>NC_081182.1:134458849-134797089 GCF_029867415.1 Vicia villosa
TAACCTCCTCAAAAGCTGGATAACTTTTGTTTTCTAGCAGTAGTCGAGCCTTTTCCAATAAGAACTTGGCAAGTAAACCCTTAACTCCACTCTTTGTTTCCCAATTGGACTCGATTTCTGATTTTCGCAGATGTAAAGCAGCAGCAATGACTTCAGGTTTTGGAATCCTTTCTAAACCAGTGAAAGGTAATTGATTTCGAACAGGTAATCCAATTAGTTCAGAGAATTCTTCCAAAGTGGGTACCAACTGGTAATCAGGAAAGGTAAAGCAATGATGTTCAGGGTCAAAGAACTGGAACAGGACCCGTATCATGTCTTCTTCAAATTTTGAGGTAACCAAATGGAGCAGGTGACCATGCCTTTCAGTGAATTGAACATTCCTGGGGAATTCTGACACTAAGTCTTTTAGTTCAGATGGTACCGTTGAGATGTTGATTCGGATGTAATCTTTGGTGGCGGGAGCCATTACCTGCAAAAACAAAGGTAAACTCTTTGATCCTTGAAGTGTTTGGTGCAAAAAATGATATGCTTATGATGCAAACATGTGGCACACAAAAACAAATCAAACAATAGCCTTAGGTTTAAAGGCTTGCATGGAGCTGATAGGTGATACCCTCCCCACTGAAGTTGAGTTGGTTAAAACATGTCCTAGAATAGTATTCGGGTTCTATGATCCTTGGAAGTAACATCTCAATACGGCGCTCGAGCGGCCGATCAAAATATTCCTCGAGGATAACTAACTTCGATCAATTTCAAAGCTAGCCACTTAATAGGCCACAAGTCAAGTTCAACTAAAAAGGTTCTAAGACAAATTAGTGTTTAATGACATTTCGGAAGCCTAATATACTCCTTGATCGTTTTCAAGGGACATCAGTATAAACCAAAGTATCGCACTAACGATGACTACCAGATCAACCGTATCGGTACATGCCGTACAGTTTCCTTGGTCTATTGTCATATACTTAAGGTATCTCGAGATTCGGGTTAGAATCTTTCACACAAGCAAAATACCCAAACAAACCACTGAAAAATAGAGCAATCAAGTCAATCAATTGAAAACATCGAAGTGATCTATTCTCTTAAGGTAACCCCTTTTGAAAACATTTTGTTTTTGAAAGTATGTCCCCAGCAGAGTCGCCAGTTCTGTGGACCTCCGATTTTTTAATCCCGGGCCATACCTCTGTTCTGTAGAGATACGTGAACTGACTCTTTTTTATCGCTTAATGCTTTCGCACTTTTGAAAATTCACAGAGTCGCCACCGACCTTTTATTTTATCCAATTAAGGAAAGGTTTATAAAAGAAACAGAAAAAAGACCTTTAAGAAATTCTGGGTAAGGGGGTAGGTTATACAAAGGGAAGGTGTTAGCACCCTTTGTATCCATGGTTATCCATGGGCTCTTAAGTTTGCTTAGCTCACTTGTTTTTCGATTACTTTTCAATTGCTCTGAAATTGCTCATATGTGGTTTCAAATACCTTTGTAATTTCAATTTTGTAATGATCCGTGTGTGGATGTATACAAAATGCTTGTTTACCTTTCGAAAGATGTTTTTGAAAAGAACGTTAACTTTGTAATAATCCGTGTTTAGATATATACAAAGTATTGTCTTTTTGGAAAGTTTTGTTTTGAAAAACAACAGTGTATGAGAATTTTGTTTGTTTTGATTTGAGCAAGCAAACTAGGAGGTCTACCCTGAGTTGTAAGGTCTTTATCCTATTTCCTTTAAAAATCTATCCTTTTACCAGATATAAACGCAAGGTTCGATTTTGTACTCAAAATAGTGGAATTTTGACTTTGATTTTGAAAAGAATGAGAACGGGATTACCTGAAGAGGTGCAAGTGTGATTGTGTTTGGATTCAGATATTTTATCTTTGAAGTTAGTGATCTAACGGTTCAATTTTATCTTTGACATACACACAGTTTATATTTGCTGGAAATTAAAATGCGGAAATGTAAAGTGCGGAAAGTAAATCTACGTTATTACATCGATTGTGCAGGAAATGTAAACTAGCCTATTTACATGAATTTGACATCCTATACATTTATCTAGGAATTTAAATTGCAAGAAAAATAAAAGGCATGTTTTTGGATTTTTTATGATTGGTTTTAATTATAATTAATGCATGATTAATTAAATTAAAATGAAGAAAAAAGATGAAAATAGATTTAAACCTAGAAATTAAGTTTAAAATATGTACAAAATATTTGTTAATTAATTTTAAACAAAACTAATTTTTTTTGGAATTTTTGGAATTGATTTAAGTTAATTAAAACATAATTATGCAAATAATTATACAAATAATTAAAACTTAAAGATAAAATTATTCAAAATATGTACAAAATTAGTTTATAATATATAAACAATATTTTATATAAAGAACAAATTTTTTTATGATTTTTTGATTGGTTAGAATAATTAAAAAGCAAATATATAAATATATACTAATTAATTATGCAAAATATTGAAATTTTAAAGAAAAATAAAATATTTTTATTTCAGAAAATAATATATTATTTTAGAAGTCTAAAAATATTTTTTGTGTATTTTTTGGATTTTTAAAACTATTTTTAATTAATTTAACAAAGAAATTAAAATAAAATAGAAAATAAAATAGAAAATAAAAGGATACTGATCCTGTGTGGTTTGATTGAGGGAGTATGATGTGCACGCGCGTTCTGAAGCGTTGGATGAGCTGTTAAGCAAGATCAGGTGGTCCAGAAATTGAGGCACGTGGTATACGTTACACCTGCAAAACACTGGATTAGTTGAAAGTTTAAAAAAGTACGCGCGCTGCTGAACCAATAGGAGGAAGACACGTCTTCGTCTTCAACCTTCAGACAAGGCCTTTAACAGCGCTTTTGTAAAAAAGCGCTATAGTAAGTGAGCCCTAATTCTGCAAAATAACGAATAGGGGTAAACAAGCAAATAAATTTGGCGCGATGGTACCATTCAACTCGTTTTGTCCATACGAATCTAATGGTACTATTTAGAACCTCTAATTTTGCCTAATTTGGAAAGCCCTAATTTTGAAGCTATGAACCCTAAAATGGTAGTTTCGTTTATACGTGTTCAAACTTCAATTAAGTTTCCAGAAATGATCTACACCTCAAACCAAACTTAATAGTATGTCTACATCTTGTTAAGCATGTGTGAATAACCAGATACGAATTGATTTTAGTTTGAACAAATTTGGACCTGTATAGCTCGATTCAGTGAGCTTCAAGGCTTGTAACTGATTGGGATAGTTTCAGTGATGTTCAAGGAAGGTGTCTGAATGCTTAGTTTGTATTGAAATGGACTGAAATTACAAATTCGAATTTGAATTTTCTTTGAAACTTTTCAAGTGATTACAAGTTTATATGAGCTAAGCTTTGCTTCTGAACTTGCCCTCCCCCTGTTACTGAACTATGATAGCTTATTTATAAGCATTGAGTGCTTAGAATTGAAGCTAAGAAGCAACTAGTTGCCTTTGTGGAATTCTTGCATTTTTTATATTAAAAAAGCTTTGAATTATTGACCAAGTCATCTTGTCTTCAATGCACCTGCCTTGCTCTTCAATTCTCTGCAGAAAGATGAAGATTCCTTGGGTGAGTCATGCTTGGAAGTTAAGCTACCATTTATCCATCCATTTTCCTTTTAATTTTAATCTTAAAATAAGATAAAATCATGCCAAAAATGGATAAAAAAGGTGTGGGCTTAGTCTTGGTCGTGGGAGGCCCATAACATCATGGAAATGATGTTTGAATGCTGAAAACTTGGCCCCATTTGGAAAAAATACATTTTTGAGCAATGTTGATTTCATGCATTTTCCCAAAATTTAGCCAACTTCAACAAGGTGTAAATCCCTTAATTTTTGTCATATGAAGGAGATCTTGCACTTTTTGGAAACCTCAAAGAGTCCTCTAACCAATGTCTTTGGTCTCATGTCAAAATGATTTTTGGTGCTCCTTGTGTGTCCTTTTGAAAAAAGTGTCTTTTTGTTGACTTTGAAAATGACCTGTAATGTCTTTGATCATATTTTTCAAATGGTGAATCCAATGACCATGGGATCAATGGCATTTGAAAGATAATTGAATTTCCTTCAAGATGAGCTTTGGTTTGAATTTTTTGGATGAAGGATGAGAGAGTTATGATCAGTCAAAGTTGAGTTGACTTTTCAGGCAAAAACCCTAATTTTGAATCTTAGAGTTTTGTTAATTTTTGATCTTTCCTTGATGAATTATGATCATCCAATGATCAAATGATGAATCCTTTGACAAAATATGGACTTTGACAAAAAATTTCATTTTTGACTGTCTGTTGACTTTTTGGTCAAACGGGTTGTCTGTTGACTGTTTGAGCTGCTGACGGTGCGTCTGAGTGAATTGAAGTTTGAAAATTTGTATGATGGTACTTTGAGATATATGGATGTGTATTAAATCCATTTGAGCTCTCAAAAACTTGTTGCTCCTGTAAAAACAAGAAAAACCCTGATTAGGGACTGTTTGTGTAGGAGACAGTTAAACGTACCTGATTTTTGTGCAGTGTTGAATTTCTGCTAATCGCGTGATATTCAGAAGACTTCTAGCACAAAAGATCTTGGAATTTTGAATTGTGAAAGATTGATTTGATTGATGGTACAAAACACTGAGAATTGTACTGCCAGCAGTTTGGCTGTCGACTGACTGTTCAGGTAGCAGTTAGAGTGAAAAATCAACAGTCAAAGTTAATTTTCTTTTTTGTTGTTTTTGTTTTATGTGAAAAATGAAAGTTATTTACATGACTTGTTAGAAAAACACAGACATAATAAATAACTAATATTTACTGTTACCAGTACAGTCTGAGTTTCCTGATTCTGCGCCTGCAAAAAGATTTAACTCTGTACCAATTGTGTCAGTACTATTTATTTGTAAATAAATAAATAGCATGTGTGAAGTAATAAACAGTATTTGGCGTTTGCGTAAGAATAAATTCAACTGCAAGCCAAATTACTGTATAAGAAAAATTCTAAAAACTAAGTGTTTCATATGTCAGGATATTTGTTGAAATAAAAATCCATGATTATATGAGACTCTTAATTTTCAGATTGGAGTTTTCTTGAAAAAAGATGCGGGCAAATTTTGGGGTATAACAGTGTCAGCTAGGACTCTTAGTGACGGAATCTCCACCTCGATAGTAAGGACTGCTTCCATACCGTAAACCAAATAGAAGGGTGTTGCCCCTGTGGATGTGCGCACCGAGGTTCTGTAACCATGTAGGGCGAAGGGAAGCATTTCGTGCCAATCCTTGTATGTTTTCACCATCTTTTGTATTATCTTTTTGATGTTCTTTTTTGCAGCTTCGACGGCGCCATTCATCTTAGGCCTGTATGGTGAAGAATTGTGGTGTTCGATTTTAAACTCCTCGCACAGCTCTCTCATCATGTTGTTGTTTAAATTCGACCCATTGTCGGTGATAATCCTATTTGGAACCCCATACCGGCATATGATGTTATGCTTGATGAACCGGGTGACCACTTGTCTCGTTACATTGGTGTAGGAAGCAGCTTCGACCCATTTGGTGAAGTAATCTATGGCAACCAATATGAATCGGTGTCCATTAGAGGCTTTCGGTTCGATCATCCCTATCATGTCAATCCCCCACATTGCAAACGGCCATGGTGAACTCAGTACGTTCAGCGGATTCGGCGGCACGTGTACTTTGTCAGCGTATATTTGGCATTTGTGACATGTTCTTGCATATTGGAAACAGTCCGCTTCCATTGTTAGCCAGTAGTACCCTGCTCGTAATATTTTTCTCGCCATTGAATGTCCATTTGCATGAGTTCCGAAGGTCCCTTCGTGTACTTATCTGATAATCTCCTTGGCTTCGTTTTTATCTACACACCTTAGTAACACTTAATCGTAATTCCGCTTGTATAGGATATTTCCACTTAGGAAGAACTTGGATGCCAACCTCCTTAGTGTCTTTTTGTCAATTGTAGAGGCGTTCTCTGGGTATTCTTGTTTTTCCAGGTACCTCTTGATATCTTGGTACCAGGGTTTGTCATCAGATTCCTCCTCGATTGTGAGACAATAAGCAGGCTCATCAAAGTGTCTAACCGTTATCCGTGGTTCGTGGTTTGGCCAAGTTACTTTGAACATATAGGAGAGTATTGCTAATGCGTCTGCCATTTGATTCTCTTCCCTTGGGATATGAGTGAAAGTAATTGCTTCAATCTCAACCATTAACACCAGTATAAGGTCTCGATATGGGATTAGCTTTGCGTCTCGAGTATCCCATTCTTTATTGACTTGGTGGATTACTAGTGCTGAATCCCCATACACCTCGAGTAGTTTAATCCTTAGATCGATTGCTGCTTCGTACCCCAATATGCATACTTCATATTCTGCAATGTTGTTGGTGCAGTCAAATCATAGTCTCGCAGTGAAGGGTAGGTGACGATTGTTAGGAGAGGTTAAAACTGCCCCTATACCATGTCCTAGTGCATTTGAAGCACTGTCGAACATAAGTTTCCATATTGCCCCTGGTTCAGGTCCTTCGTCGGGGCCTGATATTTCGTAGTCTCTTACCAACATGATATCTTCGTCAGGAAAGTCAAATTTCATAGACTGATATTCTTCGATGGGTTGGTGAGCTAGATGTTCTGCCAGTACACTTCCTTTTATCGCCTTTTGAGTAACGTACTGTATGTCATATTCTGACAGTAACATTTGCAATCTAGCAATTCTTCCCGCGAGAGCCTGCTTTTCGAACATGTATTTCAAAGGATCCATTCTCGATATTAACCATGTGGAATGGTTCAACATATATTGCCGTAGACGTTTAGAGGCCCATGCTAGGGCGCAACATGTCTTTTCAAATGGTGAATACCGAGATTCGCAATCCGTGAATTTCTTGATGAGGTAGTAAATAGCATGCTCTTTTCTGCCCGTTTCATCTTGTTGCCCCAACACACATCCCATAGACCTTTCGAGGACGGTGAGATACATGATCAGCGGCTTTCCTGGGACGGGAGGTACGAGTATTGGTGGTTCTTGTTAGTAGCTCTTTATAGTCTCGAAAGCTACCTGACAATCGTCATTCCACTCGATTCGTTGATCCTTTCTTAGTAGTTTGAATATAGGCTCACATGTGGCTGTGAGATGTGAGATGAACCTTGAGATGTAGTTCAAACGACCCAACACTACAACGGTCAAGGGCTACTAAAGCGCTTTTTTTTGGCTACTAAAGCGCTTAAAAGCGATGCCAAAGCCAGCGCTGCCGTAAGTAACGACAGCGCTTTTGAAAGCGCTCTTGTATCCCCTTCTATAGCAGCGCTTTTATCCAGAAAAGCGCTCTCGTATCCCCCCTATAGCAGCGCTTTCTCCATAAAGCGCTCTTGTACCCCCCCTATAGCAGCGCTTTTTCAAGAAGCGCTTTCGTAGGTTGCGCATTTTTTTTATTTTTTATGCTTTTTTTTATCTTAGGCAGCGCTTTTAGTTAGAAAGCGCTTTCGTAGGTGGGCCTTTAAGAGCGTTTTTAAAAGCGCTGTCGTTGCTAAACACAGTATTTTAAAGTGCAACCTGTAATTTAAGCCTCCCAGTTCAACCTGTAATTTATTTTCAACCTGTAATATTTTTGACCGGTAACATATTTTCAACCTGTAATATTTTCAACCATATGTAGGACAATATAATACCATTATATACCATGGAATAAATACCATTATATACCAAAATAATATATATATATATATATATATATATATATATATATATATATATATATATATATATATCATGGATAAAATACCATTATATACCAAAATAAAATATATATACCATGGATAAAATACCATTATATACCAAAATAAAATATATATACCATGGATAAAATACCATTATATACCAAAATAAAAGATATACACCATTAATATAAGCCCGAAATTCGTGTCCTCTGCATAATCACATGTTTACTAACAGATACATATATAACTAAATCATCAACAGAATATAAGCCCGAAATTCTCAAAATCCGTCGAGCGCACGGTCCTGGTCCTGCAAAGTATGAACAGAACAATACGGTCAATTAAAATAGTCCCCACAAAGTTTCAAAACAGTCCCCACAACACAGTAATAAGTTAACAAAATAAGCGTCAAAAAAAGAAAGTTGTCGGAATTGAACGAAATTTACATGGCTATGGTAAAATGTCCTCACGGACTAAAAAATGAAGTCGGTTTTCCGAAATTCAGACCCTAAGCCCGACTTTTGATTACGGGCAGAAGCAAAACCGATAAAAAAACAGTCCCGAAATGTAAAGATAAGTGCATGAGCAGCTCCGGAATCGTCAAAATAGTATAGTTACATGTAAAGAAGACGACAAACGGAAACATGGTTCAAAAGTTATGTACAAAACGAAAATATGCACCAAAATTGAGTAAGTATTGTAACAATCGGAATACAAATTGAAAAAAAACTATACAAATTGAATATATAACAATCGTTACAAATTGAATAAAGCACATTAGTCGAAATATGTATACTATTACCTTTTTCACGAACGTCTCTTTCTTTTCTTGGTAGGATTGTGTTCTACGCGTCTCTTAACAACGCGGACGGTTGGATTGATCCAAATACCCTCATTATGATCATTTCTAGTACAAGATTCATTCTCATTTTGATTGTTTCTTGTACAAGATTCAATGCCAACACCAATATCACCTTGATCTCCAATGTTTTCATCAACTATTTTGTTAGATAAAAGCACTATAGACCATTTCGTACTTGTCGGATCATTGACATAGAATACTTGTTTAGCTTGAGAGGCTAGAATGAAAGGCTCATCTTTGTACCCCACCCTATTGAGATCCACTTGCAAAAATCCTGACTTATCCATTCGTATGCCATTATTGTTTTCAACCCACTTGCAACCAAATACAGGAATCTGAAACTTCGCGTAATCAAACACCAAAATGCGCTCGATAACCCCAAAATATGACAAATTTGCTAATTTCGGATTTAAATCATTCACACTTGATATGTGCATTGCTTCAGCTACCAAGGTAACACCACTATATTGCATAGTACTTTTATCATCCTGTTCTTTGGTATAAAATGTGTATCCATTAATTGCGTATGCGCTATAAGAAAACACAATTATACTTGGACCATATGCTAAACATCTCAACCTTTCTGTTACTGAAGCAGGATCTGAACGATACTTTGAAAAAATATGTTCCCTAAACCACGGTATGAAACTTCGATTGAGCTCTCGTACTATCCAATTCTCATTTCTATTCGGATTTAAATCTCGGAGAACAACCTTGTGCATTTCAACATACGACTCAACCTCAATCTCATTGTGCAGAACATACAAGTGCGCTTGATCCCGCTCGACCATTGATACTGTCACAACTTTATTTCCAATTAGCCTTTTTCCTTCTCTTTTTTTTAACAATATGAGATTTGGGGAGTCCAATTGATTGAACATTTGACAGAAAATCAGTACAAAACTCAACCGCTTCTTCAATAATGTATCGTTCGGCAATACAACCCTCCTGTCGACTTCTGTTTTTCACGTACCCTTTTAATATTTTCATATAACGTTCAGCAGGGTACATCCATCTCATATAAGCTGGTCCGCACAATTGTGTCTCTTTCACAAGATGAACGACTAGATGAACCATTATGTCAAAAAACGAGGGAGGAAAATACATTTCAAGATCACATAAAGTAACAACTATCTCTTTTTGCAATGTTGGTAAGATCGCGGGATCGATCACCTTACTGCAAATTGACCTGAAGAAAAAACACAGTTTAGTTATTGCGCTTCTTACTTTTTCTGGCAGAATAGAACGTATACCTATTGGTAAAAAATGTTCCATTATAACATGGCAATCATGCGTCTTCAAACTCTTTAACTTGAGGTCTTTCATGGACATTAGTCTTCTAATATCTGATGAGTAGCCTTTTGGAACTTTAACTTCACTGAGGAACTTACATAATGTTTTCTTCTCCTTTCTAGATAGAGTGTAAATAGCAGGTGGCAGATATGTTCATCTTCCTTTCGTCACGGGTCCCAATTCAGTTCTCATTCCCATGTTTACCATGTCCTTCCTTATGTTAAGGCCATCCTTAGACTTTCCTTGTATATTGAGTAACGTACCTATAACACTGTCAAATACATTTTTTTCAATATGCATAACATCGAGGAAATGTCTTACGTACAACGACTTCCAATATGGAAGTTCAAAAAAAATTGACTTCTTCTTCCACCCACCCTTGACAAGTGAATGTGCAAAAGGCTTGCCAAACTGAGTGCTCACATCTTTCACCTTTTCAAAAATTTGATCACCTGTCAAAAAAGGCGGAGCTGTACGTTGTTCGGCCTTTCCATTGAATGCTTTTCTCCACCCACGGTAGTGATGATTAGAATTTAAGAATCTACGATGGCCGAGAAAGACATTCTTCTGACAAAGATCCAATCGTGTCGTATCGGTTTCATCTTCACGAACAGGACACGCTTTTTGACCTTTATTGTTGTACCCGGATAGATTTCCGTATGTTGGAAAATCATTAATTGTTCCAAACAACATCGCCCTCAAGTTGAAACTTTCTTTCCTAAACCCATCGTAAACCTCCACACCGTTCTCCCACAAAAACTTTAAATCTTCGATTAAGGGTGCCAAGTATATGTCTATGTCATTCCCTGGTTGTTTAGGCCCAGAAATTAGCATAGATAACATCATGTACTTATGCTTCATACATAGCCACGGAGGTAGGTTATAAATCATAAGAATCACAGGCCAGGTACTATGCGAGATACTTTAAATACCATGCGGGTTTATTCCATCAGTAGACAATGAGAAGCGAAGGTTTCTTGCTTCTTTTCCAAATTCAGGATATTCACTATCAACTTTCATCCACTGTGGTGAGTCTGCTGGATGTCGCAACTTTCCATCAATAATTCTTTAATCAGCATGCCAAGTCAAGTGTCTTGAATCGGTTTCACTACGATACATGCGTCTAAATCTCGGAATTATAGGAAAATACCATAAGACTTTAGCCGGAGACAACTTTTTCTTATATCGAGGGGCACCGCATTTAGGATACTCATTCAACGCTGCATACTCGTTTCGAAACAAAACGCAATCGTTTGGACATGCATGTATCTTATCATAGCTCATGCCAATAGAGGACCACATCTTTTTGGCTTCATAAGTTCGATTGGGAAGAACATTATCCTCTGGTAGCATATCTTTCATAAGGGCTAATAACTCTGTGAATTTTGAACACCACAGACAATCTTTAACACCACAGACAATCTTGTGAATTTTGAACAACCATCATACAACGGTTTCTCTGCATCGCTTACCAACCTCTCAAACATTTTGGGACACTCCTCAAGATCTTCTTCAAGCGCTTCTGCAATCTCTTCGACTCGATCATAATCGTATGTGTCTGTGCAATCGTCGTTTGAAGCATACTTCGTATTACACCTCGACTCAACACTCCCATTACTTTTCTCACCATGCAAACTCCAAACTGTATAACTTCTATCAATTCCAAACCGTAGTAAATGCGATGCCAACTGATTCCCGTCAACCTTACCCCCATAACAGCAACCCATGCAAGGACACACCATTCGAATCGGGTCTTTGGCGTGCGCAACCGCAAACTTAACGAATTCCCATACCCCTTTCTCGTACTCTTTCGGCAATCGGTTTTAATTCATCCATGTCTTATCCATGTCATAATTAAGCTAAACAAAAACGATCAAACTTTCACTCTTCACAAGTAACCCCTATAGCGAATTCAATTCACAAAGTTAGTAAGTTCATCACTTAACGATTAACGAAATTGACATCAAGAATATTCCACATGTCGGAATAATGAGCAAAGCTCTTGAGCCTCTTTCATTTCTTCTTTGAAAGTAGATAACATGACTATAGTTTTTGTTAGGAATCATAAGCCAAGAAATTGATAGTTCATGAAAAATAGAAGAGCAACTTATTATCTTGGAATTTTGTATCCTATATTAACTCTCTAAACACATAAAACTAATGCGTTTCTGTCAAAACGCAAAGTATAAACGGAATGAATCTGAAGCAATAAAACGCAACATATATAATCACACAATTTCAGACAAATTCATCATAATACCAGTAATTTGAGAAATAAATTTACCTCGGATGTTACCGAACTCAAGAAAACGCCAAACGTCGAACTAGGCCGGGAAACGATCAAACTTTCACTCTACACAAGTTACCCCTATAGAAAATTCACAAAGTTAGTAACCACCAAGACAAAATCGATTGAACAAAGGAAATCAACAATAGTTTGAAGTGTGTACATACTCGTAAATATGTAGTACTAGAGTCAATGATACGAGCTCCAAAGAGATCCAAAGTTATCAATCCAGCCAGACCTATACAAGAAATTAAATTCAATGTATGATTATAATAAAAATGGGTGAATAGTGCAGATTCCATAAAACACAGTTTCAGAATTTGAGTTTTCCCATAAAACACAATTCAAGGGAAAACACAATTCCCATAAAATCCGAGGTAAAACACAAATTAACAACTATCCATAATCAGGACAATCTAACAACATACAATTCTCCTTGCAATTGGATTATAATTTCGACGAGAATACAAATCATATTTAGTCTAAATTAAACTACCATAAATTTCGACATGAAGTGTAGAAATTTTTTTTCTTTAAACATCATAAAAGAAATAAGCTCAGTGCAAATCACATCAAAGTCTTCTAAGTATTATGAAAAGAATTCCTTGTTTATTTCATTTGTATTTAGTATTCATAAAGTGGTGAATCCTTAGTGTGAAAACACAAAATTTAAAGTTCTCTAAATTCAATTTTCATCAACATTCTCTTTATTTTAACTTCTTATTACCCTTTTGTTTCTAACAAAATTTCAGTGTTAATGAGTTAATTCAATAACTTACAATTCTTCCACATCATTCACATAAGTTTAATGAAATTCAGTTAATGTAAATGTATCAAAATCCAGACTCAGTAAAAAATTTTGAACTAAACACCAAAATCAAAACAAAATCTTCAACCCTATTCTGATTCTAAGGGAGTTTCTATATCTCTATCGATTCAAACTTCGTAACCTAAATCAAACTCACAAATCGAAGAAACTGAAAGAACAACGAACCTGAGTATTCTTTCCGGTTCTTCCGCTTGATTTTCTGGATCTTCTACTCTGAGTGGTGTTCGAGGGATGACTGGAGAAGAGAGAGGGACGACCGGAGAGAGGCAGGAACGAGGATGGGGACGGCGGAGAGTGGCTGGTGAGAAACGAAACGGCGGAGAGTGGCACCGGAGAAGACAGGTTCCTATTAGGGATTTGGGATGAAAACTCTATAATGAATCTGTCAGCTGGGAATGCTTTTTTTTGTTTTAATTGAATGGGCTAAGACAGCGCTTTGGGTGAAAGCGCTCTCGTAGCCCCACCACTTTACCAGCTCTTTTCAAAAAGCGCTTTCATTACCCCCCCTTTACCAGCGCTTTTGACAAAGCGGTTTCATACCCCCTCCTATAGCAGCGCTTTCTAAAAGCGCTCTCGTACCCCCCCTTTACCAGCGCTTTTGTGAAAGCGCTTTTCGTAACCCCCCCTTCACAAGCGCTTTTTTTCAGTGTTTTTTTATTTTGTTTTTAGCGAAGCCTATAGCAGCGCTTTCCCTAAAAGCGCTTTCGTAGGGGTGCTGCTTATAACGCCCCAGACTGCTTTCGGGATGATTGACTGACCCTACAAACCAACACGGGTCTTTTTCAACATTCTTTGACCTTACTCACACGCTTTCCGGGAAACTTCCCAGAAGGTCACCCATCCTAGAATTGCTCCAAGTCAAGCACGCTTAACTATGGAGTTCTTATGGAACGGGCTACCGAAAAGAAGATGCATCTTGCTGGTATAGGTAGTACCCATCAATCCTTATAATCTTTCCTTCAACCATGCAGTCTCATACCTGCACGGCCTCAAGACTCCTCTCATTCTAATGTGGCGACCACCCTTGCCCTCTTTGGCCTCGAGTGTTACATGCGGTGCAACCACCCCCTCACATTCTTCGGCCTCGGGTGTTACATGCCCACCAGCTTCCGCATGGTTCGTCCTCGAACCACATTGTACTGGGAGAGGTCTGGCTCTGATACGTAGCACTCGGGGGGATGAACGATTGTCTTTTAATTGTTGTTATAACTATAAGTTGTTAACTTTTAAGTGGAATTTATGAAGTAATATGATGTTGGTGAAGTTGTTTTAGTTTAATAAAAATATTATGCAAAGTGAAGTTGAATAATTGATATTATTATTATTAATAAAAGATGTTTTAATTTTTAAAAGAGTAAACAGGTTTTATCGGTTCATCCGAGTTATGTGCTATGTATCTATGATATATGTGATTAAGTTGTTTGTTGTTTTACGTTGAATGTGACATCCCAATTGTATGTTGAATTTCCGCACTCTGATTTTATCAAATATTCGTTGGGTAGATTTGGGGTGTTACAGAGTCAAGGCTCCTCAACAATGACATTCATTTATTTCTTTATCACATTTTCATGTGTAATTTTCCTTTGTTTGTTTAAGCATTGATAGCATGTAAAAACTTGTTAACTTTTGAATGAAAATAAAAATACATTGTTTATGTTTGTCTTGAAGTAATCCATTCGTTTTCACTCATAAAATGATTTCCTTGCATATTGATGTCAACTTTACTAATCCCTTGCTTAGGCAAAGAGCGGAGGGAGAATGATGAAAGATAAAAACGCAAAAATCTCTAATTGTGTGCTTTTGAATAAAACCCTACTGATGATGTACAAGCAATGTTTCACATCCCCAAACACTGGAGATATAAGGGAGTGCAACCCTCGATAACCCCTTTGAGCCTTGAAGTAGGAGTTTCTTTTCTGTTCAGAAAAAACCCTTAATTTTAACCCTGGGGCAGGGTAGTGTTCATTTAACTTGATTGAGCGTTCAAAACTCATCAAGGGTAGGATACAACAATGGTTATCCTTCAAACGCTAAAGGAATGTCAAAACCACAATGGTTATCCTTATTCCGTCAAGAGGTTAAAAGATGACGATGCCACAATGGTTATCCCTTATCAATAAAAGAATGAGGCAGTCACAATCTTTCAAACAAATCGAAAGCAACACAAGATCACACGACTTGTTCAAAAAAAAATTGCGAAAAAAATGAAAACAAAAAAAATGAAAGAAATAGTGCAAAAAAAAAATAAAATAAAAAATGATATTAAAAAGTGCCAAGCGAAAAACAAAGTCGTGTGATGATCAATCAGAAGAATAAGAAAGTGAGTGACTTCCATGTCCGAAAAACCTCATTGATTCTTCAACCATCTCAAAATTTCCTTGTGAGGGATGAACACTCATGTCGAGTTAACTGAACATAAGACTAGAGAACATCCCGAAGGGGGTGGGTACAAATAATTTTGAGCCTAAAAATTCTTTTGTTTCTTTAAACCATGATCCTGACCACGTTATAACCCTCAAAAGTCCTAATTGAAGCAGGGTTTATTTTGAAAGCACTCTCCGATGAGATGGTGTTTAACTGACTCCCAATGAAGCGTGACACATATCTATGTTGGTTTCGTATGCTTGCTTTATCTTTTATATGCAAAAATCGAGGTTGTATCTCAACTAGTGATTTAGTCACAAAAGGTTGCAACCTCATTTCAATAAAAAGTTTCTCTAAACTTCAAGACTAACATAGGCTTTACATTAGAATTGTCATTCTTATAATCAACATTTTTCTGCATACAAAACGTTTGCTTAACATTAAGAAAATTTTCAAGATGAGAATTAGTGAAGAGCTTGATCATGTCAAAGTAAAGAGACTTTAGAACTACATGGAGTAAAAAGCCAATCATTTCAGAGATTGATTATCAAGGGGCAGATTGCCTGAAGGCTCCGTTGAGCATGAGCAGTTGACTACCCTGAGGAGAAAGGCTTGAATATTCTGTTGATCAAATGCAGTTTGATTGATTATCTTGAGGGAAAAGGTTGAATGTTGCGTTGAGTGTGATAAAGTTGCTTAAACATGTTGCACATGTTGCTTGATTGTAGTGCAACTTGAGGATTCTGATAAGACGTGTAATTTGGGGGCAATCACGTCGATAAATCTCTTCAAGCTTCCATCGATCTGAGGCAATCACGTCGATAAATATCTTCAAGCTTCCATCGATTTGAGGCAATCACGTCGAAATCTCTTGAGTTCCATCAATCTGGGGCAATCAAGTAGAGGAATCTCTCTCAAGTTCAGTCAATCAAGGGCAGTTACGTCGAGATCTTTCAAATCTCTTCAAGGATCCGTTGATCTAGATGGACTACCTCAAACGCTTGAACATACTGGGGCAAATTATCTCGAGTATTTGTGGTGCAAAGATCCTTTGAGAAGAATTCCTTCGTAGATCATGAAGCTTGGGGCACAATCTTTTAAGATGTATTGTCTCTCCCCGACCATTGGAGTTTATTTCTCCTGGAAACTTGTTCTCTCCCCAAGCAAAGGAGTTTATTTCTCCTAAGAGTTTGTTCTATTCCTCGAGCACAAGAGTTTCTTTCTCCTGGGAGTTGTTCCACTTCCCCAACCAAGATTCCTTATCATGGATTTCTAATCTCAACATGATGAATCAAGGGAATCTCCTCAAGCTGAAAATCCTCCAAGCAGTGGCACATGGTGAGAAGTCAGAAGTTATTCTACACTCTACAAATCGACAACCAGAAGGTACATCTAGCAAGTCAAAGTCCAATATCTATTGGCATTTCTACATAATTCTTAATGCTAAAGGGATTCTCCCTGGTATTTACCTCACTAGTGCCTTTATTTGGCGCTTTGCATATAGTATTCACTGCATATAACATTGCATCCTCAAAAGCGTAGCTTGTCCATCAAAATGGAGCATTACGCCATTGAAAAATTCAAACATGCATTAATGCATAAGCTAGTTTGTATGTGCCCAGAAGGTACGAAGTAATATATGTCCCCCAAAAGAAGTCTCATCTTCTCTCTACAGTGTGGATCGGACACAATGTCTTTCTTCGCCAGAATCGTTGTCTCCGAGGTTATTTCCCGTATGTTGTGTGCAGATTAGAGTGTTAATGAGGGTGGGCATTCAACCCATCTCATTTTTCAATCGTTTGAATAACCATACTTGGTGTGTGGCAATTTGAATGATCGCCGCTCTTGAAGAGTTACACCCTGCCTTTTGTCCTGAGGGATTAATGTAATTCTTATGCTTCGCAAGCTTCGATATCTCCATGATGTCCAGTGGTTACTGTCATCTTCTTGTCGAGTATAGTCGTTACTAGTCTTGTTGTGGTTATTTCCCGTATGCCGCATGCAGATTAGAGTGTGAATGAGGGTGGGCATTCAACCCATCTCATTTTTCAATCTTTTGAATAACCTTACTTGGTGTGTAGCAATCTGAATGATTGCCGCTCTTGGAGAGTTACACCCCGCCTTTTGGCCTGAGAGATTAATCTAATTCTTATGCTTCCCAAGCATCAATATCTTCGTGATTCTTCAGTGTTTACTAATGTCCTTTGGTCGAGTCTAGTCGTCACTAGTCTCCGTGGTTATTTTCCCTTATGTGGACAACCTTTTCGGATCCAACTCCCGTGTTGTGAATCCTTTGCCTTCCGACCTTTGAGTCATCAGTCAAAGTCCAGTTCTCGCCCTGGCACCCAAGTCAAAGTCCAGTTCTCGCCCTGGCAACCCAAGTCAAAGTCCAGTTCTCACCCTGGCAAACTTTCTTTCAAAGTCCAGTTCTCGTCCTGGCAACCAAGTCAAAGTCCAGTTCTCGCCCTGGCAAACTTTTTTCGATCGTTTTTCAGTCCTCGTATGATATCCTACGGTGAAAACAGTTCTCTCCTGACGACCACCATTCATCCATAATTTCTTACCATAAACCTTACCATAAAATCAATTCCCAATCTCCAACCTCAGTGTTGATGTTAATCTTTTCCTTCTCCAACCTCATTGTTGATGTCTATTTTTTTCCCCAACCTCAATGTTGATGTCTATCGTTTCTCACTCCAACCTCAGTGTTGATGTCCTCCAACCTTAGTGTTGATTTTAATCTTTTCCTTCTCCAACATCAGTGTTGATGTCTGTTTTTTTCCCCAAACCTCAGTGTTGATGTTTGTTTTTTTCCCCAACCTTAGTGTTGATGTCTATCATTTCTCGCTCCAACCTCAGTGTTGATGTCCTCCAACCTCAGTGTTGATGTTAATCTTTTCCTTCTCCAACCCCAATGTTGATGTTTGTTTTTTTCCCCAAACCTCAGTGTTGATGTCTATCATTTCTCGCTCCAACCTCAGTGTTGATGTCCTCCAACCTCAATGTTGATGTTAATCTTTTCTTTCTCCAACCTCCGTCTTGATGTCTGTTATTTTCCCAACCTCAGTGTTGATGTCTATCGTTTCTCGCCTTAACCTCAGAGTTGCTGTCCTCCTACCTCAGTGTTGATTTCTGTCAAATCCATTCTCCAACCTCAGTGTTGATGTCTGTTATTTCTTTCCCAACCTCAGTGTTGATGTTTATCGCTTCTTTCTCCAAACTCAGTGTTGATTCTTATCATCTTTCCCAGCTTCAGTGTTGATGTTAACCCTTTTCTTATTTTTCCCTGCCTGAGTTTTGATGTTAATCCTTTCTTTCTCCAACCTCAATGTTGATGTTTACCCTGGTTTTAAGTCATGGACCGTAGATCAACTTCCGCTGATCTTATCCTCGTATTTTTCAATTCTTATGGGTCGTAGGTCCGTTGATCTTACCCTGGTTTCGAGTCATGGATCGTAGGTCTGTTGACCTTATCCTCTTCTTTTTCAATTCTTGTGGGTCATAGGTCCGTTGATCTTACACTAGTTTCGAGTCATGGATCGTAGGTCTGTTGACCTTATCCTCGTCTTTTTCAATCTATAGGTCATAGGTTCGTTGATCTTACCCTAGTTTCGAGTCATGGATCGTAGGTCCGTTGATCTTATCCTCGTCTTTTTCATTCTATGGGTCGTAGGTCCGTTGATCTTACCCTGGTTTCGACTCATGGATCGTAGGTCCGTTGATCTTATCCTCGTCTTTTTCAATTCTTGTGGGTCGTAGGTCCGTTTATCTTACCCTGGTTTCGAGTCATGTATCGTAGGTCTGTTGACCTTATCATCGTCTTTTTCAATTCTCGTGGGTTGTAGGTGCGTTGATCGTACCCTGGTTTCGAGTCATTCACCCTGATTTTGAGTCGTGAGTCCGTTGATCTCACCCTGGATTTGTGTCGTAGGTGCGTTGATCCTACCCTGGTTTCGAGTCATTTACGCTGGTTTTGAGTCGTGGATCCGTTGATCTTACCTTGGTTTCGAGTCATTTATCCTTGTCTTCAATTTTTTAGGTCCGTAGATCCTACCTCTCCATCAAACCCATATTTTTTCATACAACAGTCATTTCCATTGAGACCTTGTATTGGCACGATTTCTACTTTACAAGCTATCACCATTCGACCATCACTTACTATAAACTTTTCCACCAGAAAAAGAAACAACAAATTTTCTTTCTCCAGCAGACATCAAAACAAAAACAAAAATAAGGATAACACTTACGCCTTCTTCCTTTCAGGAAAAATTTCTGGTCTTGGTATTTAATCTTCTTCTACCTCGAATGTTTGAAAGGCTGACGCCAATCTCACCTACAGGTTTAAGACGATTAAATAGGGGCAGCTGCCATACCCAAATTTTTCCTACCCTACTTATCTGACTTACAAATCATGTGCATATTCCATATAGGTCATTCATCCCATACATTCATTCATTTCATAATCACTGCTTAAAGAATTGACAAGAAAAGGAGTTCCATTGAAGGAGATTCCTGATAAAAAGGTGGATCCGAGGTCTAATTGTGTGGCTTTGTCTTCATTAAAGTTCTCCTAGAATTAGGGTGTCACAACCTTCAACTCAACGCATTGATTGAAGGGTACAAGCTTGGAATTCAACTTGTATCCCCAAAACAGGGTTTTTGACCAAAGTTAACCCATTTGACTTTTGGTCAACTTTTAATCAGGAGTTGACTTTTGGGTATGAAATAATATGGGTGCCTTGAAGAAGTATCCATTGGGCTTTTATTGGTTGAAGACTGATGGGAAATTGGATTGGAAACAAATTAATCGGGAGAATTCATCCGGAATAAAAAAAAGGTCAGAATAGTTGACTTTTTGGTCAAAGTCAAAGTCAATTGTCCAATATTGATTTTTGGTGTGGATTGGTCGAAGAGAAGTCAAAGGAATAAATAAAATCAAGAATTATCAAAAATTACCAAAAATGGAAGGTAGTTGAAATATGAAATTAAAGAAAATGGAAATTCCTATACTTAGAGAATTTTTTGGATAAATTAAGAATTGATTGGTCAGCCCACTTCAGATCCATTTTGCACAAACTTCCTGGCCCCACTTTATGACAAGCTCAACACCAAAATTGTTCATATCATGGCACACTACAACTTTGTAGTTAAGAGTTTTTTCATTTGAATCATGGTTGAAAAACTATATAGGTGAAAAGATTGAGGGTTCCAAGTCACCCCAAATCATGTGGCTGGGCAAAAGATTAGGCGCGCGTAAGAAATAGATCAAACTCATGGTGTGCCTTATTAGAAGTCAATTTTAGAGCATTAAAAGAGCTTTATAAATTCAAGTGTGGTACCAAACTACTCTTTGCCATGTCCTCTTTCCAATAAGCATTGGAATGTGTTAGTTGAACATGTATTGGTCAAGATATAAGGGTTCAAATTCATCTCTTCACTAAATCACATGTTGCCAAAGACATGGGCCAGAATCCCAGGTCATGTGTGAGTATTTCATCAAACAGGTGGAATGCCATTTTCAAAGCTAATTTCAAATAGGTATGAGCATCATATGGAATCAATTCAAGCATCAACATGTTCTCTTCCATGTCCTCTCTCTAGTGATGCTTTGATCATAACATTGGGTTAAGGGAATGATCAATGGCAAGGTCTAAAAGTCACCCCTCTACCAAGCTGCTTGTTGGCTAAGACATAGGTCGGGTTAGAATCACGCGCGCGCAGAGCTCTTGTAGTGATGACACCATGAATTCACAACTATTTTCCTCATTCTTCCAAGCTTCATTTCAAAATTCTTCAAACATCAAACCTCTTATCCCCCATTACCTCTTTCCATAGAGCACAAAACTGAACCAAATACTGAGTCACAAAAGAAGTTATGAGCACAGGAAGTGAGCACCATGGGCAACTTATAAACGGGAGGCAAGAACAAAAATCCTGCAGCAGGGTGTATGCATGATATGTATTCTCTCAATCTGTCCATGCAAGTTACTATAAACATGAAAGCCCAACGAAACCCTACTCAAAATACTCCACACTTGCTCACTAAGTTTAGTGGAAGTTACACACTACAAAACACCTCACCATAAGCCAATGTGTGCACACACTATAAAAATGAATACCCTTCACAAATCACAAGACACACAATCATTCTTCATTTTCACAGTTTCATAAATCTCTCACTCTTTCTTCTCTCCACTTTTCCTTCTCATCACTTTCTCTCTCTCACCATGAAAAGAAAAAGTTTGTTACACTTGTAACAAACTTCACAAAGCTTGAACAATCTTCTCCACCCTCACTTCCGATCAACCTTCCATCACCCTCAACCTTCACCAATCACTTCCATCACCTTCATCATAATCAATCACCACCACCACTTTTTCCATTATCAACCTTCACTGCGAACCATTACCAAGTTTCCTTCATCAATCATCAAACCTCCATCTTCATTCTTTATCATCTCCTACTTCTTATCATCATTTATACTATCGCGGCGCAGTCACCATCATCATCATCATCATCATCATCATCATCATCATCATTTCACCTTCGGTACGACTCGACTACAAGGATCTCAGCATTCTAGTCTCAAATCAAGGTGATCTTTGAGTTTATTTCTCAAAGATCCACATCTACTCTATAGATATTCACATCCGAGTTGCAAAGATCAAGAATCTTGGAGATGCTTTTTCTTTGATGTCTCGATCCAAGAACTTGTTCAGGTTAGGTTATCAGACTTTCTCAGCATCTTATACCCTTGATAGGTATGCTATGAGCACCTTGAACCATGAGTTGAGATGAATGTGTAAGGCATAAGCGCTTGATTTTTCTGTTTTAATATTAGTTCCAATCTGTTGATATCAGTGCGTATGAACTGGCTTAGATATTGTTGCGTGCTTATGAGTATCATAGTAGGTAGAACAGGTGATTTCTTATGCGTTTTGGTGTGCTCCGGTGACTTAGGGTTTTGAGTTTGGACACGGTTTATACTTTAGAGGGTAGATATGGGAAAACCAAGTGCGCTTTCATGCTCAGCACGAAAATCTGAGTCGAAAGGTATTAGCTTTATGCATTTCTGGGCATTTTGTTCGTTACTCCGGCGAGGGTGCATCGAGGAAGACGACCAGAGCGCAGCACCGATGTCTGTGCATGATTTCTTCTCTCTCCCTCCCGTTATGCACGCGTGGTATGCATCGCATTTATAGTGTTAGTGCATTGCATTTATAATGTTATAACATGATTGGAAGAATTCTAGTGTTATTTTCCAGTGATGTGGTTAATTGTATTTTGTATTGTTGATGCATAATTCTGAAAATTTGAATATATTGCGATTGGGTGAATGATATACTTATGACGTTTTATTCTTCATGACGCATAATATTTGTTAATTACGAATGAGACTCACCCTTACTGTTGACATTTTTCAGATTGAGGAGCAGCGGCTTTTGGCTTGGTGAGGATAGCTTATAAGCTAGTCCATTTAGTGTAGTGTCGGTGTCATGCTCTGATTTGTAACACTTGGGAACGCTAGTTTTGAGTTGTTGATTATACTATTATTTATGTTGATTTTCGGATTATGTTTTCTTTTGGTTTATGCCTTGGTGAAGATTAAACTATTCTGTGTTGAACTTATTCCGCTGTGATGAACACGATTTTATAATATATGGTGATTTTTTCCTCGTGAAGGATGACATCTAAATGCGATGATTATTTTATTTGAATTGGGATACCCTTTTTTCGTGTTTACTCTGAATATTTTATTAATTGTCGTGGGGGTTTAGAAGGGTGTTACGTTTCTCGCTACAGAAAAATGGTGACTTCACTGAGGAACCAGTTTTAAGTGTGTTAAGCCTATTTTTGTTTATCTGTGTGTTTTTATCTGTATATATTATTGTGTGCTTTGTTTGTTTTTCTTTTTATTTTTTGGTGCTTGATGGTTCCTTTGTGATGAGATAAGTCCTAACCCGAACTTGTGAGTAACTTGAGATAGGAGGTGGTAACACCAATAGTTGCATCTCAGGAGCGATCCTAAACATGAGCATCATATGGTGGAACCCCAATCAGTGGAGGCCTCATGGAAGGTAGTATTTATTGTTACGAGCTATCGTAAGAACATTATTACTTTCAATAGTGAGTGTCCGTAGTAGCTGAATGGCCTAGAACCCCTTTAACCCATCTTAGCCTTTTTAGGATGTAGCACAGAAACAAGTTCAAGTATCAATTTGAACCTGTTGTCATGCGATGCTACGCTCAGACAAGGTCTTTTTAGGAATATTATTGGGGCACACGAGCAATTGTGCGAGCCGGTAGTATCCAAAAGAAGACTGAAAACTATGGGAACCTATGTAGAACCCGTTGGGCAGGTACAAAATTCCTTAGAACACACCTTGTAGTATGGTTAGATCAATGGCTCCATGCTCGTGACTTCGAACCTTTGAACTTTGATTGTGTGATCTTGTCTGCTCTTGATTTTGATTGATGCATAAACTATGCATTCATGCATCCATAAAAATGTTCTTTAAAAATGGTTTTCAAGGAACTTAGAGACTTTTCTTTGTAAACATCACAGGTACTATGGATCAAAAGAGAATTATTAAGAACTACACCTTCAAGAATCCTAGTGTGAAAGAGTTGAAAGAGATAGCATCTTTGGTTCCTAATCTTGACAACTTCACAAACTGTTATGGAGGATTGATATATATTCTAAAGACCAAAGTGGAGAAGGGGATTCTTGAGACTCTTGTGCAGTTTTATGACCTAGTTTATCATTGCTTCACCTTTCCGGATTATCAGCTTATGCCTACTTTGGAGGTGTATTTGTATTGGGTTGGTTTGCCAGTTTCAGATGTGAAACCGTTTAGTGGTTTAGAGAAAGCTCATGGGATTGATGAGCTAGTAGAGCTTCTTCATTTGAAGATATCAGTTGTAAAGGCAAACATGACTGAAAAGGGAGGACTTTGGGGGTTGAATTCTAAGTTTTTGATAGGGAAGGCTTCTATGATGGATAGTAAAGGAAGTATGATCGCTTTTGAGACTTTTCTTTCCTTTCTCATTTATGGTTTAGTACTCTTCCCTATCATTGACAACTTTGTTTATGTTAATGTTATTCGGATATTCATGATTGGGAATCATGTGCCTACTTTGCTTATGGATACTTACATTCTATTCATCATAGGACTAATAAGAAAGATGGATGAATAAACTATTGCACTCCTTTGCTCTATAAGTGGTTTATTTAGCACTTACCTCAAACTAGGAGTTTCTTAAGCAATCCTGATGGTCTCTGTTGGTCTTAGAAGATCATGCCTCTCACTAATGGTAATATCAATTGGTACAATCATGCTCACGACACTGGTGACATTATTGATAGCTGTGGGGAGTTCTCCAATGTACCTCTTCTTGGTATAAAAGGAGGAATCACCTTTATACCCCATGAGAGATTGACTTGCTAGTATTCATGTGTCGGGAATCTTCTATCATAATAAGGATGGAGATTCAGATATGAGAAGTTGGTTTGTGCGTGCGTGGCACCATATTGATAGGAAAAAGCATTTGGGAAAAAAACAATGTATTTCACTCAAGGACTACACTGATTGTGTTCAAGCTAGAGCTCGTACTCTTTAGATGCCTTATTTACTCGAGGAGTCCTCTCTACCTGTTGCTCCACCATCATCTTCTATTGTTCCCATCGAGAATAGAGAGGAGTACCGAGAGCTCATGGCTAGGATGAAGTTGGAAAGGGATACTTGGGAACATGGTGAGAAGCAGAAACAGTTGATAGAGAAGGATGATATGATGTACCTTCAAGATGGTTGGCTAATAGAGAAGGATGATCAGATTCGTCGTTAGGAAGCACTACTTCAGCAACATGGTGAGAAGCAGAAAAGACAACAAGAGGATTTATTTTCCTCTAGTGGTCTCGAAGATTCAGCTGCATGGAAGGAAGCTGTTAACAAGCTGGTGGACGAGAAGACTCACAAGAAGCCCTTGTATGAAGATGAGTTGGAGAAGCGCCGTAGGAAGCTACAAAGGGGAGTTGGCTCTTCATCAGGAGTGGTTCTTTCACACCCATAGTTTTCTTTTATTTGTTTGTTTAGGATTCTTTGGAGCTTTGTAATTCGAACCTTTTGTAATCCTTCCTTTATTAATAAAAAGGCAGTTGATTTTCAGTTATGTTTTGAATATTGTATCTTTGTGATGTTTACATTTAATGTCTTAAGGTTCCTTGGAAACTAATAAAAATATAAATCATTTGCATTGCATATCATGCATCATTTTGCATTTCGGTCATGCTTTCAAGAGTATTCCAGAAGTCTTATTCAGTGTTCTTCATACAGAACCAAGTTGTCTCACCGGTATAACACCCGAGCTAACTGCAAAAAGAAGATGGAAGGACTCAAGCAAGAGAACAGAGAGCTACGTGAAGAGGTTGTTACTTTGAGGTTAGGAGTGGAACGTCTCACCGCTCTAGTTGAAACACTGATGGCTGCTCATAATCAGAATCAGAATCAGAATCAAGATCAGAATCAGGTTCCTCCTCCTTTCAATGCTCAAACTCCAGGTTAGCTGCAAGGTCAGACTACTGTGATTTCTGAGATTTTGTCTACAATAATTCTTGCAATTCCAATTGTTGTTGCTAATCAGAAACGTATGTCTAATGGATATCCTCGGGGTATGCCAGAAGGTTATTTGTCTGCTCTTGAAGAGACTCGTTCTCTAACTCCCATCATGGTCACTGCAACTCATGTTGTTCACACTGTTCCTTTTATCACAGAGCCTATTTATGATGCTGCACCAAGCGATGGTTTGGGTATTCGTGAAAGAATGGATAGTTTTCAAGGTCAATTTGAACAAGAATTGTTTGGAAAGAATGTGCATGACCTTTGTCTTGTTCCCAACGTGAAAGTACCTTCTAGGTTCAAGTTGCTAGAATTTGAGAAGTATAAAGGAAATTCTTGTCCCTAGGCATATCTGGTGATGTATATAAGAAAGATGTCCACTCACACTGATGATCAACATCTGTTGATCCATTATTTCCAAGATAGTTTAATTGGAGGTGCTTCCAAATGGTATATGGGCCTTGATAGCACCCATCACCGCACTTTCAATGACCTAGCTGAGGCGTTTGTTAAGCAATACAAATACAATGTTGATATGGCTCCTGATCGAGATCAGTTGAGAGTTATGATGCATAAAGAAAAATAATCCTTTAAGGAATATGCTCAGAGATGGCGTGAATTAGCCGCCTGTAGTGTCGTTTTCTTTACCTCCCCGTTTCACTTGGGAAGACGGCACGCTAGACCCTTCACACAGAATTTGGAAGGAGAATGCGCCCGGGGCGGGATGAATTTTGTTTCAGTTCTTCCTACGATATCACACGAACTTTTTAATTATCCTACGAGTAGGAAAGGGGAAAAAGATCTCAAATAAACCCTAGGAGTTTGCTAAGTGTGGGGATTCACCTAGACTAGAAATTCTGGAGTCCAGGGGGTCGGTTATACATAGGGAAGAGTTTATGCACCCTACATATCCGTAGTACTCTACGGGAACCTTCTCTGTGTCAATGTGTTTGTGTTTGTTGCTGAATGATTGGGAAAGTTTCTCCTTTGTGTTAGGAGAAGGAATGGAATGGAATTAAAAGAAAGACAGATTGACTATTTTTTGTTTTTTATTAGCTCGCTGAGATTCCTTGTGAACCTCATGCCTACATATCCCTAATGGAAGTCCGAGCTTTTTGTAGTTCGGAGAACTAATTAGGGAAATTAATGTTTTTGATGCCTTGCTTGAAGCTCAAGGTTGAAGCTTGGATTAAATCTCTGTTTACAATAAAGAGACATGAAATTATCTTTACAGAGAGGTATTTCTACTATTCCACCACAAATATTTTAAAGTGACAGAAAAGCTGAATTCATTTCATTAAGAGAGGGAGCCTACTTGGTTGATCAATTATGACAGCCAACATGCCTCTTGAATGAAAGAAGGATTCTCATCCAAATTAGGGAAAGTGTACAAGTCTGGGTTTGTTTTCCTCAGAGCATGCCTTTCAAAGTCCTAAATGGGAGAATGTTTGAAATTGAAATTGAAATGTTTGTTTGTTTGAATGTGGTGAGATAGGAGAAAGATCTCTCTAAAGAGATAATCTATGTCTATCTACTGTATAAAAGATTTGATTTTAGCTGGCTTGTATGAGGCCCAAGCTTGAGGCTTTTGATTGATTTATTATTTTATTGACTCTGGGAGATAACTCTACTAGGGATTGACTTAAACTAAGATGTCTTTGTGTTCTGTATAAAGCCCAGAATTGAGGCTGACCCTTAATTGGGAAATATATATATATATATATACATATACATATGTTGGGAAAAACACTCTTTTCTGCCTTGTACAAAGCCCAAGGTTATGGCGGACTTTTTATTGAGGAATATATCTTTTATTGACTGAGATTGGAGGCCAACCCTTTCCAGGGATTTTACTCAGTTGGGGAAATTATCTTTTGAAAGAATGAATTTTTGGAGGCTAACCCTTTCCAGGGGTTTATGAATGACGACAGAAGGATTATCTAATTGAGACTTCTTGTTTAAAGCCCAAGATTAAGGCTGACTCTGATTGAGGAAAGATAACTACGGATCCTAGACTCTGCTAAGGAAGATTAATGAAGATAAGGGTGACAGAGACTGTCCATGTCTCTCATTCAAAAAGGTATGCTCAATGCTGAGATTGAGACATTCTTAGCTTGTTTAAAAGTCTGTTTTTAAGAATGGAAGAAACTCACCAGGGTAGGCTGAAAGGTAACTGAAGACCTGTTCCTATGTTTATAAGAAACTTGATGGGTCCTTGTATACAAGCTCAAGAGGAAGCTGGAAATGCTTTTAAGAAGCCTGTGGGTCCTTGTACAAAGCCCAAGAGGAGGCTAATCGAGGGTCATCGAGGGTCCTTGTTATAGCACAAGAGAAAGCTATGAGGTTTTGAACTTATTTTGGCTTTAAGAAAATGGGTAAGAGGTTTCACCGGGAATAATTCCTCTTGGGTGGATGTGTCCTATTTTTTTTGTTCTAAGGCTTTTTCAAGATGTTTCACCGGGAATAATTCATCTTGACGGTTTTAACTAAAGATCTCTAATTAGGAAAGAGCCTTCACCGGGAAGACATTCTCAATCCTAGGCCATATTCCTATAATATATATGTAGTTTAACTGTCCTAAGGTTTAAACTCAGACGTAGTCCTAAACAATATATAAACAGTTTATATTTGACAGTAATTTAAATGAAGACTGTAAATTGAAAGCTTGTAAAGCCTAACCTGGATGGAGTGGAAGCCTTTGAAGATGTATGTACAAAGCCTTAACAGCAATTTTGTTGCTTTATTGATAACAGTTGAATATTTATTATAAACAGTTAAGGGTTTTTGAAAATATAAGAAGTGAAGATGGACATAGGTCACGTAGGTATCTGAAGAGTTTCACCGGGAATAATGCCCTTCAAATACCAGAAGAATGTTTTGAAAACAGAAAGGAGATTTTGTAAATACAGTTTTTGAAAACAAACTAAGAAAAGAAAAAGGTGTTGGGTCTTACACTCTATTAGAGGCCCAAAGAAAATGATTTACTGTTTATGAAAAACAGTTGAAAAGAGAAGATGCAAGATTCTGTTGTCTGAAAACCTTGATCGTCTATTTAATTTGAAGTTTGAAAACAATTTTGAATTTTTTGACACAAGTCAACTTAAACAGGGTAAAGATAAGATCTATACCTAATTAAGACCTAAATGATTAGGATTTTATCACTAAAGTATTTATGAGAGATTAGGTTTTGAAAATTCAAGGAAAACATGTTTTAAAAAATATATTTTTAAAATACTTAAAGCACACCATTTTTAACCTAATAAAAATACAGGAAATAAATAATATTTTTTGTGATTTTTTTGTTTATATATCAATTGATAAGTGTGTGAAAAATGAAGCAAACATGATTTAATTTAAAGGGTGAATAAATTAGTTAAAGTTGCAAAGAAAAATAAGTGGGAAAAGTGATAAAAATTTGGATTTGTCACCAACAAGGCTTGAACTCACGCCTCATGGTCATCACCCCAAAACAATGCCAACTGAGCTACACGCTCAGTGTGACAAAAGGGGAGCTTCAGTTGATTATAGGTAAAACACGCGCGTAAAGAATGAAAAATAAAAACATAAGGTCTGAGGGGGGGATCAAACCCCAGACCTTATGGCAAGAGAGAGATGAAGCGCATGTAACCAAGTGAGCTGAACGTTTTAGACGTTCAAAGCGTGCTTTCAATTGATTATATTTTAAAATTTCTCCTGAGAATTCAAAAATGGCGCCACCCACCATCTTCATCTTCAACCTCAAGCTCTCCATATTTGAATTTCTGAACTTGCTCGTTTCTCAACCAAACGTGATGGTGTAAACATGAATTTTGTTCCAAATTTCCTCAAGAATCCAGATATGTAACTGATATCTATTTATATTAACTACAACTATCTAATTTCTCAGAAAACACGAAGAACATATAAACCCTAAATTTAAAATTAAATGATGAGTAAGATGAATAAATGAATGATGATAGAGGGTTTTCAATCCTCTGATGATGCTGAACAAACTGGTATCGAGATATATAAGAAAGAGTACTTGGATAAGTGGGTTAGAGTTTGAAAAAAGTACCTCTGAAAGTGGAGGTTGTGAGAATGATGGAGAGCACCTGGGCTTGTATGAATGATCCTAAAAGCTTCCTTGGGACTCAGTGATGCTAACTGAATACTTATTGCACCTTGAATCCTTCAGTATTGTTCTACCCGACCCCTTCTATTTGAGCTCCAAGTGAGAATGGAAAGTAGTGATTCTGCACTTACAGATAGGCTGCGACCATCTAAATAGCTTCACTGCATCCTAAGGAACATGTTTGGATGCTTGGACTTGCTTGACAGCTCTTGAATTATGCTACAGACCTCCAACTGCTCGAGCTTTAAAATGAAAGTGGCTATGTTGTTCCTCCACTTACATAAGTGATCCAGGTGCTTGGATCACCTTTAATGAACCTCCTTGAGATGTTAGAATGCTTACTTCCCAAAGAAGAGCTCTGGTTTGAAGAAATCGATTCTTCTTGCCAAGGAACTTTGAAAAACCCTAAGCATGAGAGAGAAAGAGAAAGCAAGGAATTGAGTTTCTTTGGTGTGCTTATTACTGATGAAGGCTCTTCTATTTATAGGCAAATGATGCAGAGCAATTGGATATAGTGAGCTTGCTTAGTGAAGTAAGTTTGGTTTCTCGGCGATGAAGGAATTCAAAGAATATTCCAAGTGCAATGATGAGCTCTTTGATACCACTCCCTAGCCATCGGTTTTGCTTGATCTTAGGGGACAATTCTGATGCAGAAGTGAGCTCCAATTGGTTGGGAAGAGATTCCTTTGGTGATTCATCCATTTGCCATAAATTCCCAAATGTAATCATTACATAATCACATGCCTTTGTTTTTGGGAATATTATTCCATCCTTATGCAATGATGAAAATCGATGTATGGTATGCTTGCAGATGTATTATGGGTCGTGTAACATCATTTAGTGAAGCCATTTGCACAAAATTGCAAAGTTTCAAATTGTACATGACCTATAATTTTACTCCATGAGGCCAACTTTGAACAAGCATAACTCCTAGCTCAAAATGAATTTGGAGGAGGTTGAGCACAATTTGGAAAGCCCTAAACATCTAATTCAATTCATTAGTTTGGGGTTTCTTCAGAATCATTTGGGAAAATTGTGAAAAATGAGCCCAAAGTTGGAAGAAAACTAGGTCAAAAATACTTAGAAAAATTTCTAAGTTTTTAAGGCCTATAACTTCCAAATCCCAAATCTCTTAAATGATTGATTTCTTGAAAAAAGTTTCATTGTAAGATGTTGTTTTATTTTTCAAGATCTACAACTTTCATGTTGGAAGTTTTTTGAGTTGTGTAGGTGAAATTTTGAGTTCCCATAATGCCCTCAAAAACCCTAATTCCTCACTTTTTGATCCTTGTTGAATTTTCTTGAATTTCTTTGGTCAAATGACTTTAATAATCATATATTGATGATATTGATCCTCAAAAGTCATGGTTTGACTAAAAACCCTAAAAGTCAAAGGTGATCCTGTACAGTTGACTTTTTCAGATGAAGTGAAATTTTGGACCTTTGTGATGAATCAAGTTCTCCTCCTCAAATGAGTGATGTGAATGGATTATATTGAGGTAATAGAAGTTCTTGAACCATGTTTTGAGTTTTGGATCCATGTCCTGATTAAAAGTCAACTGTCCAGGTGAATTAGGTTAAAAATTCTAATTGTCGACCAGATGAAATTGATGACTGTAGATCTTGAATTGAAGTGTAATGCCCAATGGGTAATGTCATATGAACCAATGGATGATATTTGAACCAATTGATAGATGTCCTGGAGATTTTTAGGGTTTCCCAAATGTGATCCCTGATTACAGTCCCTGATGGGCTCAAAACCCTCGATTGGTGAACTAAGCAAACTTGGGCCCAGATGATTGGGTGTCTAATCAATCATAGGTGAATAGAATGAAGCTTTTTGAGTCCTATGATTGTATTAGAGACTAATCCTTTTATTGATTGATCCTTTTCCTGAGCTCTTTTGTTTCTGAACATCCTCGATTAAGCACCAGATGAACAAGTGACTGTTCTGAGTATCTGGTTTGATTCTGATAATAAGCCTGAAAGTATGACATCTCAGGAGGGGTCAAAATTAGGGTATGACAGATGCCCCTATTTAAGTTTCTTTCATCCGGAGGGAGAGAGATTGATATCTCGATCTCTCCTGCGTGAAAGAGACTTAAATACCAAAGAATGCCCGAATTTTGGGCGTTCCTGAGTTGTTGTAGTGATAATGAAATCCTTGCATGACTTGATCCCGTTGTCGCACTTGGCGGGGGATAGGGAGTCGGAATCCTTCCTTCGTTTCTGATGCTTTGATTACGAAACTGGTCTTATCTGTAATTTTGGACAATATCTCAGATAAAGAGAAAATTTCCAACGGTAGGTTTCCTCATCAAACTTCTCGCCGATGTCTGTCAGAGAGATGCCATTTAATGGATGACAAGAAAATTTCTCATTCTTTCCTTTAATGGGATATCTTCAAGAGAAGCCAAAATGACCATGCGTCCTTTTGAGGAGCTAATGACTTTAACTGAAAGTGGGTGAACTGTCTTCGGAACGAAAACTGCCATTCATTGACTTATGCTGGAGAGTTGATAAACTATTTTCTAGAAGGAAGACTGCAATTTGTCAACTCTAACGAGGATTAACATCCTATAAGTAGACAAACTGTTCCTCGTAAAAGGAACTGCCATTCATCTATTCCTTGGGTTTCGAAACAACGGACAAACTGTCTTTCTTGGGGAAAAACGGCCATTTGCCGACTGCTAGGGGAACGAAAAGTGAACAAACTGTCTTCTGTTGAAAGAGACTGCCATTTGTCGACTTTGCTGAGGAACCTTGAAAAGTGTACAAACTGTCTTCTGTTGAAAAGAAAGACTGCCATTTGTCAACTTTGTTGAGGAATTCCTAAATGAAACGAATTGTCTCCGTGAAGAAGGTTGCCATTCGTTGACTTTGTTTAGGAAAGAAAAGTGAGCAAACTGTCTTCTGCTAAAAGAGACTGCCATTTGCTGACTTTTGTTGAGGAATCTTTAAGCGAAACGAACTGTCTTCGTAAAGAAGGTTGCCATTCGTTATCTCTACTAGAAAAAGTGAGTGAACTGTCTTCTGCTGAAAGAGACTGCCATTTGCTGACTTTAATAAGGAAATTCTTAAAAAAACTGTCTTCGTGAAGAAGACTACCATCCGTTATCTCCGCTTGGGAGAAAGTGAGCAAACTGTCTTCTGCTGAAAGAGACTGCCATTTGCTGACTTTAATAATGAAACCTGAAACGAACTGTCTTCGTGAAGAAGACTGCCATTCGTTGCCTCCGCTTGGGAGAAACTGAGGAAACTGTCTTCTGCTGAAAGAGACTGCCATTTGATGACTTTAATAAGGAAATCCTTAAACAAACTGTCTTCGTGAAGAAGACTGCCATCCGTTATCTCCGCTTGGGAGAAAGTGAGCAAACTGTCTTCTGCTGAAAGAGACTGCCATTTGCTGACTTTAATAAAGAAACCTGAAAGGAACTGTCTTCGTGAAGAAGACTGCCATTCGTTGCCTCCGCTTGGGCGAAACTGAGGAAACTGTCTTCTGCTGAAAGAGACTGCCATTTGCTGATTTTAATAAGGAAATCCTTAAACAAACTGTCTTCGTGAAGAAGACTGCCATCCGTTATCTCCGCTTGGGAGAAAGTGAGCAAACTGTCTTCTGCTGAAAGAGACTGCCATTTGCTGACTTTAATAAGGAAATCCTTAAACGAACTGTCTTCGTGAAGAAAACTACCATCCGTTATCTCCGCTTGGCAGAAAGTGAGCATACTGTCTTCTGCTGAAAGAGATTGCCATTTGCTGACTTTAATAAGGAATCCTCAAACGAACTGTCTTCATGAAGAAGACTGCCATCCGTTATCTCCGCTTGGGAGAGAGTGAGCAAACTGTCTTCACCGGAAAAAGACTGCCATTTGCTGACTTTAATAAGGAATCCTGAAACGAACTGTCTTCGTGAAGAAGACTGCCATCCGTTATCTCTGCTTGGGAGAAAGTGAGCAAACTGTCTTCTGCTGAAAGAGACTACCATTTACTGACTTTAATAAGGAATCCTGAAACAAACTGTCTTCGTGAAGAAGACAGCCATCCGTTATCTCCGCTTGGGAGAAAGTGAGCAAACTGTCTTCTACTGAAAGAGACTGCCATTTGCTGACTTTAATAAGGAATCCTGAAACGAACTGTCTTCGTGAAAAAGACTGCCATCCGTTATCTCCGCTTGGGAGAAAGTGAGCAAACTGTCTTCTGCTGAAAGAGACTGCCATTTGCTGACTTTAATAAGAAATCCTGAAACGAACTGTCTTCGTGAAGAAAACAGCCATTCGTTATCTCCGCTTGGGAGAAAGTGAGCAAACTATCTTCTGCTAAAAGAGACTGCCATTTGCTGACTTTATTAAGGAATCCTGAAACGAACTGTCTTCGTGAAGAAGACTGTCATTCGTTGCCTCCGCTTGGGAGAAAGTGAGCAAACTGCCTTCTGCTGAAAGAGAATCCCATTTGCTGACTTTAATAAGGAAATCCTTAAACGAACTGTCTTCGTGAAGAAGACTCCCATCCGTTATCTCCGCTTGGGAGAAAGTGAGCAAATTACCTTCTGCTGAAAGAGACTTCCATTTGCTGACATTAATAAGGAAATCCTTAAACGAACTGTCTTCGTGAAGAAAACTGCCATCTGTTATCTCCGCTTGGGAGAAAGTGAGCAAACTATCTTCTGTTGAAAGAGACTTCCATTTGCTGACTTTAATAAGGAATCCTGAAACTAACTGTCTTCATGAAAAAGAGTGCCATACGCTATCTCCGCTTGGGAGAAAGTGAGCAAACTGTCTTCTGCTGAAAGAGACTGCCATTTGCTGACTTTAATCAGAAATCCAGAAACGAACTGTCTTCGTGAAGAAGACTGCCATCCGTTATCTCCGCTTGGGAGAAAGTGAGCAAACTGTCTTCTGGTGAAAGAGACTGCCATTTGCTGACTTTAATAAGGAATCTTGAAACGAACTGTCTTCATGAAGAAGACTGCCATCCGTTATCTCCGCTTGGGAGAAAGTGAGCAAACTGTCTTCTGCTGAAAGAGACTACCATTTGCTGACTTTAATAAGGAAATCCTTAAACGAACTGTCTTCGTGAAGAAGACTGCCATTCGTTATCTCCGCTTGGGAGAAAGTGAGCAAACTATCTTCTGCTGAAAGAGACTGCCAATTGCAGTCTTTAATAAGGAAATCCTAAAACGAATTGTCTTCATGAAGAAGACTGCCATCCGTTATCTCCACTTGGGAGAAAGTGAGCAAATTGTCTTCTGCTGAAAAGACTGCCATTTGTTGACTTTAATAAGGAATCCTGAAACGAACTGTCTTCGTGAAGAAGACTGCCATCCGTTATCTCTGCTTGGGAGAAAGTGAGCAAACTGTCTTCTGCTGAAAGAGACTTCCATTTGCTGACTTTAATAAGGAATCCTGAAACGAACTGTCTTCGTGAAGAAGACAGCCATCCGTTATCTCCGCTTGGGAGAAAGTGATCCAACTGTCTTCTACTAAAAGAGACTGCCATTTGCTGACTTTAATAAGGAATCCTGAAACGAACTGTCTTCGTGAAGAAGACTGCCATCCGTTATCTCCACTTGGGAGAAAGTGAGCAAACTGTCTTCTGCTGAAAGAGACTACCATTTGCTGACTTTAATAAGAAATCCTGAAACGAACTGTCTTCGTGAAGAAGACTGCCATCCGTTATCTCCGCTAGGGAGAAAGTGAGCAAAATTTCTTCTGCTGAAAGAGACTGCCATTTGCTGACTTTAATCAGAAATCCAGAAACGAACTGTCTTCGTGAAGAAGACTGCCATCTGTTATCTCCGCTTGGGAGAAAGTGAGCAAACTGTCTTCTGCTGAAAGAGACTGCCATTTGCTGAATTTAATAAGGAATCTTGAAACGAACTATCTTCGTGAAGAAGACTGCCATCCGTTATCTCCGCTTGGGAGAAAGTGAGCAAACTGTCTTCTGCTGAAAGAGACTGCCATTTGCTGACTTTAATAAGGAAATCCTTAAACGAACTGTCTTCGTGAAGAAGACTGCCATCCGTTATCTCCGCTTGGGAGAAAGTGAGCAAACTATCTTCTGTTGAAAGAGACTGCCATTTGCTGACTTTAATAAGGAAATCCTAAAACGAATTGTCTTCATGAAGAAGACTGCCATCCGTTATCTCCGCTTGGGAGAAAGTGAGCAAACTGTCTTCTGCTGAAAAAGACTGCCATTTGCTGACTTTAATAAGGAATCCTGAAACGAACTGTCTTCGTGAAGAAGACTGCCATCCGTTATCTCCGCTTGGGAGAAAGTGAGCAAACTGTCTTCTGCTGAAAGAGACTTCCATTTGCTGACTTTAATAAGGAATCCTGAAATGAACTGTCTTCGTGAAGAAGACAGCCATCCGTTATCTCCGCTTGGGAGAAAGTTATCCAACTGTCTTCTACTGAAAGAGACTGCCATTTGCTGACTTTAATAAGGAATCCTGAAACGAACTGTCTTCGTGAAGAAGACTGCCATCCGTTATCTCCGCTTGGGAGAAAGTGAGCAAACTGTCTTCTGCTGAAAGAGACTGCCATTTGCTGACTTTAATAAGGAATCTTGAAACGAACTGTCTTCGTGAAGAAGACTGCCATCCGTTATCTCCGCTTGGGAGAAAGTGAGCAAACTGTCTTATGCTGAAAGAGACTGCCATTTGCTGACTTTAATAAGGAAACCTGAAACGAACTGTCTTCGTGAAGAAGACTGCCATTCGTTGCCTCCGCTTGGGAGAAATTGAGGAAACTGTCTTCTGCTGAAAGAGACTGCCATTTGCTGACTTTAATAAGGAAATCCTTAAACAAACTGTCTTCGTGAAGAAGACTGCCATCCGTTATCTCCGCTTGGGAGAAAGTGAGCAAACTATCTTCTGCTGAAAGAGACTTCCATTTGCTGACTTTAATAAGGAATCCTGGAACGAACTGTCTTCGTGAAGAAGACTGCCATTCGTTGCCTCCGCTTGGGAGAAAGTGAGCAAACTGTCTTCTGCTGAAAGAGACTACCATTTGCTGACTTTAATAAGGAAATCCTTAAACAAACTGTCTTCGTGAAGAAGACTGCCATCCGTTATCTCCGCTTGGGAGAAAGTGAGCAAACTATCTTCTGATGAAAGAAACTTCCATTTGCTGACTTTAATAAGGAAATCCTTAAACGAACTGTCTTCGTGATGAAGACTGCCATTCGTTGTCTCTGCGGGGAAATCAAAAGCATACAAAACCGTATTCTTGGAGAAGATTGCCAACTATCGCTCTGGTGAGGAAGTACAAAAATGGACAAACTATCTTCAGGAAGAAGACTAACATTTGTCAATTCTAGGGAGAAAAAAAAGGAATGATTGTATTTTTGCCAACTATCGATCTACCGGATAGTCTTGGCTGGGGAATCCCATAAATGACCAGACTATCTTCTTCTCGTTTGTTGACTTGCTGAGCTTTTTTTTTGTTTTTTTTTATAAAAAAAAAACAAATTATCTCCCTTAGGAAAACCATCGTTTGTTAACTCCCTCTGGGAAATCCCAATGTGTGAACTCTCTTTCTTAGGAAGAAAATTCTTTCACGACTTTGTAGAGGAAGCTTGAATATATGCCTAAGTGATTCGGGCAATAACAGAACTAAAGCCCAACTAGACTATGCTAACTATGCAATTATGTAAAGCATGTATGAATGTTATTATGATTGTAAAATGCAAAGTGAATGTGAATAGAATTGTTGCGGATGTGAAATCCTATGATATGACTTGAATCTTTGTTGATCAGAAGATGTCTTCTTCTTGAAATTTGTACTTTGCACTCTGTTGGGGATACCTGGTTATTAGTTGCCCGCTGTTTGAAGTGAGTGATATGAATTGAAGTGAAGATCCGTCATCGGGAGATGTTCGCAAAGCGATCTTATGGGGAAATTTGTTCCCGTAGTCTCAACCGTTTTCGGAGCAACTGTTTGCATTCTTCCTATTGTTTGTAAACCTTAGAAAGAAATTTCACCTTTATTTTTGCGAGTAAATTCATTTTATTTTATGAAAACATTTGTTTCAAGAAAATGACTGTTTAAACTTAAAACGCATTTTAAGAAACTGAATAAGACTCGATTGCAAAGAAAAGGCACAAAGCTCAAATTATTATTTATGGAACGGTAACCAGCCAAAGGCTTGATCCCATGGAGTATTTACAAAGTTGGAAATTGGTAATTTTGGGAAAAGGGCTACGATGAAACGTGACGACCGTTATCTTTCCCTTCCACTCGGAGTTGTTCTGTATTTGTGCTTCATAGAAGATGACCTACCGATGATGAATACTCCGCTATGGATTTTCTGAATGATCAAGTTTATCCTGAACACAGTTACTTGCCATATATCCCTAAATTTTGCGTAAACTACCCCTTTCGGGTTTTAAGTCTACCGGGATTGATTATATATTTTTTATGTCTCTAACTTTTGCCTGAATCGCCCTTTCGGGTTTTCGATCCACCGAGACGCTCTTTTTTGCCTAAGCTGCTCTTTGCGAGTTTTCAACTTAGCGTGCTATTTTTTTTAATTATTTAGGTGAAGTATTTCTTGACTGCGTCGAAGGTCACAAGACGGGTGAATTCTTCTCCATCCATAGTCGTGAGTATTAAGGCTCCTCCCGAGAAAGCTCTCTTGACCACGTATGGGCCGTCATAATTGGGAGTCCACTTGCCTCTCGAATCTGTGAGAAAAGATTGAATCTTTTTGAGTACAAGGTCGCCTTCTTTGATTGTGCAAGGTCGAACCTTTTTGTCGAAAGCTTTCTTCATTCTTTGTTGATATAGCTGTCCGTGGCATAAAGCTGTCATGCGCTTTTCTTCGATTAAGTTCAATTCATCGAATCTGCTTTGACACCACTCGGCTTCTGTTAATTTTGCCTCCATCAAAACTCTCATTGATGGGATCTCAACCTCTATGGGTAGGACTGCCTCCATGCCATATACAAGGGAGAAAGCAGTTGCTCCAGTCGAAGTACGTACAGATGTACGGTAACCATGAAGAGCAAACTGGAGCATTTCATGCCAATCTTTGTAAGTGATGACCATTTTCTGAATGATTTTCTTGATGTTTTTGTTAGCTGCTTCTACAGCTCCATTCATCTTTGGTCTGTAAGGAGATGAGTTGTGATGTTCAATCTTGAGTTCTTCACAAAGTTCCTTCATCATTTTGTTATTTAAATTTGACCCATTGTCAGTGATTATCTTGCTAGGAATGTCGTAGCGACAGATGATGTGATTCTTGATAAACCTGACGATAACTTGTCTTGTGACGTTTGCGTATGAAGCTGCTTCGACCCACTTGGTAAAATAGTCTATGGCTACCAAGATGAAGTAGTGTCCGTTGGACGCTTTTGGCTCGATCATCATGTTGATTCCCCACATGGAGAAAGGCCAAGGGGAAGAGAGTATATTGAGAAGAGATGGTGGCACATGAATTCTATCAGCGTAGATCTGACATTTGTGACACCTCTTTGCATACTGGTAGCAATCTGACTCCATCGTCAGCCAATAATATCCTGCTCTCAGTATTTTCCTTGTCATGGTGTGTCCATTGGTGTGAGTACCAAAGGAACCTTCAAGTATTTCTCTCATGAGTGTTTCTGCTTTTTTTCTGTCAACGCATCTGAGCAGAACTATGTCGAAATTTCTCTTGTACAGAACATCTTCATTCAGGAAGAATCTTCCAGCTAACTTTCTCAAAGTCTTTCTATCTTTCTTTGTTGCTCCAAGAGGGTACTCTTGCCTTTGAAGAAAGTTTTTGATGTCGTGATACCACGGTTTGTCGTCGATGATTGCTTCTACCGTGAAAACATGAGCGGGCCTATCCAGGCGCATGACATCGATATGAGGAATGTCATTCCAATGATTTATCCCAATCATGGAAGAGAGAGTGGCTAATGCATCAGCCAAGTTGTTTTCTTCACGAGGAATGTGATGAAAATCTACCCTATCGAAGAATGGTAACAATCTTATCGCGTAGTCTTTGTAAGGGATTAGCCCAGGTTGACGTGTTTCCCATTCTCCTTTGATTTGATTGATGACCAAAGCAGAATCTCCGTATACATCCAAGTGTTTGATTCTTAGATCCACGGCTTCTTCGAGACCCATAATGCAAGCCTCATATTCGGCCTCATTGTTTGTGCATTTGAAAGTTAATCTGGCGGTAAATGGAATGTGGGTACCTTGAGGTGTAACAATGATTGCCCCAATTCCTCGTCCATAAGCATTGACGGCTCCGTCAAAAATTAAGCCCCATTGGGATCCTATCTCAGGTCCTTTGTCTGGCAGTGGCTCGTCGTTGTCTTTCATCTTGAGGTACATGACGTCCTCGTCCAGAAAGTCAAAACTGGTTGATTCATGACCATTGAGTGGGTGGTGAGCCAGGTGCTCAGCTAGGATGCTTCCTTTCATGGCTTTCTGTGTGTGATACTCAATGTCATATTCTGATAACAACATCTGCCAACGGGCAATTCTCCCAGTTAAGGCAGGCTTCTCAAAGATGTACTTCATTGGATCCATATGGGAGATCAAACAAGTAATATGTCGAATCATGTACTGGCGGAGACGCTTGGCAGCCCAGGCCAAAGCACAACAGGTCTTCTCGAGCATGGAGTAGCGGGATTCACAGTCAGTGAATTTCTTGCTCAGGTAGTAGATGGCATGCTCTTTTCTTTTTGTCTCGTCTTGCTGCCCACGGACACAACCCATGGAGTCTTCTAAGACGGTTAAGTACATTATCAAAGGTCTTCCTTCTATTGGAGGAGACAAGATAGGTGGTTCGAGCAGATATTCTTTAATGCTAATGAATGCTTTCTGACAATCGTCTGTCCAGACGCAACTTTGATTTTTCCGTAGAAGTTTGAAAATTGGAGCACAAGTTGCTGACATGAGATATATGAATCTCGAGATGTAATTCAGACGTCCAAGAAATCCTCTAACTTGTTTCTCAGTTCTGGGTGAAGGAATTTCTTGGATTGCCTTGACTTTGTCTGGATCTACTTCAATTCCTCGTTTGCTGACGATGAAACCAAGGAGTTTTCCTGAGTAGACACCAAAGGTACACTTGTTGGGGTTCAAGCGAAGCTGAAACTTCCGTAAGCGTTGAAATAACTTTGTCAGATTCTGTATATGATCTTCCTCATTTTCTGATTTGGCAATCAAATCATCCACATAAACTTCCACTTCCTTATGCATCATGTCGTGGAAAAGTGTAGTCATGGCTCTTTGATATGTTGCCCCTGCGTTCTTTAGTCCAAAAGGCATAACGCGGTAGCAGAACGTGCCCCAGGGGGTGATGAAAGCTGTTTTCTCCATGTCTTCAAGCGCCATCTTGATTTGGTTGTATCCCAAAAATCCATCCATGAATGAGAAAACTTTGGATTTTGCTGTACTGTCGACCAACATGTCAATATGTGGTAAAGGAAAGTCATCCTTAGGGCTAGCTTTGTTCAAATCACAGTAGTCGACGCACATGCGGACTTTTCCGTGTTTCTTAGGAACGGGAACAATGTTAGCTAACCACTGAGGGTATTCTGAAGTGACGAGGAAACCAGCGTTGATTTGCTTTTGAACTTCCTCTTTGATTTTCATGGCCATTTTCGGATGAGTCCTTCTCAATTTCTGCTTGACCGGAGGGCATTCTGGCTTCAATGGTAAATGATGCTCCACTATACTGGTATCCAACCCTGCCATATCCTGATAAGACCAAGCGAAGACATTTGAGAATTCTATGAGCAGCTGTATCAAACTCTCTCTGATCTCTGAACTGAGCGAAGCTCCAATCTTAACCTTTTTTCTGTTTCCATCGGAACCAAGGTTAATGATCTCCAGAGGCTCATTGTATGGCTGAATGGCTTCTTCCTTTTGTTGAAGTAACCATGAAATTTCCTTTGATATTTCTTCGTCTTCTTCTTCCTCTGCCTCGAATACAGGAAACCCAAAGCTTGGAGAAGTCATACGGTCGTACGTTTCAACGGGGTATTTTATGATTAATCTGCATATGTGTGATAAATTTTATTTAGACAACGAGGGAAGACTCGGTGTATGCATTTAATGGAATTTTTTTATGTTTTTAGGGTGTTTTTTAGGATTACCAATTTCCGAAAAAAGAAAAGGGAAAAACTAACGAAGAAACAAAATGACATTTTTATTTATCAACAGTCACTTCTTGAAACAAAGACCCTATAAAATAAAACTCTTTTGCTTTGGGCGAAGCAAAGAGGGACATTTTCCTAAGAAATAGTAAAATGCAAAGCCCTATGAAACATTTCTTCACCCTGGGCTATGGTGAGAGAACAAAATAACGGTGAAAGTTCCTATTTAGGAGTGCGAACAACAGTGAAACTTCGACAACTGTCCAATAGCGGCGAACCCCATTGTGCACTAGGTAATCTGGCACCTTAGGCTTAAGCTGGCCTGTGGTAGGTCTTGATTTACCAACCACTGTCTTTGCAACACTCAGACGATCTTCTTCTACTTCAGCAGACTGAGCGGTGTGAGCATACCCATTTCCAAGTGGAGTATGTCGGTTTTTCTTTTGAGGAAACTTCCAATCTTCTGAATGGATAGACTCGTTGTCGGAGACACTTTCGACATCATCCTCTTTTGTATTTTGGTCTTGCTCTTCTCCCAAGATGGCATTGACTAGGTATGTAAACTCTAGATCCGTAGCCTCTGAGGGTGACTTAGGGATATAATCCTCAATGATGACTTCACCAGTTGATGATGATGAATAGCAAGGGTTATATATCTCTTTTGGTGAGTGAGGTACTCGTAATCAATGTTCCATCCAGTCGGAACAATGTCTTCAAGAGAGATTTTTGAACTTTCAGGAGCGGAGTATTTCACCATGTAGCCGAATTTTCCGCTTGGTTCTCCTAATGTATCCCAAGTTTCTTCGGGGATAGGAGGAACTTCTTCTGATGAACCATGACTTCTGGTGGTGAAGCTGTTTGCAACTTCGTCACTGCTTGGTTGAGTCTTATTTTTAGATCCCTTAGTTGGATAACAGCAAGGTGAATCAGACTCTGATAGGGAGACGTATCCTGCTTGATGAAGATAGGATAGCCATTCCTCTTCATCGGTATTTTTTGTACCGATGGTATTGACTGTTTGTTGAACAGGTTGAAGAAAGCCTCCACTGTGGAAAGTTTCTTGAATTGGAAGAACTATCTCAATTCCTGGAATAGCCTTTGATGTTGTTGGAAAGAATCCAACTCCTGTTCTGTTTTTGCCGTTGGTAGGAATATTAATGTGCCCCCAACCACTAGTAGTGCCATCCTTTACAACTTGGATTGCATCTTTGTAGGAAGAAATAGATGTTGCTTTCTCCTTTCCGTTTTCCTTATCCAACGAAAGCGCTTGGAATTTAGTTTCAGCGACTTCTTTTGGTTCTATGTCGGAGAATGATGACAGGTTACTGACGATCAAAGCTTGCTCTCCATATACGATTACCAATTTGTCATTTCTTATGAACTTTAGTTTCTGATGAAGCGTTGAAGTAATGGCCCCAGCCTCATGAATCCATGGGCGACCTAACAAACAACTGTATTGTGCCGGGATATCCATAACTTGGAAAGTGATTTTGAACGTCTGAGGTCCAATAGTTTTGGGAAGATCTACTTCTCCAAAAACAGACTTTCTTGATCCATCAAATGCTTTGACGATGACGTGACTGTCCCTTAGAGGGTAATCCTTGAAAGGTAATCTTGACAATGTTGATTTCGGCATGACGTTGAGAGAGGATCCATTGTCTATTAGGACTCCTGTGAGTACATCACCCATGCAGCTAACTGAGATGTGAAGTGGAAGATTATGGTCCACCCCTTCTTCAGGAAGATCTTCGTCACAGAAACTCAGGTTAGTTCATGCGGAGATGTTGGCAATGATGTTGTTGAATTGCCCTACAGTAACACCTGGTTCTACAAAAGCTTGTTCCAAAACTTTCTGTAAAGCTTCCCTATGAGCTTCAGAACTCAATAGTAGGGAGAGAACAGATATCCTAGACGGAGTATGTAGCAGTTGATCTACAATGTTGTACTCACTCCTCTAGATTAACTTCAAGATCTCATCATTTTCTTTCGCTTGAACAACATTGGTCGGATGATTGTCTTGCCTATGTGGTGCTTCTTCAGAAGGCTTTTCCATATTTTCTGTTGTTCTGTTGAAGACTCGTCCACTTCTGGTGACTCGAATAACATCAGCAATGTTGACAATAGACGGTAATGGTATTTCCTTACCATTTTCAAAGAATGTAGCGTTGTACTTGTATGGTATAGCCTTGTTGGACTCATACGGTACAGGACCTGGTAAGTAGATGACTAATGGAGCAATTTCTGTCTTCCTGCTGTCATACTTGACTTGCACTGGTTCATCTTGATTAATTTGAGGAGATACGGTAAAGACTTTGTCATCTTCTCTGTTGGCAAGAACTATAATGGTATTGTCATCCATTAGTTTCTGAATGTCGTTGCGAACGCGCAAACATCCTCGTGAATTTCTTCGACAAATTCTGCATCTACTGTAAGGATGGAAATCCGTTCCAAAGTAGGCAAGTCCATTTAAAGTCTTATGGAACCTGACTACCGATCCTTCGAGATTTTCTACTTTGTAGATCTTGTATTCTCCTGGACATCCTTGAACCATGTTGACGTCGTACTTAGTTTTGACTCGGATGTGTTGAATCCATCCTAAGTCCATTTGTTCTTGTAATGCAGCTTGAACTACAGCACATCCTTGATTATTCTTTGGACAAATTTCACATGTGAAGTAGTTGTGAGGTGGTACATGGCCGTACCCAGCTTGTCGAGCGTGCATTTTGACGAGATTTTCCCCTATCTGACGAATGTCGTAGATTTGAATGACGTTGGGGTGTTGATCTATCAGATTTACTAAAGCTTCTTTGTGCTGTGGCAAAGGATTTGCTTGGACGTTAGGATTAGTATCTTTGAAGGATAGCATTCCTCTCTTCACTAATCTTTGAACGTCGGCCTTGAAACTAAAGCAGTTCTCGATGTTGTGACCTGGTGCCTCCTGATGATAGGGACAAGATTGGTCAGCCTTGAACCAAGGTGATGATTCATACGTTGGATTTGGAGGACTCCTTGTCTAAATGAGTCCTTTCGCCAGTAGTGTTGGAAACAAATCCGCATAAGGCATTGGCACGGGGTCAAAAGGAGGATACCTTGGTGCCCGATTGTTGTAATTTGGAGGTCGAACATGCTGCTGAGGTTGTTGCGACCTTTGTTGAAATGGTTGTTGCGAAACCTGAGGTTGATAAGCTGGCGCTGAGTTAACGACGGGAGTTATTGTAGCAACTTCAGGTGGAAACTTCTTCTTTGCTTTGTGCAAGACATTACCGACATCTTGATCCTTTTCTTCTGGAAAGAACTTCCATACTTTCTGGGACCAATAGAAGATTCTGGTTCTTTGTTTAAACGTCCTTCTCGAACTGCTTCTTCTAAACGTACACCCATGTTTACCATCTCGGTAAAGTCACTTGGTGCACTTGCAACCATTCGTCCGTAGTAAAATGGACTCAAAGTCTTGAGATAGATTTTTGTCATTTCTTTCTCTTCAAGTGGTGGACAGATCTGAGCAGCAACTTCACGCCATCTCTGAGCATATTCCTTGAAGTTTTCTCTATCCTTTTGAGTCATGGCCAGGAGTTGATCTCTGTTGGGAGTCATATCCAGATTGTACATATACTGTTTGACGATGGCCTCTCCGACGTCTCGAAAAGTACGAATCTCTGAACTGTCCAAGTTCATGTACCATTTGAGTGCAGTACCAGTTAGGTTGTCTTGAAAATAATGGATGAGCAATTGTTGATTATCAGTTTGAGTTGACATCCTTCGAGCGTACATCACTAGGTGACTTTGTGGGCATGAATTCCCTTTGTACTTCTCGAACTCTGGTACTTTGAATTTGTGAGGAATCTTAACATTTGGAACCAGACAGAGGTCTGCAACGTTCTTTCCAAATAGATCTTGTCCTCGGAGAGTCTTGAGTTCCTTCTGCATTTGCAGAAACTATTTCTGGAACTCGTCCAATCTTTCATACATGCCAGCGTCCTTACTGGGAGCGTGATAATATACTTGTCCACCCGGTGGAGGAAAAGTATGCATAATTGGTTGTGGAGAAGCCATGACAGCAGATCTTGGAATCTCAACATTCTATTATGCGAAACCCATTGCCGTTGCTCTTGGAACTTCAATTTCCAGAGGTCTGTAACCCTCCGGTGGATGCATCTCCGTTGTAGCTCTTGGAACTTCTGAAACTGGGGGTATGTACCCGTCTGGAATAAAGTTATACGGCATGCCCCAAGGTCGGTTGGGTGGCATGGTATACTGAGGAATAGGAGTAGAAACAATCTCGCAAACCACAGTCCTTTGTAGTTCTTCTGGCGTTGGTCGATTCTGTGCAACCACCAGGGCTTCTACCATACTATTGAGCCTTTCAACAGCATCTTTGAGAGTAGTAACCTCTTCTCTAAGTTCTCCATTCTCTTGTTCTAAGTCTTCCATTCTTTTCTTGCGACTTGAACGAGTGTTGTATGAATGAGACAGCTTGAATATCTTGGTTCACCTCTTTCTCCTCCTCTCTTTCTGGAGAAAGGAAAGTGACGATTAGATCCGCGACAATTCTCGTGTCAGTGCGTACGACTAAGGCGATGCATGATATGTAATTAATTTAATATTTTTCAAGGAAACACCATAATTACGTTATGAAACATCACACTTTTTATTAATTAAGCGAAAACGTCGTTTTTTACACACTTTGAAAAAGGAAATACAGAGAAACAGAGAGAAAGGACTCTAAAACTTTGACGAAGAGCCGGCTTCACGTTCTAACATTTTCTTCTGTTTCTTGAGCTGAGCGTTCTCTGACGTGAGCTGACCGATGATCCAGGAAGCAGGAGGGATATGATGAGAAAGTTACGATTGTGTCACTTGTCGATCAAGTACTTCTAGTAACTCATCCTTCCTTCTTAGGATGTTCTGAATCTCAACATTTTCCGTGTTGACAATTCGATACTTGTTCCTCCAAGCACTCCTTTCTTGGCATACCTTGTTCAATGCCGCTTGCAGTTTCTCAACATCGGGGGAGAAAAGGAAAATTGGTTCCCTTAGGGGAATAGGTTCTTGATTCGGATATGGCATCCTGAGCTTGAATACTCTGACGCGTACCCATTGAAGGTAAGGATCCAGGGAGATGCAAAGATGTTTTCCTAACAATCTTCTCCCTTTGTTGTGAACAAGACGCCAGGCTTGGACAATTTCCTTCTTCAGCATGTTACCATGATCGTCGATGTTCTTGAAGAACAGACCCTCCCATTGAATACTACTTGGTATGTTTTTCATGGGATAGCCGTATTTACGACGGGCTAAAGCTGGATTATAACTGATTCCTCCCTTAGTTCCAATAAGGGGTACGTTGGGATAACTTCCACAACTGAAAATGTTTCGTCGTTGTCAGGACTACACCAATCAATGTCCGAATGAGTGAGGGACATGATTTTCTGTGACCAGTAAAGGCCATCCCTCATGTTCCAAAAAGTGCTAGACTTTGGTAGGTGCGAGACGAAACATTCGTATAGCAACGGTGCGCAGCATGTGATTAATCCTCCTCGCTGCAGGTTTATCGAATGCATAGAGTGATGAGCATCCGCAAGCAAGGTTGGAACTGGATTTCCAATTAAGAAGATCTTAATTGCGTTGATGTCGACGAAATCGTTAATGTTAGGGAACAAGAACAGTCCGTAGATAAGAAATGCCAAGATTTCCTCAAAAGCGCTCATATCTTGGATGCTGACAAAGTACCGAGCTTGATCCAATAGGAACTTGGAGGGCAATCCTTGAATTCCTCCTTTACTCACCATATGAGTTCTGATGTCGACTACATTTAAGGGAGAAGTTGCAGCAATGATAATGTCATCAGGATTCTTTTCCAAACCGGAGTACGGATCTTGCGCGTACACGGGTATTCCAATCAGACGACAGTACTCCTCCAACGTAGGCATGAGTTGATATTCTGGAAAGGTAAAACAGTGATACGTTGGATCGTAAAATTGTACCAATGTGGGAAGGATCCCATCCACAATGTTGGTGCTGAGAAGAGGCAGAAGTTTTCCATACTTCTCCTTGAAAACCTGGGGGTAGACCATCAGTTTTCCGAGCTTTTCCAATTCCTCGACCTTAGGAATTTTGAAGGTGTATTTCCTAGCTCTCTTTCTTCCGTAATCCATGGTATAGATCCTTTAGTCCTTTCTCCGTTTCTCTCTTTTTTTGAAGTTCAAAACGTTCGCTATTTAGTTTCCTTGAAAAACGACTCGAAAAAGACTCTTTGGTTTTTAGTTATTATGATGCATGAATGCATGAATGCGCACACAAGAGTTTTTAAACAAACATGGCGTAGAAGGGTATAGTGGTCATGAAGTCACAACGCAAACCTCGCCCTAGGGTAAACTAAGGATAAGGATTTTTGTACCTGTAGAAGGGGTCTAGGGATCTCAGAGTTTTTGCTCAACCTTAAAGATACGTTGATTGGTATCTATAAGAGAGTTTTCTCTGAGTGTAGTATCCGCGTGACAATTACTTTCGTAATCACCGTTCTACGTCCTAAAAAAGGCTTTAAGTGGGTTTAATGTGTTTCTAGGTCCTCCTGGTACAAACCAGTCTCGGAATGCATTGGCGTAGTTAATCACAACCAGCCAGGCAAATCCCAAGTGTAGATTTGGGAACCAAGATTAGAGGGCCTTCACTGTAACGCCCGGAAAAATAAGTATATGCTTAATTTGGACGTTTGTGACGTTTATTGGAATTTTATCATTTTTGGAGTCGTTCCAGTCGGTATTAGTTCGGGATGGAGGACTAATATTTAATTGAAGGTTTTCATATTTTTGGTACTAGAAATATCATTAAGGTAACATTCCGCGTTTTGGGGGTGTTTGAACGATATTTGAGCGTAGGGGCATTTTGGTCATTTCCGCGGGGTAGATATTTTCTTTATAAGAAAGAGATATTTGTGAGAAAGGAAAAAGGGTGGAAAGAAGAAGAAGATAAAGAAAGGGAAGAGAGAAAGAAGAAGAGCAAAGATGGAGAGAAAGTGAAGAAGGGGATTTTGGAGAAGATGAAGAATCAAACCAAGGTAAGGGGGTGAATCTAATTTATCTTGAATGTATGATTCTTATAGTCTTGTTCTTGTTCATCTTCTTCATCCTTTCCATGTTTTCCATTCTTGCTTGTTTTGTAAGAAGTTGTGATGTTTTCATAATATAGCAAGATTCAAACATGTCTTGGTTGGTATTTTGTATAGAATCATATCCTTGTTGTGTTATGGTGATTGATCATGTTTGTTTTCCATTTCCATGGCTTGATTGAGTTTGAATAAAATGTTAGGTTTTGAGAAATATTGATGAATCAACCATGAAAAGTTTGATGTTAGGTTGTTTTTATGGTTTGTATGTGTTGTATTGGTGTTATAATGATGTTTTGGAGTGGTTTTGATGGGTATAAGGGGCTTGAGACAGTTCTGGTTCGTGCTGGTTTTTTCTGGGTTTCCGCAGGTCCGCTGAGCGGAGGGGGGTCCGCTGAGCGGAGTTTTCTTTGGCTCGTTTCTGGCTGGGTCCGCTGAGCGGAGCTCAAGCGGCCAACAGCATTTTTTGTTTTTCCAAAACTTTGAAACTTCGTAACTCCTGAACCGTAACTCCGATTTTGTCGCCGTTCGAAGCGTTGGAAAGCTAACGCAATGAAATATACTATGATTTAATTAAATGATTCATAGGATATAGTATCCTATTATTTTTATTAGGATTTAGTGATAGAACTATGTAGGGTTAACTTATGAAGTATGTTTATGTTTTCCAAACTTTGAAAAGTCGTATCTTTTAACTCGGGTGTTCGTTTTATGTGTTGTTTGAAACGTTCGGAAGCTATTTCCATGCTCTATATGATGATGTAGGATGTAGTAGTGGTTGGTTGATTTTCATAAATGGTTTTGTGAACTAGTGCATGATAAATCATGATGATGCGTTGTGTGAATGTTATCGTATTGATACGAGGTATGTGATTAATTGTCGATAACATGAGATCATGTTCGTATAGGTTATGTATTAATGAATGTTCATTCTTGATATGTGACGATGTTTGGTTGTTTGTTGTTAACATAATCTGTGGCCTTATGGCAAGTAATTGTTGTTATGAGAATGATGTATTATCATTGTTGAAATGTTGTTATTTCAACTTATTGATGATGTATTGATGGAGTTGTGGGCCAATGGCCAATATTAATTTGATGTGATGCAATTATGCGATCATTTATGCCGATGTGGCTAGTATGTTTTGACGGTGAATGTGTGTTGTGTGCTTATTAATGCCCGTGTGGTAATTATGGTGTGATGTAATTGATAACGATGTTATTAATTGGTGATGTATCCTTTTGGATAGAATATAAATGATGTAACGTGAGTGTATGATCGTGTTATATTGTTGACGATGTTGTTGTCATGTAATAGAGTCATATATTTGCACAGCATAACATTTCATTACGTTAATGGCGGAATGCTGTTAACAGGTGGCCTGCGGGCATTGGTTACCAGTAGGAGCTTAATGCTCGGTAACGGTATATTAGCCTGAGTGGCAAGAGGTCATCAGTGGGAGCTACATGCTCGGTGACGACAGCCTGCGGGCTTCCTGAGTGGAATAAAGTCCCAGCATAATGCTCGGCAAGGTGTATTTGTCATATTGACAAGGAGGAGTTTACTCCGGATTTGGTACCACATGCATATGCATAGTCGAGTCTCATTCATCATTGTCTGTCCTTATAATTTATGTTATGATTCATGTGTCGCATTACTTGTATATCGATTGTGGTTAAATGAGTGGATTACCTTGTTGTATGATTCTTGATGATACTTGTTGGCATTACTATATTTGTCATGCTTTTCATTATAAATTATATTCTCACCCTTCTGCTGATTTGATGCTTGAGTGGCATCCTGCAGATTAGCCGCTTTGGGAGTCTTTTGGAAGAGGTAGTTCTCCAGTTGGTCTTGTCAGTCGCTCTGATACGTAACACCGGGGAGTTGGGAGTCTGTTGTTATTTATTTGTATATGACTCTTTTGAACATGTATATGTGATAACGTGCCATTGTGTATTGTAAACACTTTATTTTGGAAAACTCCTCTTTGAGAGTGAGAGCTATACGTATATATATATATATATATATATATATATATATATATATATATATATATATATATATATGTTCATATCTTCCATGTGTTATGTATCATGTTATTGACAGGTGTGTATGCTTTTGGTATCGGTGATGTCCGTTTGTTTTCAAGGTATTTGTTTGGTTACTTAGTGTAACATCCTAATTGTGTTGTATGAAATTTTAATACTCTGATATTTTCTTGCCTAAATGCTTTGGGTAGAATTGGGGTGTGATCGGTCACCATTTCTACCTAATTTCTATCATGGATTCGGTCTAAATTTGTTGATTCGGTAACACTTTGATCAATGTTTTATTGTTCTTGTTTAAGTATTTCATGTTTGATTGTTTTTATGTTTACTTTGCATTATGTTTTAATTTAAGTTATTTAGATGCTTTTTATGCCGTTTGGTTAGTTGTGTACGAATTTCAGGTTTGAACAAGTCATCTTAAGTGTCAAAGCAACTATGAAGGAAGGAGAGGCAAGAGAAAGATGAAAATTCAAGGTTCTGGGGTCTAACACGGCCGCCCGTGCTTCCACGCACGGCCCGTGTCAGGAGAATGACACTCTCCATACAAAATCCATGGACCACGCACGGCCGCCCGTGCTTCCACGCACGGCCCGTCTCAGGATGGCTGGGAGCAAAAATAAAAATAAAGAGCAGCACGGCCGCCCGTGCGTCCAAGCACGGCCAGTGCTGCTGTGAGCGTGAAAACTTCCAATTTTAGGGCTTTTTCACTAAATCTCCACCTTGAGGGTACTTTAGACATTTCATTTGCCTGAGATTTGTACCTAGACTATTTAGTTGAGTTTGAGAGAATTATTTTGGGACTTTTGCATCATACGATAGAAAACCACAGAAGAGAGAAGATAGCTTCATCAAGGGTTTCGGAGACGGAGAGATTCAACGGTGGACACCATTGAAGATCAAAGTTCCCAATTATCTTTGTAATGTCTAAATTCTTTACTTTGTCTTTCTTGAATATTATGAGAGGCTAAACCCCCCAATGCTAGGGGGTGGTCCTGATTTGGTTTTTGTAATAACGATGAATTTGTGATTTCGTCAATACATTGGTTTATATTATTCAGTTAAATTATGCAATGTTCTTCTTGTTTTCTTTATCGGTCAAATAAGGATTAATCTATGGCTAACAAATACAGGACTGTAGTTGTTAGGGTTTTTGCATAATTTGATTATAGTAGATATCACCTAGGACTAGGGATACCCTATAATTACCACATTATCTTAATTATATAAAAGCTTGGTTTCAATTTAGGTTCCTAAGGACTTAGGATTTAGGTTGGAAGACCAAAGGTTTCCTCACTAAGGACTTAGGAGGAAGCACCCTAAAGATGTGGTAACTGAATGTTATGAACTTGTTGAAGAGATCTTAATTCTGAAAGTGTTACATGCCAAATCAACCACTCACCCTAGCATCTCATATATTTGATAACAAAAATCAATTTATTTTTCTCATTATTTTTCTTTGCAAGGATTAAATCCCCCAAAACCAAAACATTAGTTTTTGTTCAATTGAATCATATTTTACGAATCTGTATTTCCTACGCAGTCCTTGAGATCGACATTCGGGGAATTTCCCCTATTATTACTACAGAGGCAAAAATAGTACACTTGCTATTTTTTCGATCAAGTTTTTGGCGCCGTTGCCGGGGACTGTCAAAATACAGATTTTTAACTTAAGTTCAATTGAAATTTTGTTGCTCTGCGACTAAAATTTTATTTTCTGCACTTTTTATTTTTATTTTTATTTTATTTTCTTTCTTATTCTAAAAATTGTCTAATCTGTTTATGCGAGGTAAGGCCTCAGCTGAATTTCTTTTTGACGCAGAAATCGAAAGAACTTTGCACGCAAGGCGCAGACAAGCTCGTCGAGAAAATCTGGAATCTAAAGAAGAAATTATTTCAGTTCATTCTGGTTCAGATTCTGAAAGTGAAGGAGAAGTCATGGGAGAGAATCCACCAGCGCCGGAGAGACTTCTTGGTGACTACGGTGCTACAAACACGCCGGGAGGTAGACTGACAATTGTCAACCAACCGGTAAATGCGGCTAACTTTCAATTTGATCCGAGCACAATAAATCAGCTGGAAAGAAAACCTTTCACCGGAAAGGTTAATGAAGATGCAAACAAGCACCTACAGAGGTTTCTTACCATGAGTACGACTTTAAAAATTGAAGGGCATACCGAAGAGGCAAAGAAGCTGAGAATGATCCCGTTCACCTTGGCCGAAGAAGTAGAAGAATGGTTCTACTCTCTTCCAGCAGGTAGTATCACGTCATGGGAAGAGATGGAGAAGGCTTTCTTGAATGAGTATTTTCCCGCATCTGTATTTATAAGGAAAAGGTATGATATCTTGAACTTCAAGCAGAAGGAGGGTGAGCCATTAGGAAATGCTTACAAAAGATTCAAAAGAACTCTAGTAGCATGTCCCACTCATAATATGGACAAGACTGAACAGATGCAAGTATTTGTCAATGGGCTCAGAATGAAAACAAAGCAGTTGATTGATACAGCAGCTGGAGGCTCAACAAATTTCACAACAGCCTCCGGCATCATCAAAATCATTGAAGCAATAGCTGCAAATGAGCATTTGGAGTTGTATGACAGGTGTGCTAGCAAACCGGAAGGAATCATTGATCTTAAACTGGAAACTTCAAAAATCCGGGTTGAAGATGCGATAGCTGCAGAGGTAGAAAAGAGATTAAAGGCTATGAATATAGGTACTCAACAGGTTGCTCAAGTCCAACAAGCTCAACCTGTAATTTGTGAAATTTGCCAAGGTCCTCACCAAACTATATACTGTGTTGCTACTCCCAAGCAGATTGAAGAAATCAAATTCCTGAGGCAAAACAATCCGTATTCTAACACCTATAATCCAGGGTGGAAGAATCATCCCAACTTCACTTGGAAAGATCAACAACAAAATCCTCAGAAGGCAAAGTGGGAAGTAGCTATTGAGAGATTGATTGGACAATGCTCTCAGTTTCAAGAAGAGACGAGAAATAACCACAGGAACACCACAACTTCAATAAAAAATCTGGAAGTTCAGGTGGGTCAAATAGCACAACATCTCACTCTACAGGCACAAGGTAGCCTTCCGAGCGCAACTGTGAAAAATCCGAAAGATCAAGAGAAGATTAATGCTGTTACTACAAAAAGTAAGAAAGTGGCAGAATCGGAAAAATAAAAAGAGGAAATAGATGACCCCATGGTAATAGAGGTGGATTTGGAAATAAGAGAAAATCCAAAAGAGCCAGAAGTTGTGATACCACCGGTTAAACCAGTTGAAGAAAAAAATAAGAAAAAGGCTGAACCGGTGATCAAACTACCTTTCCCTTCCAGAGTGACAAAGAAGGATTCAAAAGAAAAAGACTTTGAGAAATTTACTGAATTGTTCAAAAAGCTAGAGGTGAATTTACCCTTCTTCGAAGCACTTGAGCACATGCCATTGTATAAGAAATTTCTGAAGGAGGTAATGACAAAGAAGAGATCAGTGGAAGGAGAACAAAAGATTGCAACTGAGAAGTGCGGTTTAGTCTCGTCAGTAAGGAAGATCCCAACCAAGAGGAAAGACCCTGGAGCTGTGGCAATACCATGCACTATCAAGAATCGAATGTTCAAAAAGGCACTCATTGATTCTGGTTCCAGTGTAAGTTTAATGCCACTATCTATTTTCAAAAAGCTTGAATTGGGAGAGGTTAAGCAAAGTAAGAAAAAGTTAAGGTTCGCTGATCACACCACCAAGAAATCTTATGGGGTAGCGGAAGATGTACTAGTGGAGGTTGACAAATTTGTATTCCCTGTTGACTTCCACATCATGGACATTCCGGAAGACGAAGAAACACCTATCCTTCTTGGGAGACCCTTTTTGTTGATAGGCCGCTGCAACTTTGACATTGAAAAAGGGACACTAACGCTAAAATCATTTGATGAAGAAGTAACCTTGAAGATGTTGGGAGTTAAGAAACATAGGACAGGTGTAAATGATCAAACTTCTGTGGATATGGCGGAAAGTGAAAAAAAAGACAAAAGGCCTGAACAGCTCCAAGAAAAAGTCTCAAGCATAGCCTCTCGGGTGGAAACAACTCAGGGAGCTATCAAAAGTCCGAAGAAGGCTAAGGAAGTCAAGAAGAATGCGGGAAGTGAGTTGAAGAGAAAATTGGTCCATGCTTATCATCTTCATGAGTTCTTGGGTGAGAAAGTAACAAGCAACAAAGTTTGGAAAAGGAAATACCCTCCATAATAAAGGGTAATGGACCGTCGAGCCATGCGACGTTAAACGAAGCGCTTCGTGGGAGGCAACCCACAATTTTAATAATTTATTTCTCTGTTTGTTTATTATATTTTCAGGAAATAAAGGAGGGCATCTCTAGTGAAAGCTCGGAAGTGATCATTGGAGTGCAATACCCTCTGTAAGTAACCTCTCCAAGGCTTATTCTAAAACATTGAGGACAATGTTTGTTTCAAGTGTGGGAGGGGTTCTTCTCGTTTGCTTTTAGTTGTTTTCCTTTTTATCTTTGTTGGGTTGACATTGTGTTATAGATTGAGATGGATGCCGAATGAAGGATGAATAGTAGTTAGTGGATGAAAGGTGCAACTTGAACTTATTTCCCCGAGGCACCCTGGAAGTTGATGCAGCCGAAAGAAAAGTAACTGTTGGACGCAACTTGGTGATACTGGACAAAGAGGATTGTATGGTGTACATGCGCCGGAAAAGAAATCACATGACACGAGGAGTGCTTTGGAACCTGTAAGCTTACCCAACATGGTGAGGTTATAAAAAGCCAAACACAATAGATGATCATCATGAGAGTTCATTCAGGTATGACTTTATCATTCTGATTTTGCGTATGTTCTACTGACATAGCATAATATGAGGACACACACTGAGGCATTTGTTTGTTTTACCACCTAAGCCTTTCTAGCCATCCTAAATTATTTGTTTATCAGTTGTTACCCCAATTGAGCCATATCCTTTTGTTTTTTATAACCATATATATTAACTCGTAGCCAAACACTTCCAACCCTTGCTCGACATAAATGTTGTGGTTTTCAGAGTTGTGCTAAAATCTAAGTTTGGGGTAGTAATCATCAAAGAAGAGGGCAAGTAAAAAAAAATGAAAATAAAATTTTTGAGACATATGAATGTATGTCCCACAAAAAAAAGAGAAAAACGTGTCTGAATGAAAGACTCAGTTACATTAAGCACTCGCAGAAGAATTGAGTGAAGCAAAAGAGTCTAAGTTGAATAAATTCCCAGTGTAACAAGTTGAGCACAATTACGAGAAACACAACATGAATGTCGAACCCAAAACCATTTGTTTATCCATTTCCTTGTGTATCCCACCGTACCTAAACCCCATTACAACCCAGAAGACCTCGAAAAGTGTGTGAACTTTGTTAGTGTAGTGAAGGTAGAATTTATTCAAAATTAAGAGTTCATATTGCATACCTTTATTTTGTGAGTGCAAAACACTTTAACCCTGAGAGATTTGGTGAGAAGTGTGAAAAAGCTTGCAGGTAAAAAGGTACTCTGAAGTGGAAGTGTGGTAGAAAGTTTGGTTCGGCAAGCCAGAGATTCTATTAGAAAGGTAGACGCAAGTTGCGAATAACATCGGCAGTGTTGTGGAAAGAAAAATCCAGGGTGACCTCTGTTTGTGCTCTTGCATCGCTTGAGGACAAGCAATGAGATAAGTTTGGGGTTGTGATCGGTCACCATTTCTACCTAATTTCTATCATGGATTCGGTCTAAATTTGTTGATTCGGTAACACTTTGATCAATGTTTCATTGTTTTTGTTTAAGTATTTCATGTTTGATTGTTTTTATGTTTACTTTGCATTATGTTTTAATTTAAGTTATTTAGATGCTTTTTATGCCGTTTGGTTAGTTGTGTACGAATTTCAGGTTTGAACAAGTCATCTTAAGTGTCAAAGCAACTATGAAGGAAGGAGAGGCAAGAGAAAGATGAAAATTCAAGGTTCTGGGGTCTAACACGGCCGCCCGTGCTTCCACGCACGGCCCGTGTCAGGAGAATGACACTCTCCATACAAAATCCAGGGACCACGCACGGCCGCTCGTGCTTCCACGCACGGCCTGTGTCAGGATGGCTGGGAGCAAAAATAAAAATAAAGAGCAGCACGGCCGCCCGTGCGTCCTAGCACGGCCAGTGCTGCTGTGAGCCTGAAAACTTCCAATTTTAGGGCTTTTTCACTAAATCTCCACCTTGAGGGTACTTTAGACATTTCATTTGCCTGAGATTTGTACCTAGACTATTTAGTTGAGTTTGAGAGAATTATTTTGGGACTTTTGCATCATACGATAGAAAACCACAGAAGAGAGAAGATAGCTTCATCAAGGGTTTCGGAGACGGAGAGATTCAACGGTGGACACCATTGAAGATCAAAGTTCCCAATTATCTTTGTAATGTCTAAATTCTTTACTTTGTCTTTCTTGAATATTATGACAGGCTAAACCCCCCAATGCTAGGGGGTGGTCCTGATTTGGTTTTTGTAATAACGATGAATTTGTGATTTCGTCAATACATTGGTTTATATTATTCAGTTAAATTATGCAATGTTCTTCTTGTTTTCTTTATCGGTCAAATAAGGATTAATCTATGGCTAACAAATACAGGAATGTAGTTGTTAGGGTTTTTGCATAATTTGATTATAGTAGATATCACCTAGGACTAGGGATACCCTATAATTACCACATTATCTTGATTATATAAAAGCTTGGTTTCAATTTAGGTTCCTAAGGACTTAGGATTTAGGTTGGAAGACCAAAGGTTTCCTCACTAAGGACTTAGGAGGAAGCACCCTAAAGATGTGGTAACTGAATGTTATGAACTTGTTGAAGAGATCTTAATTCTGAAAGTGTTACATGCCAAATCAACCACTCACCCTAGCATCTCATATATTTGATAACAAAAATCAATTTATTTTTCTCATTATTTTTCTTTGCAAGGATTAAATCCCCCAAAACCAAAACATTAGTTTTTGTTCAATTGAATCATATTTTACGAATCTGTATTTCCTACGCAGTCCTTGAGATCGACATTCGGGGAATTTCCCCTATTATTACTACAGAGGCAAAAATAGTACACTTGCTATTTTTCCGATCAGGGTGTTACATTAGTGGTATCAGAGCAGGTCGGTCTGTCCGGCCAGTGTTGTCTAATGTTGTTTAATTCCTCAGTACGTGATAAGTGTGTGGAGCACTGTCAGTACTTATTGTGCCTCTAGTCGGTTGTGTGCAGGAGTGGTTTGAAGCTTAGTGGGGGAGAAGATATGCTTCTCGGATATGTTTCAGTTGCAAGATGTTAGTATTCTACTGAGGGCAGCAGTACTAGTGTTGTCGGAATTTGTTGTTTTTTTGAAGTGAAGGTGACTTGGACTTAAGATTTTGGTTATTTCTAAGTAATGGAATTTAGAGAGTTGTGATGCTCTAACACTACTGATGGACTATGAAGTTGTTATTTGAGTAGCCTTGTGTGAGGTGTCGTTGTTGGATCAATGATTAAGGAAAGTATTGTTGTAGACCTGGTTGTAGGATTTTTGGTAAGTAATTGAGACGATGGTAGGAGTTATTAACGTTGTTGGAAATGTTCTGAAACTCGAGTAAGAATTAGGAATATGAAGAGATGAGTAGGATCTCAGGTATTTTGTTTTGAGATATTGTTAGAAGTGTTTTGGTACGTAGCTACCGGACATCGGTGTTAGCTGGTTCAGATGATCTTGAGAGGTTTGTGAATTATGGAATCATAGTGCTTCTGTGCTATGAGCAAAAGTTGGAAAAGAATATTATTAATGTTGGTACTGATAGTTTATACTCTAATATGATTGTCGGCTACCTATTGACAAATTGAGGACTTGATCACCCTTAATCTCTTGTTGATAGTGGACGGGATCGTATTGGACGTGATAGGCTTATCTGGCTAGTTTGATAATATTGGAAGTGAATGAGTCGGTGCAAGGTGGTACGATGTTGTTTATGTTGTCGACGACTTTGGATGTTCTTGAGGAATAGCAATTGTGGGAATTGCGGATAGTTGTGCATTTGTATAAGTGTTTCTTGAAGGTTTAAGTGATTCGTCGTAGAAAAAGGGGAATTTCGTCTGGGAGTTCTATTTTGACGGATTTAGTTCCTAGAACTATTGTTGTGTCGAGGGTTCCGTGTCGGATGCCAACTTCTGAGTTGAAAGAGTTGAGGATTCAACTTAAGGATTTTCTTGAGAAGAGGTTTGTTCGTTCAAGTGTGTTGATTTTAGACAATTGAGAAAAGTGACAATTAAGGAAAGGTATCCACTTTCGAGGATTGATATTTGATGGATCAAGTTGGTTTGAGCTTGTTTGTTTTGCAAGTTTGATTTGAGGTATGGGTATCATCAGTGTGAAGATGATCATGCTAAGTACTTGAGAATTGTTTTGTCCATGTTGGGAAGAAGAAGTTGTTTGCTAAGTTTCCTTGTGTGAGTTTTTGGTTGAGTGAAGTGAATGTTCAAGGGGTAAGTGGAGGTTTATGCTTTTATGCGAGTTAAGATTTTTGAAAGGATTTATCTGTCACAAGATTTAGAGTTGGCAGTTGTTATTTGTGTTTGGGAAATTTGAAGGCACTAATTATTCAGATCGAGATTTGTGTGCGTAATTGACTACAAGAGTTTGAAGTATTTGTTTGATCAGAACGAGTTGAATATGAGAAACCATTGCATACGTCTATGTCGATGATTCGAGTATTGTGATTGTTGAAACAGCTATGGGATTTGAGTTGGGTTTGTAAAGAGACTTCTTCAGGTGTTGAGCTTTATATGTGAAAGCTTACTTATGGTATTCTTGATGAGATTAGAAAAGGTCAGGAATCGGATTTGAATGGGTTGATAAGATGACATTTATTAGTCAAAGATAAATATGGTGATCTTCGGATTGAAAAGAACAATGTTATGGGATGTCATGATCAAGTTTGTATTCCTAATGTTCGGATTTGAAAAGAGGACCTTGGATGAAGTGCGTCATAGTGATTTGAGTATTCATCCTGATGCTACTAAGATGTATCAAGATTTGAGAAGGTCATTTTTAGTGGCAAGGTAATGAAGAAGGATATGAAGGGATTTGTTTATTTGTGTTTGACTTGTCAGGAGTCGTCTGGTTTCATGTAACTGTTATCCATTCCTGAGTAGAAGTGGAATAGCATTTCTATGGATTTTGTTTCTGGTTTGCCGAGGACGTCGAGTAATTGTGAGGCGATTTGGGTCATTGTGGATATATTGACGAAATATGCTCACTTTATTCAGATAAGAATGGATTAACCGATGGAAGTACTGGCGAGTGGTATGTTGATAAAATTGTTTGTTGGTTTGTTTGTTTGCATGGTGTTTCGAAAGGTATTGTTCGGATTGAGATCCGAAGTTTATTTCTGAAATTTTGAGAAGGTTCACAAAGTACTTTGGGTACGAAGTTGCGTTTGAGTTTGGCGTATCATCCTCAAACGGATGGTCAGACTGAGAGGACGGTTTGGTCACTTAAGGATCTATGAGGGCTTGTGTTGTGAAACAAGGATGTGTTTGGATTAGCTTTTTGCCTTTGATTGGATAATACAAAGACTTTTGTCTGGTGTGCAAGCTGACACAGCATATTAAGAGGTTGAGTATGCTAAGAGAGAACAATGAGTTTCTGGTGAATACTAGAAAAGACTGGAAGTTGGATATGTAATTGGTAAATCTGTTTGTTGTGGGAAATCAGAGTGTGCATCGGAAGCGTGAAATGACGCGGTTCGTATGTGTATGAATTGTTAGAGTTCAAATTGTGGACAGTGGATGTGGTAGGAATTATAAGACCACCAGATGTTTTGGTTACATGTTTGACTGCTATGTCTGGGCATGGTTATTTGGATGTTGTGCGACCGGGTTGTTGTCTGTGTCTTGATTATTTCTTGTGTTTTGGTGTTAGTCGATGAGTGCATTGTATGGGCATTGCATCTCGTTGTCGTTGTTGTGTTTTGGTTGTTTGGCTTTTAGCTAGAGTGATTCTTTGTTGGTGCTGATTGTGTCGTTGCTTCCGTGGCTTGATAGTTGGTTAGTCGGATGCGAGAGCGTATCTAGGTTTGTTTGTGTTTGGGATATTTCCGAGGACGGAAATGTTCTAAGTGGGGGAGAGTTGTAACGCCCGGAAAAATAAGTATATGCTTAATTTGGACGTTTGTGACGTTTATTGGAATTTTACCATTTTTGGAGTCGTTCCAGTCGGTATTAGTTCGGGATGGAGGACTAATATTTAATTGAAGGTTTTCATATTTTTGGTACTAGAAATATCATTAAGGTAATATTCCGCGTTTTGGGGGCGTTTGAACGATATTTGAGCGTAGGGGCATTTTGGTCATTTCCGTGGGGTAGATATTTTCTTTATAAGAAAGAGATATTTGTGAGAAAGGAAAAAGGGTGGAAAGAAAAAGAAGAGAAAGAAAGGGAAGAGAGAAAGAAGAAGAGCAAAGATGGAGAGAAAGTGAAGAAGGGGATTTTGGAGAAGATGAAGAATCAAACCAAGGTAAGGGGGTGAATCTAATTTATCTTGAATGTATGATTCTTATAGTCTTGTTCTTGTTCATCTTCTTCATCCTTTCCATGTTTTCCATTCTTGCTTGTTTTGTAAGAAGTTGTGATGTTTTCATAATATAGCAAGATTCAAACATGTCTTGGTTGGTATTTTGTATAGAATCATATCCTTGTTGTGTTATGGTGATTGATCATGTTTGTTTTCCATTTCCATGGCTTGATTGAGTTTTAATAAAATGTTAGGTTTTGAGAAATATTGATGAATCAACCATGAAAAGTTTGATGTTAGGTTGTTTCTATGGTTTGTATGTGTTGTATTGGTGTTATAATGATGTTTTGGAGTGGTTTTGGTGGGTATAAGGGGCTTGAGACAGTTCTGGTTCGTGCTGGTTTTTTCTGGGTTTCCGCAGGTCCGCTGAGCGGAGGGGGGTCCGCTGAGCGGAGTTTTCTTTGGCTCGTTTCTGGCTGGGTCCGCTGAGCGGAGCTCAAGCGGCCAACAGCATTTTCTGTTTTTCCAAAACTTTGAAACTTCGTAACTCCTGAACCGTAACTCCGATTTTGTCGCCGTTCGAAGCGTTGGAAAGCTAACGCAATGAGCTATACTATGATTTAATGAAATGATTCATAGGATCTAGTATCCTATTATTTTTATTAGGATTTAGTGATAGAACTATGTAGGGTTAACTTATGAAGTATGTTTATGTTTTCCAAACTTTGAAAAGTCGTATCTTTTAACTCGGGTGTTCGTTTTATGTGTTGTTTGAAACGTTCGGAAGCTATTTCCATGCTCTATATGATGATGTAGGATGTAGTAGTGGTTGGTTGATTTTCATAAATGGTTTTGTGAACTAGTGCATGATAAATCATGATGATGTGTTGTGTGAATGTTATCGTATTGATACGAGGTATGTGATTAATTGTCGATAACATGAGATCATGTTCGTATAGGTTATGTATTAATGAATGTTCATTCTTGATATGTGACGATGTTTGGTTGTTTGTTGTTAACATAATGTGTAGCCTTATGGCAAGTAATTGTTGTTATGAGAATGATGTATTATCATTGTTGAAATGTTGTTATTACAACTTGTTGATGATGTATTGATGGAGTTGTGGGCCAATGGCCAATATTAATTTGATGTGATGCAATTATGCGATCATTTATGCCGATGTGGCTAGTATGTTTTGACAGTGAATGTGTGTTGTGTGCTTATTAATGCCCGTGTGGTAATTATGGTGTGATGTAATTGATAACGATGTTATTAATTGGTGAAGTATCCTTTTGGATAGAATATAAACGATGTAACGTGAGTGTATGATCGTGTTATATTGTTGACGATGTTGTTGTCGTGTAATAGAGTCATATATTTGCACAGCATAACATTTCATTACGTTAATGGCGGAATGATGTTAACAGGTGGCCTGCGGGCATTGGTTACCAGTAGGAGCTTAATGCTCGGTAACGGTATATTAGCCTGAGTGGCAAGAGGTCATCAGTGGGAGCTACATGCTCGGTGACGACAGCCTGCGGGCTTCCTGAATGGAATAAAGTCCCAGCATAATGCTCGGCAAGGTGTATTTGTCATAATGACAAGGAGGAGTTTACTCCGGATTTGGTACCACATGCATATGCATAGTCGAGTCTCATTCATCATTGTCTGTCCTTATAATTTATGTTATCATTCATGTGTCGCATTACTTGTATATCGATTGTGGTTAAATGAGTGGATTACCTTGTTGTATGATTCTTGATGATACTTGTTGGCATTACTATATTTGTCATGCTTTTCATTATAAATTATATTCTCACCCTTCTGCTGATTTGATGCTTGAGTGGCATCCTGCAGATTAGCCGCTTTGGGAGTCTTTTAGAAGAGGTAGTTCTCCAGTTGGTCTTGTCGGTCGCTCTGATACGTAACACCGCGGAGTCGGGAGTCTGTTGTTATTTATTTGTATATGACTCTTTTGAACATGTATATGTGATAACGTGCCATTGTGTATTGTAAACACTTTATTTTGGAAAACTCCTCTTTGAGAGTGAGAGCTATACGTATATATATATATATATATATATATATATATATATATATATATATATATATATGTTCATATCTTCCGTGTGTTATGTATCATGTTATTGGCAGGTGTGTATGCTTTTGGTATCGGTGATGTCCGTTTGTTTTCAAGGTATTTGTTTGGTTACTTAGTGTAACATCCTAATTGTGTTGTATGAAATTTTAATACTCTGAATTTTCTTGCCTAAATGCTTTGGGTAGAATTGGGGTGTTACATTCACCGGGAAGATATTCTCCATCCTATCTTATGTTGCACTCAAATCCGGGTATAGGATTTCTCACCACAAGGGGGAATCAAGCCCTTTCCCGATACAGAATAAACAAAATAAACAAGTATATATATGCAACAATCACATGAAATGACACAGAGGTTAGGCAGGATCTCTCTTGTTTGAGGGGGAATTTGGCATCCCTAATTCCTCATTGGGGGCTGGACCAGCACAGGTCAACCATTGGTTTGGATGAAAAACCAAGGTTATTACTTTCCCCAGTAGAGTCGCCATTTTTATATGGTGTCATTTTCTTTACCTCCCCGTTTCACTTGGGAGGACGACACGCTAGACCTTTCATGCGGAATTTGGAAGGAGAATGCGCCCGGGGCGGGATGAATTTTGTTTCAGTTCTTCCTACGATATCACACGAACTTTTTAATTATCCTACTAGTAGGAAAGGGGAAAAAGATCTCAAATAAACCCTAGGAGTTTGCTAAGTGTGGGGATTCACCTAGACTAGAAATTCTGGAATCCGGGGGGTCGGTTATACATAGGGAAGAGTTTAAGCACCCTACATATCCGTAGTACTGTACGGGAACCTTCTCTGTGTCAATGTGTTTGTGTTTGTTGCTGAATGATTGGGAAAGTTTCTCCTTTGTGTTAGGAGAAGGAATTGAATGGAATTAAAAAGAAAGACAGACTGACTATTTGTGGTTTTTTATTAGCTTGCTGAGATTCCTTGTGAACCTCATGCCTACATATCCCTAATGGAAGTCAGAGCTTTTTGTAGTTCGGAGAACTAATTAGGGAAATTAATGTTTTTGATGCCTTGCTTGAAGCTCAAGGTTGAAGCTTGAATTAAATCTCTGTTTACAATAAAGAGACATGAAATTATGTTTATAGAGAGGTATTTCTACTATTCCACCACAAACATTTTAAAGTGACAGAAAAGCTGGATTCATTTCATTAAGAGAGGGAGCCTACTTGGTTGATCAAGTATGACAGCCAACATTCCTCTTGAATGAAAGAAGGATTCTCATCCAAATTAGGGAAAGTGTACAAGTTTGTGTTTGTTTTCCTCAGAGCATGCCTTTCAAAGTCCTAAATGGGAGAATGTTTGAAATTGAAATTGAACTTGAAATTGAAATGTTTGTTTGTTTGAATGTGGTGAGATAGGAGAAAGATCTCTCTATAGAGATAAGCTATGTCTATCTACTGTATAAAAGATTTGATTTTAGCTGGCTTGTTTGAGGCCCAAGCTTGAGGCTTTTAATTGATTTATTATTTTATTGACTCTGGGAGATAACTCTACTGGGGATTGACTTAAACTAAGAAGTCTTTGTGTTCTGTATAAAGCCCAGAATTGAGGCTGACCCTTAATTGGGAAATATATATATACATATGTTGGGAAAAACACTCTTTTCTGCCTTGTACAAAGCCCAAGGTTGTGGCGGACTTTTTATTGAGGAATATATCTTTTATTAACTGAGATTGGAGGCCAACCCTTTCCAGGGATTTTACTCAGCTGGGGAAATTATCTTTTGAAAGAATGAATTTTTGGAGGCTAATCCTTTCCAGGGGTTTATGTATGATGACAGAAGGATTATCTAATTGAGACTTCTTGTTTAAAGCCCAAGATTAAGGCTGACTCTGATTGAGGATAGATAACTACGGATCCTAGACTCTGCTAAGGAAATTAATGAAGATAAGGGTGACAGAGACTGTCCATGTCTCTCATTCCAAAAGGTATGCTCAATGCTGAGATTGAGACATTCTTAGCTTGTTTAAAAGTATGTTTTTAAGAATGGAAGAAACTCACCAGGGTAGGCTGAAAGGTAACTGAAGACCTGTTCCTATGTTTATAAGAAACCTGATGGGTCCTTGTATACAAGCTCAAGAGGAAGCTGGAAATGCTTTTAAGAAGCCTGTGGGTCCTTGTACAAAGCCCAATTGGAGGCTAATCGAGGGTCATCGAGGGTCCTTGTTATAGCACAAGAGAAAGCTATGTGGTTTTGAACTTATTTTGGCTTTAAGCAAATGGGTAAGAGGTTTCACCGGGAATAATTCCTCTTGGGTGGATGTGTCCTATTTTTTTTGTTCTAAGGCTTTTTCAAGATGTTTCACCGGGAATAATTCATCTTGAGGGTTTGAACTAAAGAACTCTAATTAGGAAAGAGCCTTCACCGGGAAGACATTCTCAATCCTAGGCCATATTCCTATAATATATATGTAGTTTAACTGTCCTAAGGTTTACACTCAGACGTAGTCCTAAACAATATATAAACAGTTTATATTTGACAGTAATTTAAATGAAGACAATAAATTGAAAACTTGTAAAGCCTAAATTGGATGGAGTGGAGGCCTTTGAAGATGTATGTACAAAGCCTTGCCAGCAATTTTGTTGTTTTATTGATAACAGTTGAATATTTATTATAAACAGTTAAGGGTTTTTGAAAATAGAAGAAGTGAAGGTGGACATAGGTCACATAGGTATCTGAAGAGTTTCACCGGGAATAATGCCCTTCAAATACCAGAAGAATGTTTTGAAAACAGAAAGGAGATTTTGTAAATACAGTTTTTGAAAACAAACTAAGAAAAGAAAAAGGTGTTGGGTCTTACACTCAATTAGAGGCCCAAAGAAAATGATTTACTGTTTATGAAAAACAGTTGAAAAGAGAAGATGCAAGATTCTGTTGTCTGAAAACCTCGATCGTCTGTTTAATTTGAAGTTTGAAAACAGTTTTGAATTTTTTGACACAAGTCAACTTAAACAGGGTAAAGATAAGATCTATACCTAATTAAGACCTAAATGATTAGGATTTTATCACTAAAGTATTTATGAGAGATTAGGTTTTGAAAATTCAAGGAAAACATGTATTAAAATATATTTTTAAAATACTTAAAGCACACCATTTTTAACCTAATAAAAATACATGAAATAAATAATATTTTTTGTTTATATATCAATTGATAAGTGTGTGAAAAATGAAGCAAAAATGATTTAATTTAAAGGGTGAATAAATTAGTTAAAGTTGCAAAGAAAAATAAGTGGGAAAAGTGATAAAAATTTGGATTTGTCTCCAACAAGGCTTGAACTCACGCTCTCATGGTCATCACCCCAAAACAATGCCAACTAAGCTACATGCTCAGTGTGACAAAAGGGGAGGTTCAGTTGATTATATGTAAAACACGCGCGTAAAGAATGAAAAATAAAAACAAAAGGTCTGAGGGGGGGATCGAACCCTAGACCTTATGGCAAGAGAGAGTGGAAGCATATGTAACCAAGTGAGCTGAATGTTTTAGTCGTTCAAAGCATGCTTTCAATTGATTATATTTTAAACTTTCTCCTAAGAATTCAAAAATGGCGCCACCCACCATCTTCATATTCAAACTCATGCTCTCCATATTTGAATTTATGAACTTGCTCGTTTCTCAACCAAACGTGATGGTGTAAACATGAATTTTGTTCCAAATTTCCTCACGAATCCAGATATGTAACTACAACTATCTAATTTATATTAGCTACAACTATCTAATTTCTCAGAAAACACGAAGAACATATAAACCCTAAATTTAAAATTAAATGATGAGCAAGATGAATAAATAAATGATGATAAAGGGTTTTCAATCCTCTGATGATGCTGAACAAACTGGTATCGAGATATATAAGAAAGAGTACTTGAATAAGTGGGTTAGAGTTTGAAAAAAATACCTTTGAAAGTGGAGGTCGTAAGAATGATGGAGAGCACCTGGGCTTGTATGAATGATCCTAAAAGCTTCCTTGGGAATCAGTGATGCTAACTGAATACTTATTGAACCTTGAATGCTTCAATATTGTTCTACCCGAGCCCTTCTACTTGAGCTCCAAGTGAGAATGGAAAGTAGTGATTCTGCACTTACAGATAGGCTGCGACAATCTGAATAGCTTCACTGCATCCTAAGGAACATGTTTGGATGCTTGGACTTGCTTGACACCTCTTGAATTATGCTACAAACCTCCAACTGCTCGAGCTTCAAAATGAAAGTGGCTATGGTGTTCCTCCACTTACAGAAGTGATCCAGGTGCTTGGATCACCTCTAATGAACCTCCTTGAGATGTTAGAATGCTTACTTCCTGTCGCGGGTCAAAAAATGATCGCCACGAAATTGTATCGAACAGAGTCGCCACCAAATTTTATTTATTCCAATGGGAATGGGAAAATATTGATAAAACCCATAAATGAAATGAAATGGACAAAGATGGTCTTTGTAACCAAATTTGGGTTCGGGAGTCGGTTAAGCAAGGGGAAGGTATTAGCACCCCTTACCTCCATCGTACTCGATGGGACCCATTTAGTTGTTTTGTAATCGAGTGTTAGCTTAAGTCTACGTTTATTTCATTAAGAGAAAGAACATGTTTTTTAGGTTTTTATTATTGAGAAAAAAGAAAAGATTTTTTATTATTATGCTCGCCAAGACGTTTGTGTCTTGTGCCTACGTATTCCCAATGGGGAAAGTCAGAGCAATCGTAGTTCGGGGATACGAAATTATATTTTTTTTATTTAGGGTGCTCGCCAAGACATTTGAGTCTTGTGCCTACATATCTTCAATGGAAGAATCAGAGCGATTGTAGTTCGAAAGAACTACGAGTTTGTTGATTGATTTTAGGATGGATGTTTGCAAACGTTTAGTAAAGTATTTGAGCAAGGTGTTCACCTAGCGCGTCCTTTACCCAAGGTATTCAACAGGAGCGAGTCCCATTGTCACTTGTTGTCCAAGTTTTATTAATGTATTTTTATTCAAAAGATCAAGGTATTCAAGAGGTGTTCACTTCTTGTCACTTGATCTATTGATTTGATTAATGTGTTTTGATTCAAAGGATCAAGGTATTCAAGAGGTGTACACTTCTTGTCACTTGATCACTTTGATTTGATTAGTGTATTTTAATTCAAAAGATCAAGGTATTCAAGAGGTGTTCACTTCTTGTCACTTGATCACTTTGATTTGATTAATATATTTTAATTCAAAAGATCAAGGTATTCAAGAGGTGTTCACTTCTTGTCACTTGTTCTCTTGGTTTGATTAATGTATTTTAGTTCAAAAGATCAAGGTATTCAAGAGGTGTGCACTTCTTGTCACTTGATCACTTTGATTTTATTAATGTATTTTGATTCAAAGGATCAAGGTATTCAAGAGGTGTGCACTTCTTGTCACTTGATCACTTTGATTTTATTAAGAAAGAATTTTTTTGTGTTTGATTTAATCAAAAAGAAGCTTTTGCGTTAACAACTTGACGTTGGATCAAGCGTTTTAAGGTTTATGAAATGAGTCTAATCACACTTGGCGGAAAAGACAATCTGAGATTCACACTTGGGTGAAATTTGCACGTGGGCAATGAAAAGACTTCGCGCTTGGGCGAAAGATGAAGTAATGAGTTTAAATTGTTTTTTTGAAGTTTTTATGAGAAGATGAAATGGACTCGACATTGGATCGAGTATTTATTTGAATGAAAATCTATTTTTGAAAAGATTTGAAATTTGAAACAATTTGGCATTGGACCACGTTTTTTGGATGAAATTAATCTAAACTTTTTTGGATTTTTAATATAAAAAATAAATTCTAATGAAAATAAAACATTTTTTTTGTACTTTTGAAATATATTATGAAAATGAAACAATTTAGATTTTTAACACCATGAAATAAAAACAAAAGTCTAACTAAACTTTTTGGAGTTTTTGAGATAAACTAAAAAAAAAAATGAAACAAAAAGAACATGCTGAAAAAGCCAAATGAAGGCCCTGGGGTGTGTGTTGCAGACTCATGGGTGTGCTGGTTGGTGAAATAAAACCGGGTTGGGCCCAGGATGATAACCCAACCGACCCAACAAACTAAAGAAACCTAGGCATCCTGTGAACCGGCCGTTTTTCTCTTTCTCTCTGTGAATTGGAACGACAAAAACGCTCTCCGCCTCTCTCTCTCACGATTGTTTCTGCATTTTTTACACACAAACAACAACAATCCGGTTCTCCTCTCTCTCGGTCTCTCGCGGTTTCGATCTTGGTGCAACATTCAACAAAATAAAATCATCAAAGAACAAATCCCTAATCCCTTTCAATCCCTAATACCCCAGATTTCACTATGATTCAGAAGATTTACAAATTACATGGAAGAAATGAAAAAGAACGACATTGAAATAACTGAAAAAAGATACCTAATCAACTCAGGTACTTGTTTTTTTGACTTTTTGCTTCAATCCTTCTTCCTCCGACTTGCTTCCGTGCTCGATTTCTTCTTCTTCTTGCTTCTGTGGGTCTGCGTTTGATATGATGAATGAGGTGAGGTGAGTTGGTTTGGTTGAGTGCGACTCGGTAGAGAGTTATTTCGAATGTGAGTTTTAGGTGCTGAGGGTGTAGTTTGGTGGTTAGGTTGTGTGGTCGTTTTGCTGCATTTCTATGTATCAGTCCGAGTGTGTTCTAAGGGAAGTGAAGTTGGTTTTGATTCTGAGTTAGTTTGAGAAACAGGTTTATGCGGCTCATGGTTTAAATGGTTTTGAGTTCAGATTTGAGTGTGGTTAGTTGTTGGCGAGAGGCTCGGTTTCATGGTGATGATTATTGTGGTTCAATGAGTGTTTTGAGGGGAGTGAGTTGATGTTGTTGAGGGATATTGCAGGGTTATGTGTATTGTTTGTGTATGGGTTTTTGGAGAGTGATTCGGGTAGAACTTTGGCAGAGGTTTTTAGGCTTGATTCTTGGTGGCTCCCCATTTTTTATGATACTGTGATGGTCATTTTATATTGTGTTCCCTTAGAATTTGAGGTGGGAAATTTGAAATAGACCCTTGCTTGCTAAGTTTCTCTGTATCATTTTGATGTATTGGTTTCTTTTGCTTTTTGAATGCAGGATTTGGTTGATTCATCTTGGGAAAGCTTGGCTGTGTTGTGTTGGAGGTGCAGCAAGGTGCAGCAAGGTTTTTTTTGTTGTTTTGCTGAGAAACGTGAAAATGGTGGGGACCATGAAGCTTGATGAAAACAACAACTTTTTCTTTCTGTTTTTGTTTTAACTTATATCAATGTATATTATTTTTTTTTGTACAAATGGGCCAATTTTTGTAATAATAAAAAAAATGTTGTAACAACTATTTTATTATAATGTATGACACATATGGTCTCTCTCTTTAATTCAAATACAATGATAAAATTAAACTCAAGATGCAAAATTTAATGAAAATATGCAAAACATAAAATGATTTACTAATTAAAATGATGAGAAACTAATTGCAAATTTCATGCTAATCTGAAACGCAACGTGTGAAGTTGAAATTCATTCTAGATGTAGATGAATCGACTAATGCTGATGCAAATGAAATGACGAAAAAGCTTAGGGAAAAATTAGGGGTATGACAGATGCCCCTATTTAATTATCTTCAGTCATATAGCTTGAATGACTTTAGTCTTCAAGATATCAGTGACAGAAGGGAATTAAATACCAAAAGACCTGAATTTTGCCCCATGGTACAATGCGATGATATGTTATGCTTATGAATGCATGAGTTCTAAGGATATGAAGACAGAAAGTAAATTTGTGGGGATGGATAAAACGATTGATCAAAGAGTCCCAATGAGAACACTTGCTGGGAAAAGGCAATGGTGCCAAAAAAACATTCTCAACCAATGAGTTGATTCAAGGAAACGACCAACATCGACCAATGAGCTGATGTAGATAAACAACAATTCGTTATCAACCAATGAGTTGACTTTAAAAGACATAACTGACATCAACCAACGAGCTGATGAAAGTCAACACATCGTCCACGACCAATAAGTCGGGTATGATCAAAACAGGTAGACACCCAAAATTAACCAACGAGTAGATGAAGGTAAACAACAATTCGTTATCAACCAATGAGTTGAAGAAAGACATAACTGACATCAACAATTGAGCTGATGAATGTAAACAACAATTCGTTATCAACCAATGAGTTGATTTAAGACATAACTGACATCAACAATTGAGCTGATGAAAGTAAACAACAATTCGTTATCAACCAATGAGTTGACTAAAACAAGGAAACAACCAACATCGACCAATGAGTTAATAAAGGTAAACAACAATTCGGTATCAACCAATGAGTTGACTAAAACAAGGAAACAACCAACATCGACCAATGAGTTAATGAAGGTAAACAACAATTCGGTATCAACCAATGAGTTGACTAAAACAAGGAAACAACCAACATCGACCAATGAGTTAATGAAGGTAAACAACAATTCGGTATCAACCAATGAGTTGACTTTAAAAGACATAACTGACATCAACCAATGAGCTGATGAAAGTCGACACGTCGTCCACAACCAATAAGTTGAGTACGATTAGAACAGAAATAAAGTTGCCATCGACCAATGAGCTGATGAGGGTATGAAGAAATTGATTTCAACCAAAGAGTTGACTTATGTTAACAGGAAAATAAGACTGAAATTTCAACCAATGAGTTGAGGAGGTAAATTATAAATTTCAACCGATGGGCTGACAACAAGAGAAGGATTATTCTTAACCAACAGGTTGATTCAAGTGACAAGAGAATTGGTGATTGATTTCAACCAATGGGTTGACTCAAGTTAACAGGAAGATAATGATCCCCTATGCATGCTTTGTATTTATGTACGAGATATTTTGTTTTTTTTTCTTTTGTGCAAATTGATGCACGTGATGCATATGACAATTGATCAATGCAGGTAATGAGTTTACCGGATGTGTGCCAATGGGCTATGAATTTTTGAGTATCCATGGTGGACCAAGCTTGGATTTCAATGGAAAAGACCGAGCAAGATTGAAATTTTAATTTGATGTTGTGGGAGATTGCCCCATGAATGATATGCATGATTGATGAATGCATGCTATGAATGAAATTTATGGTTTGGAATATTTGAAGGGATGCCCCAGTGAAGGGCAATGATTTTTTTTATGAAGTGGAAAAGGTCTTGTGGTAGGAGGTTTGTGCAAGCATAATTCCCGATACTGATTTTGAATTTGAGTACTACTTGATACGGCGTAGTCTGCTTGGACTGCTTGAAGGAAAGGTCTTGGCCTTGATTTGCCCTAGAATGTTGAGTCTATGGAGAAATTTGCTTCAACAAAGTTTTGGATTCAAACTGATAATCCTAAGATGACATGCCCCAGTCTTTGGGAACTTTGAAATGAATTACCCCAGTGAAGGACTCGTGAAGTGATATGACCTTGATGGTGCTACTTTAGGCTCTTCAAATAATTTTCATTGTTGGAATTTCCTTGATGGAAAGTGCTGATTTGCAGATGAAACTATTCAATTCAAAATGGTAATTTTAATGCGACGTGCATGCAAGTTTTGAAAACAAATCACTTATTGAAATGAAACTGTGGTATTCGATGAATACATCCTAACGAGGATGCAATGGAATTTTGAAATTCAAGGTGTGAAAGATGATGTGATAGCGTGTTATCAAAACAAATGATTTAGCAAACAATTAGGAGTCAGGTTAACGCAACCTTGCTTTAGTATGCTTTCAAAAGAAACCTTGCTTCAATTAGGACTTTCGAAGGTTGTAACGTGGCCAGGTTCACGGTTTAAGAAACAAAGGATAATAGGCTCAAATTTTGATTTTTACCCACCCATTCTTCGTGATGTACTCCAGTCCTAAGTTCAGTTAACTGACTCAAGTATTTAACTTTCAAGAGCATTTATGAACGATGCTTGAGAACCAATGGATTCTAAAGTGGCAGTCACCTATTCTTCTTTGGAAGTCACACAAGTTTGTTCTTGCTTTTCTTTTGACTATGATCTTTTTATCTCTTTTTTATTTTGACTTTTGTATCCCTAATTTTTGCCTAAGTCTCCTTTTTAGGTTTTGACTTAGCGGGCTTTTCTTTGATTTTGTTTTTTTGTTTTTTTTTTTGGAACAACTTGTGTAACTCTTGTTTAATAATATGAGAATTTAAGAGTTGTGACTGCCAGATTGACGTTCCAAGGGAAACAACTGTTGTAAGCTTTGGATGTTCACTACTACTTCGACATTGTGTATGAAGAGAGGATACAATTGAACTTTTGGTCGGGAAAGGTTCCCATGAATGATTCTCTTGAAAATCAGATGCATTAGTCATTTTAACTGAATAACTACCCTGCCCCAGGTTTTGATTCAGGGTTTTATTTTTATGCAAAAAGAAAACACCAACTTCTAAGGCTCAAATGGGTTAACGAGGGATTATCATCCTTATATCTCCAGTGTTCGGGGATTTGAAAGAATGCCTGTACATCATCAACAAAGTTTTATTTGAAAGCACACTGATGCAAATTGGGTATTTCATTTATCGTCATTCTCCCTCTAATATTTGCTTAAACAAGAAAACTGATAAAGAAAATGAAATGGAAAAAAGCAAAATATTTTTTTTGAATTTTTTGATTTTGTGTAAGTGGTACGGAAGTAAAGCAAGAGAACATGTCATGATTGATTCAAAACAAATGCAATGCTCATTTCATTAAAATTACGATTAAGGATGACAAAATTCAAATGCAATATAGCACAATCCAAACAAGGATGAACTTTCTCGTTTTGATAACTGGCTTTAGGCATGTTCCCAGTGTCTTGGCACTCTTCAAGGCATGGGGTTGTTAACCACATAGTGTGTCGAGGTTGACCCTTCTTGGTGTTTAATGCTTTGAAGCATTTCCATGATATTGACCACGGATCTTCTGAGTTCATTTCTTATCTCTTTGGAGTTCACTCAGCATCTTCTGAGACGTGCTTAAATCCAATACAGTGTCGGGTAATCAAACTTGCCTTGTGAATTGTGTTGGAGGATGAAAGGTATGAATACTGGATTCTGGGAAATGCATGTTTTAATGAATGCAAATGCATGATGATTGTTTATGCAAGAGTGATTCTTATGAGATGCAATGGCATACATACATTTTGAAATGCAATACAATGCTATAAAATAGATAGGTGTAATCTGGAAAAACACAACCTAATGAGGAAGGCTCCTTATGATGGGATAGTTCAAAGTTCTTTTACCCAAAGATCCCCTCACATGATGGTTCTAAGGTTTTTGATTGTAGAGGTGCCTACATCACCATAGATGGAACGGGTTCTAAAGGTCCTTGGAGTTAACGACGAAATCAGATTTTCGTCATGCGATGGGCTAGCCATCTTATGACAAATTTCATGACTAAGTCTCCTCCAAGTGGGGTTTTCGTATTAGCCATTCAAGGTGTTCACCTTGGGGACTAACACTACACAACCACCTCCTAACTTATGCTTCTCTCTTGTTTTTCCAAGCTCGGGTTGAGAGCTTCACTCGAAAAAGTAATATTCCCAAATCCCACAAGTACATAAGCAAGATAAAGAAAATATATACATGAAATTGAAAAGTAGACAAAGCTAACAAATGAAATAAACAACAACTAAATTAGGGTGGACATACCTTTTCCCCAGCAGAGTCGCCAGCTGTCGCGGGTCAAAAAATGATCGCCACGAAATTGTATCGAACAGAGTCGCCACCAAATTTTATTTATTCCAATGGGAATGGGAAAATATTGATAAAACCCATAAATGAAATGAAATGGACAAAGATGGTCTTTGTAACCAAATTTGGGTTCGGGAGTCGGTTAAGCAAGGGGAAGGTTTAGCACCCCTTACCTCCATCGTACTCGATGGGACCCATTTAGTTGTTTTGTAATCGAGTGTTAGCTTAAGTCTACATTTATTTCATTAAGAGAAAGAACATGTTTTTTAGGTTTTTATTATTGAGAAAAAAGAAAAGATTTTTTATTATTATGCTCGCCAAGACGTTTGTGTCTTGTGCCTACGTATTCCCAATGGGGAAAGTCAGAGCAATCGTAGTTCGGGGATACGAAATTATATTTTTTTTATTTAGGGTGCTCGCCAAGACATTTGAGTCTTGTGCCTACATATCTTCAATGGAAGAATCAGAGCGATTGTAGTTCGAAAGAACTACGAGTTTGTTGATTGATTTTAGGATGGATGTTTGCAAACGTTTAGTAAAGTATTTGAGCAAGGTGTTCACCTAGCGCGTCCTTTACCCAAGGTATTCAACAGGAGCGAGTCCCATTGTCACTTGTTGTCCAAGTTTTATTAATGTATTTTTATTCAAAAGATCAAGGTATTCAAGAGGTGTTCACTTCTTGTCACTTGATCTATTGATTTGATTAATGTGTTTTGATTCAAAGGATCAAGGTATTCAAGAGGTGTACACTTCTTGTCACTTGATCACTTTGATTTGATTAGTGTATTTTAATTCAAAAGATCAAGGTATTCAAGAGGTGTTCACTTCTTGTCACTTGATCACTTTGATTTGATTAATATATTTTAATTCAAAAGATCAAGGTATTCAAGAGGTGTTCACTTCTTGTCACTTGTTCTCTTGGTTTGATTAATGTATTTTAGTTCAAAAGATCAAGGTATTCAAGAGGTGTGCACTTCTTGTCACTTGATCACTTTGATTTTATTAATGTATTTTGATTCAAAGGATCAAGGTATTCAAGAGGTGTGCACTTCTTGTCACTTGATCACTTTGATTTTATTAAGAAAGAATTTTTTTGTGTTTGATTTAATCAAAAAGAAGCTTTTGCGTTAACAACTTGACGTTGGATCAAGCGTTTTAAGGTTTATGAAATGAGTCTAATCACACTTGGGCGGAAAAGACAATCTGAGATTCACACTTGGGTGAAATTTGCACGTGGGCAATGAAAAGACTTCGCGCTTGGGCGAAAGATGAAGTAATGAGTTTAAATTGTTTTTTTGAAGTTTTTATGAGAAGATGAAATGGACTCGACATTGGATCGAGTATTTATTTGAATGAAAATCTATTTTTGAAAAGATTTGAAATTTGAAACAATTTGGCATTGGACCACGTTTTTTGGATGAAATTAATCTAAACTTTTTTGGATTTTTAATATAATAAATAAATTCTAATGAAAATAAAACATTTTTTTTGTACTTTTGAAATATATTATGAAAATGAAACAATTTAGATTTTTAACACCATGAAATAAAAACAAAAGTCTAACTAAACTTTTTGGAGTTTTTGAGATAAACTAAAAAAAAAATGAAACAAAAAGAACATGCTGAAAAAGCCAAATGAAGGCCCTGGGGTGTGTGTTGCAGACTCATGGGTGTGCTGGTTGGTGAAATAAAACCGGGTTGGGCCCAGGATGATAACCCAACCGACCCAACAAACTAAAGAAACCTAGGCATCCTGTGAACCGGCCGTTTTTCTCTTTCTCTCTGTGAATTGGAACGACAAAAACGCTCTCCGCCTCTCTCTCTCACGATTGTTTCTGCATTTTTTACACACAAACAACAACAATCCGGTTCTCCTCTCTCTCGGTCTCTCGCGGTTTCGATCTTGGTGCAACATTCAACAAAATAAAATCATCAAAGAACAAATCCCTAATCCCTTTCAATCCCTAATACCCCAGATTTCACTATGATTCAGAAGATTTACAAATTACATGGAAGAAATGAAAAAGAACGACATTGAAATAACTGAAAAAAGATACCTAATCAACTCAGGTACTTGTTTTTTTGACTTTTTGCTTCAATCCTTCTTCCTCCGACTTGCTTCCGTGCTCGATTTCTTCTTCTTCTTGCTTCTGTGGGTCTGCGTTTGATATGATGAATGAGGTGAGGTGAGTTGGTTTGGTTGAGTGCGACTCGGTAGAGAGTTATTTCGAATGTGAGTTTTAGGTGCTGAGGGTGTAGTTTGGTGGTTAGGTTGTGTGGTCGTTTTGCTGCATTTCTATGTATCAGTCCGAGTGTGTTCTAAGGGAAGTGAAGTTGGTTTTGATTCTGAGTTAGTTTGAGAAACAGGTTTATGCGGCTCATGGTTTAAATGGTTTTGAGTTCAGATTTGAGTGTGGTTAGTTGTTGGCGAGAGGCTCGGTTTCATGGTGATGATTATTGTGGTTCAATGAGTGTTTTGAGGGGAGTGAGTTGATGTTGTTGAGGGATATTGCAGGGTTATGTGTATTGTTTGTGTATGGGTTTTTGGAGAGTGATTTGGGTAGAACTTTGGCAGAGGGTTTTAGGCTTGATTCTTGGTGGCTCCCCATTTTTTATGATACTGTGATGGTCATTTTATATTGTGTTCCCTTAGAATTTGAGGTGGGAAATTTGAAATAGACCCTTGCTTGCTAAGTTTCTCTGTATCATTTTGATGTATTGGTTTCTTTTGCTTTTTGAATGCAGGATTTGGTTGATTCATCTTGGGAAAGCTTGGCTGTGTTGTGTTGGAGGTGCAGCAAGGTGCAGCAAGGTTTTTTTTGTTGTTTTGCTGAGAAACGTGAAAATGGTGGGGACCATGAAGCTTGATGAAAACAACAACTTTTTCTTTCTGTTTTTGTTTTAACTTATATCAATGTATATTATTTTTTTTTTGTACAAATGGGCCAATTTTTGTAATAATAAAAAAAATGTTGTAACAACTATTTTATTATAATGTATGACACATATGGTCTCTCTCTTTAATTCAAATACAATGATAAAATTAAACTCAAGATGCAAAATTTAATGAAAATATGCAAAACATAAAATGATTTACTAATTAAAATGATGAGAAACTAATTGCAAATTTCATGCTAATCTGAAACGCAACGTGTGAAGTTGAAATTCATTCTAGATGTAGATGAATCGACTAATGCTGATGCAAATGAAATGACGAAAAAGCTTAGGGCAAAATTAGGGGTATGACACTTCCCAAAGAAGAGCTCTGGTTTGAAGAAATCGATTCTTCTTGCCAAAGAACTTTGAAAAACCATAAGCATGAGAGAGAGAACGAGAAAGCAAGGAATTGAGTTGCTTTGGTGTGCTTATTACTGATGAAGGCTCTTCTATCTATAGGCAAATGATGCAGAGCAACTGGATATAGTGAGCTTGCTTAGTGAAGTAAGTTTGGTTTCTTGGCCATGAAGGAATTCAAAGAATATTCCAAGTGCAATGATGAGCTCTTTGATACCACTCCCTAGCCATCGGTTTTGCTTGATCTTAGGGGACAATTCTGATGCAGAAGTGAGCTCCAATTGGTTGGGAAGAGATTCCTTTGGTGATTCATCCATTGGCCATAAATTCCCAAATGTAATCATTACATAATCACATGCCTTTGTTTTTGGGAATATTCTTCAAACCTTATGCAATGATGAAAATGGATGTATGGTATGCTTGCAGATGTATTATGGGTCGTGTAACATCATTTAGTGAAGCCATTTGCACAAAATTGCAAAGTTTCAAATTGTACATGACCTATAATTTTACTCCATGAGGCCAACTTTGAACAAGCATAACTCCTAGCTCAAAATGAATTTGGAGGAGGTTGAGCATAATTTGGAAAGCCCTAAACATCTAATTAAATTCCTTAGTTTGGGGTTTCTTCAGAATCATTTGGGAAAATTGTGAAAAATGAGCCCAAAGTTGGAAGAAAACTAGGTCAAAAATACTTAGAAAAATTTCCAAGTTTTTAAGGCCTATAACTTCCAAATCCCAAATATCTTAAATGATTGATTTCTTGAAAAAAGTTTCATTGTAAGATGTTGTTTTATTTTGCAAGATCTACAACTTTCATGTTGGAAGTTTTTTGACTTGTGTAGGTGAAATTTTGAGCTCCCATAATACCCTCAAAAACCCTAATTCATGACTTCTTGATCCTTGATGAATTTTCTTGAATTTCTTTGGTCAAATGACTTTAGTAATCATATATTGATGATATTGATCCTCAAAAGTCATGGTTTGACTAAAAACCCTAAAAGTCAAAGGTGATCCTGTATAGTTGACTTTTTCAGATGAAGTGAAATTTTGGACCTTTGTGATGAATCAAGTTCTCCTCCTCAAATGAGTGATGTGAATGGATTATATTGAGGTAATAGAAGTTATTGAACCATGTTTTGAGTTTTGGATCCATGTCCTGATTAAAAGTCAACTGTCCAGGTGAATTAGGTTAAAAACCCTAATTGTCGACCAGATGAAATTGATGACTGTAGATCTTGAATTGAAGTGTAATGCCCAATGGGTAATGTCATATGAACCAATTGAAGATATTTGACCAATTGATAGATTTTCTGGAGCTTTTTAAGGTTTCCCAAATGTGATCCCTGATTACAGTCCCTAATGGGCTCAAAACCCTAGATTGGTGAACTAAGCAAACTTGGGCCCAGATGATTGGGTGTCTAATCAATCATAGGTGAATAGAATGAAGCTTTTTGAGTCCTATGATTGTATTAGAGACTAATCCTTTTATTGATTGATCCTTTGCATGAGATCTTTTGTTTCTGAACATCCTCGATTAAGCACCAGATGAACAAGTGACTGTTTTGAGTATCTGTTTTGATTCTGCTGAAAAGCCTGAAAGTATGACATCTCAGGGGGGGGTCAAAATTAGGGTATGACACCGCCCAAGTGACTCCTCTGATGGAAGAGAAAGAGATGAGTAAGATTTTCCTGAAGACTCTTGGCCCATTTGACTATGAAAAGATGATTGCAAGTGCTCCTGTGGATTTCACATAAATGGTGGGCATGGGTGTTAGACATGAAGAAGCTGTGCGAGAAGGTCGTTTGGTTCAGAATGACAATTCGTCTAGCAGTGCAAAGAAGTATGGTTCATCTTTTCAGAAGAAGAAAGAATCAGATGCTAATACTGTTTCTCAAGGAAGGAGTAGTCGGTATAAAGGGAAAGTTAGTTATCAACCTCAACAAGTGGCGTCAGTGACTCCCATTATAAACTCAGCTCCTGTGGCTCCTGCTAATCAATAGCCAGCGGGATGAAATCCTTATCCTCGAGTTAATTATGATCATATCCCTATGACCTGCACATAATTGTGTCATACCCCAAAATTTGCCCACCTCATTTCACCTTCAATGACTCAAGGCTCAAGGGTTTACTCACGGTATTCTCCTAATCAAGGACCGTCTGAACTAGGGTTTTGCATTCTCCTAAGTGACGAATCAAGGTCTCCAATGGATTTCATATGGCTCATTATGTTCCAAACTATATCCATGTCAAAAGTCAAGATTCAATTCCAAGGATTGCTCATTCAATGGCTCAGATGATCCACAGTCGACTAGTTTGACCTAAAAGTCGACTATGGTCAAAGTATAGTCAAAACTCCTGATTTTTGGTTAAAATCAATATTATGAAGTATCATTCATAATTTGATCAAAGGTTGATCATGATTCATCAAGGAAAAGCTTCAAGATCAACAAAGGGCATAATTACTAAATTAGGGTTTTGGTCTAAAAAGTCAACTGCATAGTTACTAAATTACTAAATTAAGCTTCAACATCAGAAATTTCTCACACAAATCCTATTTTGAAGGAAATTTAATTATCTACAACTTTGTCTCTAACATGCCAAGGCCATAAATTCTTCATTTAGGTGATATGGTCCAAAAGATTATAGGTCCTTTTCAAAAGTCAACCAAAAGCAGTTTTTTGTCAAAGGCCATATCATCAAGATAAAATATTCAAATGAAAAAAAGGTTCCAAAGTGGCTTGTAGAGGACATCCCGAGGTTTCCAAAAAGTCCTAGAACTCTTCCATATATTAAAAATTGAGGGAGATATGCCTTGTCAAAGTTGGGCAATTTTGAAGGAAAAATGTGAAGTAAAAGTGGTTCAAATTGGAGTTTCTTGCAAACGGGCCTAACTTTTTAAGCCCTAACCTTGATCCACAAGTTATCCAAGTCACCAAAACCAATTGCAACGAATTATATGATTTTATTTGATTTTATATGACTTTTATTCATTTAAATACTGATTTAAAGTTATATAATTCAAAGAAAAATCAAATATTTGATTATGGGCCTTATAATGATCAAAACATTTATACCATATTATCAATCTAATTTCGTGCTAATGAAGATTGGAAAGACTAAATCAAATTTTGGCCAAATTTGGAAAGATTGAATTCAAGTTCCAATCAAAGATCCAATTTCATAAATCATGGATGTGAGAGTCAAGTCTTTAACATAATATGCTCCTCTATCAATACAAAAGAGAAGCCAATGGATTAGGGGTCGATTTTCTGGGTAGAGAAGCATATTCAAGAACGCAAAAAATTCATCAAAAACTTGAGTTCGGGTTTGAAGAATTAAGGGGTTTCAGAGGGATCTAAGGATTGCTAAACGTTCCTTGAAGGATTCTGAAGGTGTTTGGATCATCACACTGCATCAACACCCCCAGAATACCTCCATATAAGCCCAGGTAAGTCGCAAATAAACTATGCTCGATTACGGTTGTCCATGCATCTCCATTGGAATTTGATTGCGTATTGTGATTTGTTTGAGCACTCTGAACGTTCCTGGGCAAGAATCTTGGTGTTTGCGTGGTTTAATCTTAATCCAGCATTGTTATGGTTAGAGGTTTTAATTAGGGATTTGCGTTTTAGCTAAAATTAGAAGGAACTAAGGGCACCAATAGGTTCAGGAGACTTGGACGAAAAGAATGAGAGGGTCGCGAAATATTTTTTATGTGTGTGTGGTTCTGATAATTTGCATGTGTGTTTTCTACGAGAGAAACCGTAGCTAATTCGTAGCTACAAGTTTTACAGAATTACAGGTGTGGGGAAGAAGAAGATAACGTGGCAACGTGCCAATGGCTCGTTTAAATTCGCGCGCCCTTTTTCCACTTATTTGTTTGTTTTTTATATAATTTATTCAGGGTATTAACTTAACAATTGGTTAATCTGGTTGGGTTGGTGAGAGCGCCTATTCATTCACCTGAGGGTTCAGGGTTCGATCCCAGGCCCTTTCCATATTTTTTACAAAAACTTTATCCTATAATCCCATGCGCCTCAGCTTTACAGTTTATGGTGTGTCTTCAGTAACCCAACCATTAGATCTCTAACTCCTTAGATCCAACGCATAAGATTGAAGGGTGTATACCATGAACCCTCAGCCAAGCTACATATAATCAAGATAACTTAATTTCTTATTTATTTTTATTATCTATATAATTATATAATTAAATCTTAATAACTATTTTACATATATAATTTAATTTTAAAATTAAATTAATAATATAAGTAAATGTTAAAATTTTATTTATTATTCGTTTCGATTAAATTAATTGATCGCGATGGGTAATAATCGATTATTTAATTATTTAAATAATAAAATTCAAATAAGGTTTATTTTGCTAAAGGGTTTTAACCGATTCTATTGTTTACGATGATTAGCATTTTTTTATCAATTTGTTGTTTGTTTTAATCAAATCTATTGATTACGAGGAGTAACGATAATTAATAATCTAATTTAAAACACATTTATTTCTAATGGTGATAATCGAATCAATCGATTAGAATAATTAGAAATTCTTTATTAAATCTGTTAATTATGGTGATTAAACCTATTAATCATCGCGATTAATAGAACATATTATAATCAGGGTTGTACGCCACATTTAAAACACATTTTCATCTTCAAACCACGGATTTTCAAAACTACGATAAGGTAACACAAAATACCTTTAAACAACCTCATATTAATTCTAAGGTGTACAACCCTTCCCCGAGCTACGTAGACTTTGATTCTCCCTAAGGAGGTACGTAGGCACTTGGATAACCAAGGCGAGTCCCCTTTGTTAGAACAAGATTTGTTCTGATCAGTATTCTTACTTTTGATGATAACAATGTATATGAATTTTGTATGAGATAATGTGGTACTCTAATCCTATGCAATTTCCATTTCAGGAATTATATAAAGAGTATGCACAAAATCAGTGCAAGATGCACTTACTCAGAAGGTTCAGCATGCAACATCAGAACATGGTCTGGCAAGACATCAGAAGATGGTCAAGCAGAATCAGAACATGGTCTATGGAAGCATCAGAAGGACTTGAGATCAGAAGCAGAAGCACTGAAGTTCTCATGGTATCACGCTAAGAAGCACTTCAAGGTCAGAAGACAAGAAGATGCTCTGCACCAAGCTGTTTGACTCTGATGATATTCAAACGTTGTTTACACAAACATCAGATCAGAAGTAAGTACAAAATGGCAGGCTACGCTGACTGACAAAAGGAATGTTAGAAGTTATTAAAGGCAACGTCAGTAGACACAACGAAAGCAAGGCTCGAGGTAGTTGACAAAAGAGTGAAACATTAAATGCAATGCTATATGGATCACGCAAAGCATTAAATGCTCCCAACGGTCATCTTCTCAAACGCCTATAAATAGAAGTTCTGATGAGAAGCTAATTAGAACACTTGCGGAAATATACAGAAACGCTATCAAATTCAAAAAGCTCTCAAACTTCATCTTCAACCTCACTACATTGCTGTTGTAATATCTTAGTGAGATTAAGCTTAAACTTAAGAGAAAATCACAGTTGTGATAATAGCTTTTTAAGAAGCATTGTAACTCTTAAAAGAAGTTGTTTACATTTATTTGTAAGAACTAGAGTGATCAGGTTGTTGATCAGAATACTCTAGAAAGTCTTAGAGGGTATCTAAGCAGTTTGTTCCTAGAGTGATCAGGTTGTGATCAGTATACTCTAGAAGACTTAGAAGTTGTCTAAGTGGAAAACCATTGTAATCTTGTGTGATTAGTGGATTAAATCCTCAGGTGAGGTAAATCACTCCAAGGGGGTGGACTGGAGTAGTTTAGTTAACAACGAACCAGGATAAAAATCATTGTGCAAATTGTTTTTATCTTACAAGTTTTAAAAGCTACACTTATTCAACCCCCCCTTTCTAAGTGTTTTTCTATCCTTCAATTCGCATCAGTGCGCCGGTTCTAAGGTGCAAGCACTTAACCGTGTTTAGAAAAGATTCAGGAAGAGAAAAACGCTTAAGTCAAGATGTCTGGTGAAAATCCAACAAATACATCTACATCTAGCTCTGCTGAGCAATACAATGGAAATGGTAACAATGGTTATACTAGACCACCAGTATTTGATGGTGAAAACTTTGAATACTAGAAAGATAAACTTGAAAGTTACTTCCTTGGTCTAGATGGTGACTTATGGGATCTGCTGATGGATGGTTGCAAACATCCAGTGAAAGCTACTGGTGTAAAGCTTACAAGACAAGAAATGAATGATGATCAAAAGAAGCAATTCAAAAATCATCATAAGTGTAGGACTGTTTTGCTGAATGCTATCTCTCATGCTGAATATGAGAAGATATCTAACAGGGAAACTGCCTATGATATATTTGAGTCATTGAAAATGACCCATGAAGGAAATGCCCAAGTCAAGGAGACTAAGGCTCTTGCCTTGATCTAGAAATATGAAGCCTTCAAGATGGAGGATGATGAAAACATTGAGAAGATGTTCTCAAGATTTCAAACGCTAACTGCTGGATTAAGAGTTCTGGACAAAGGCTACACCAAGGCTGATCATGTAAAGAAGATCATCAGAAGCTTGCCCAGAAGATGGGGTCCAATGGTGACTGCATTCAAGATAGCAAAGAATCTGAATGAAGTCTCTTTGGAAGAGCTAATCAGTGCCTTGAGAAGCCATGAGATAGAGCTGGATGCAAATGAACCTCAGAAGAAAGGTAAGTCTATTGCATTAAAATCTAATTATAAAAAATGCACTAACGTTTTTCAGGCTGAAGAGGAAGATTCTGAAGAATCAGAATCAGAAGAAGAAGATGAACTATCCATGATATCCCGAAGGGTTAACCAACTCTAGAAGAGCAAGCAAAGGAAGTTCAAGAACTTCAGAAGTTCAAAGAAGCCTGAAAGAGGAGAATCTTCTGGTGGCAGAAGATCTGACAAGAAGAAGGTCATCTGCTATGAGTGCAATGAGCCTGGACACTTCAAGAATGAATGTCCAAAACTTCAGAAGGAGAATCCCAAGAAGAAGTTTCATAAGAAGAAGGGTCTTATGGCAACATGGGATGATTCTGAATCAAAATCAGAATCAGACTCTGAAGGCGAGCAAGCAACCTTTGCACTGATGGCCACAGTGGATGATGGATCAGAATCTACATCAGAATCAGATTCTGAAGAGGTATTTTCAGAACTATCTAGAGAAGAGTTAGTTTCCAGTTTAACTGATCTTCTGGAACTCAAGGCTCATCTTAGTATCAAATATAAAAAGCTGAAAAAGCTATTTGAATCTGAAACTAAGAAGCTAGAAGTGGAAAATTCTGAACTGAAGGAAAAAGTTTTAAAATTATCCAAAGACATTGGATCTCCTTCTGAATCAGAAAAATCCATTCCTAGCCTCAATCATATTCTTAAAGATTATGACTCGAGCTTCAGGAAGTTTCTATCTAGAAGTATTGGCAGAAGTCATCTTGCTTCTATGATATATGGTGTTTCTGGAAACAAAAGGATTGGCGTTGGTTATGAGGGTGATACCCCACACAAATTTGAACCTGTTGATGATTTGAAAATCACATACAAGCCATTGTATGATCAGTTCAAATATGGCCACTCACATGATATTAGGCTCACTTCACATGCCAAAAGCTTTAACACTACACACACCAAGAAGCATGTGACACAACCTAAAAAATATCATGCTGCCAAACCTAAAGAATATCATGTTGTTCCTCCTGTTACTTATTATGCTAAACCCAAGTTCAATAAGAACTTGAGGAAAACTAACACGAAAGGACCCAAGAAACTGTGGGTACCTAAGGAGAAGATAATTTTTGTTGCAGATATCCTTAGCAGCAAAGAAGACAAAGCACAAAATGTCATGGTACCTGGACTCTGGGTGCTCGCGACACATGACGGGAAGAAGGTCTATGTTCCAAGACCTGGTGCTTAAATCTGGTGGAGAAGTCAAGTTTGGAGGAGATCAGAAGGGCGAGATTATTGGCTCTGGAACCATAAGTATTGGTAACTCTCCTTCCATAACTAATGTACTTCTTGTAGAAGGATTAGCGCATAACTTATTGTCAATAAGTCAATTAAGTGACAATGGTTATGACATAATCTTCAATCAAAAGTCTTGCAAGGCTGTAAGTCAGAAGGATGGCTCAATCCTATTTACAGGCAAGAGAAAGAACAACATTTATAAGATTGATCTTTCAGATCTTGAGAAGCAGAAGGTGACTTACTTTATGTCTGTTTCTGAAGAGCAATGGGTCTGGTACAGAAGATTAGGACATGCTAGTTTGAGAAAGATTTCTCAGATTAATAAACTAAATCTGGTCAGAGGACTCCCAAATCTGAAGTACAAATCAGATGCTCTTTGTGAAGCATGTCAGAAGGGCAAGTTCTCCAAACCTGCATTCAAATCTAAGAATGTTGTCTCTTCCTCAAGGCCGTTAGAACATCTGCACATTAATCTGTTTGGACCAGTCAAAACAACATTTGTCAGAGGGAAGAAATATGGATTAGTCATCATAGATGATTATAGCTGCTGGACATGGGTAAAGTTCTTAAAACACAAGGATGAGTCTCATTCAGTGTTCTTTGAATTCTGCACTCAGATTCAATCTGAGAAGGAGTGCAAAATCATAAAGGTCAGAAGTGATCATGGTGGTGAATTTGAGAACAAATTCTTTGAGGAGTTCTTCAAAGAAAATGGTATTGCCCATGATTTCTCTTGCCCTAGAACTCCACAGCAAAATGGAGTTGTAGAGCAAAATAATAGGACTCTACAAGAAATGGCCAGAACCATGATCAATGAAACCAATATGGCTAAGCACTTCTGGGCAGAAGCAACAAACACTGCATGTTATATTCAGAATAGGATCTCTATAAGACCTATTCTAAATAAGACTCCTTATGAATTGTGGAAGAACAGAAAGCCCAACACTTCATATTTTCATCCTTTTGGATGCGTCTATTTCATTCTGAATACTAAAGATCATCTTGGTAAGTTTGATTCTAAGGCACAAAAATGTTTCCTTCTTGGATATTCTGAACGCTCTAAAGGCTATAGAGTATACAACACTGAAACATTGGTTGTAGAAGAATCAATCAATATCAGATTTGATGATAAGCTTGGTCTTTAAAAGCCAAAGCAGTTTGAGAATTTTGCACATATAGATATTGATATACCAGAAGCTGTAGAACCAAGAAGCAAAGTTTCAGAAGCTGAAAATCTCAAAAGCAAAGAATCAGAAGATCAAGTTGCTGCATCTTTAGAGAATCTCAGAATTTCTAAAGAGCCAACCGTCAGAAGATCTTCTAGACTCACCTCAGCTCACTCAAAAGATGTGATCCTTGGAAAGAAAGATGATCCTATCAGAACCAGAGCATTCCTTAAGAACAATGCAGAATGTCAATTAGGTCTTGTTTCTGTTGATCAAGCTCTAGAAGATCCAGACTGGATAATTGCCATGCAAGAAGAACTAAATCAGTTTACAAGGAATGATGTATGGGATTTGGTTCCTAGACCAAAAGGATTCAACATCATTGGTACAAAGTGGGTTTTCAGAAACAAGCTTAGTGAGAAGGGAGAAGTGGTAAGAAACAAAGCCAGACTGGTGGCTCAGGGATATAGTCAACAAGAAGGAATTGACTATACAGAAACCTTTGCACCAGTGGCCAGGTTAGAATCTATTCGCTTATTAATTTCTTTTGCCACTCAACATAACATCACTCTATATAAGATGGATGTTAAGAGTGCCTTCTTAAATGGCTATATAGATGAGGAAGTCTATGTCCACCAACCTCCTGGTTTTGAAGACTCTAAGTCTCCAGAACATGTTTTCAAACTTAAAAAGTCGTTGTATGGATTGAAGCAAGCTCCTCGAGCATGGTATGAGAGATTAAGTTCTTTCCTTCTGAACAATGGTTTCACTAGAGGACAAGTGGATACGACCCTCTTCTGTAAAACGTCTAAGAAGGACATTTTAATTTGTCAAATTTATGTTGATGATATTATTTTTGGAACATCTAATGCTTCACTTGGAAAGGAGTTTGCTAAGTCTATGCAGGTTGAATTTGAAATGAGTATGATGGGTGAACTCAAGTATTTTCTTGGGATTCAAATCAATCAAACTTCTGATGGAACTTATGTTCATCAAACGAAGTATGTGAAAGAACTTCTGAAGAAGTTTAATCTTTCTGAAAGCAAAGAAGCCAAAACTCCTATGCATCCAACGTGTGTTCTAGGTAAGGATGAGGTAAGTAAGAAGGTAGATCAGAAGTTGTACAGGGGTATGATTGGATCTCTTCTATATTTAACTGCTTCTAGACCTGACATTCTATTCAGTGTTTGTTTGTGCGATAGATTCCAATCAGATCCTAGAGAATCTCACTTAACTGCTGTTAAGAGAATTCTGAGGTATCTGAAAGGTACTACTAATGTTGGTTTAGTCTACAGAAGATCTAAAGAATACAACTTAGTAGGATTTTGTGATGCTGACTATACTGGAGATAGAATTGAAAGGAAGAGTACTTCTGGAAGTTGTCAATTTCTAGGAAGTCATCTGATCTCCTGGTACAGCAAGAAGCAAGCTACCATTGCCCTCTCAACAACAGAAGCAGAATATGTTGCTGCTGCTGGTTGTAGCACACAAATGCTCTGGATGAAGAGTCAGCTAGAAGATTATCAAATATATGAGAGTAACATTCCTATCTTCTGTGATAATACTTCTGCCATATGTTTATCTAAGAATCCTATCTTACATTCCAAAGCTAAACATTTTGAGATTAAACATCATTTCATTAGGGACTATGTTCCGAAGGGTGTTCTCTCTTTAAACTTTATGGATACAGACCATCAATGGGCTGATATCTTTACAAAACTCCTTGCTGAAGATAGGTTTAAGTTCATTCTGAAGAATATCAGTATGGATTTATGCCCAGAATGAGAAGATGAGAAGATCTTATGTATGGTTATACTCTAAAATGTGTTGGGATTATGTTTTTATAAGAAGTTCTGATTATGATCAATTAGAAGTTCTGATTCTGTTATTACTAACGTTTCATTATCTAAGTTGATTCAGAATCTCTTTTAAAGCAAAACAGCTGTCACCATTCTTTCCAAAAAATGAACATGTGTTCACTATTTTTGGACAAGCATGCGTGCAGTTGAGGAGACGCCGCCCTAGGTAACTGTGCAAATCATTTCAGTTTGTCACTTTATCTCTCCTAACGTCATATCTCATTAAATGCAAATTGATGTCATGTTTTTCTGAAATCATTTCATTTAAACCATATTGCATTTATTATTTTTCTTTTATTCAATCTTTTAAATACCTCTCTTCATCTTCTTTTCATTCTTTTCACTCTCTCTCTTCATTCGTCCCTCTCTTTTTGCATTCATCGCATAAACCCTAGTTTGTGTCTGCAACTTAGCATCTCATCATGAATTTTTTGTCAAATTCCTCAAGCCAAGCAGAAGTTTCTTCCACTCATCTGGTGTTTAGCAAGCATGGGTATGCTCCGTTAAAGACCTGCTCCATTCCTACTACAGAGATGGAAGTTCTTTGTGAGTCTTCAGTGGACTTTGAAAATCTGAGAGCACATGGTTTCAAACCTGAAGCAAAGACGATGGCACAAGGATGGTCAAACTACCTTGATAGATTGGTTGGACCAATTTATCCGGCTCTTGTAAAAAATTTCTGGGCTCATGCAACGGCTACTCCAACTGCAATCATCTCCTTCGTGTTAGGGCATGATGTTGTGATTACTGAGAAGTTGATAAGGAAGTTGTACAACCTGAATGATAAAGAAGGATGTACTGGTCCACTTCCTGCCAGAGTTAGTTGGCCACAGGTTAAAGGACAAATATCTTATGCTACTGGTCTTCAATCTCACCAAACTGGTACATTGAGGGCGTTCTATCAAGTCTGGGCTGAAATTATTCTGGGATCTCTTCATCATAGAAGAAGATCATTATCCTCCATGTACATTAGTCCTGATCACAAATACACTCTCTTCTGCATTGGAAGAAGAATTGAACTGAAAATGACCAACATTCTGTTTCAGAATCTGAAGATGGCTATTAAAGAGTCAAGAGATGAAGAACGTGAGAAGTATCCTCATCTTCAAAGAAATACTATTCCTTTCGCCAGAATGATCTCAGACATTCTGATAGAAAGTGATTTGATGGACTCTCTAAGGACTATTGGAACGTCCAAATTCTTTGGAGCCATTCAAAGGCATGTCATCAATGCTTTTGATCTGCTAAGACTGGAACTTATCACGAAGGTAACTTCAGTTCCTGTAATCTCCCCAGATATTCTGACCAGAAGAATTCAGGTTAAAGGCTTTGCTACCTTGTTCCAAGCAGAACTTCACAAGGCTGTTAAGCAATATTTGGAAGCTTCTGTAAGAACTCAATCTTCTGTTGATCCTGCGTGGATTCGTGGAAGAGTGCTTCCTTCTATGGTTGACCTTCAGAAGAAGGATCAAAAGAAGCAAGAAGCAAGGCTAAAAAGAAAGGCTCAAGAAGAAGAAGCCAAGAAAGCCAAGAAGCAGAGGGTCACTTTTGATCCTGTCAAAGTAAATTCCAAGGAATTTCAAGATCAACGCATCAGGGAGTCTTTCCGTGCTGAAAGAACTACAATTTTTCCCAGGCAAGTATACCAACCACCTCCTTCTGAACCTCAATCTTCTACACAACCTCCTCCTTCTGAACCTCACAACACATTCACCATTCCAAATCCTCCTCAACCATCTCTTTCTACACCTGTTTTGAACCCCACTCCACTAAATATCTATCCCCCAACTCCTTCTAATATCCCATCCTCATCAACCCTCCCCACAGACATACCTTCCTCATCAACCATTTCCACAGATATTCCATCTTCTTCAACCACAACAGTTCCACCTTCTCCATCCCATCCCTTTGCTACCAGAAAATCCAACCCATACTGCCTTCTCTACCCTGACTACAAATTCACCTTCAACCCTCCTGAACCTGAACCTCATATCTACCTGGAGTTGTTCAGACAAGAAATTATTAGTAGGCTGGATCTCTTGAAAGATGCCTTCTTCAATGACCTTGATGATGTTTCTACTAGAAACCTCTGGAGAAGCTTTCGCCAATATTTTCAGGTGGGAGCTATGGCTGTTCAGAAGAGACTAGTGGCTGCTGGACCTGGTTATGCTGGATATCTTCTTGAAGTTGATGATGGAAAATATTTTCATCCTATCAGGAACAGGAGAGTTCTTGAGGAGAAGATGTTTGTTGATGAGATGCTGGACAATCCTTGTAGGGATATTGTGGTCTGGAGACCTAAGTATCCAGTTCTAACTGGAGACCTAAGTATCCAGTTCTGACTGGAGACTTCAAGTCTTTGTTTGACTTTCTGAGGGAAAATCCTTCTGAGGAGGACCCCAATTTGGTCATTCCAGAAGTTGTTGATCCTCCAGAAGTTGAAGGTCCTTCTGCTCCAAGGAATCTTGCTGCCATTCTTCAAGCTCTTGAGAATGGAGATTCTGATCTTCATGCTCCTGAGTATGAAGAAGATGCTTATATGGGAGAAGCTGAAGCTGAAGATCATCTTGCTGAGACTATTCCTGTTGAGGAAAATCATGATGATGATCTAACAATGGAAGCTACTATTGAGATTGCTGTCCCGCTGAACAGATGTTGTGAAGCTTCTTCTGGTGAACCCTCTCTTCTGGTGAAGACTCTAGAGGTTATTCAGAAGAATCAGGCTGAGCTAGCTTCTCGCATGGACGCGCAAGATACTACCAATGTTGAGTTCCGCTCTTTCATGGAGAGGCAGACTGAGAGCAATGCTGGGATTCATGACATGCTGGCCAAGATTATGTCTAAGCTAGGGTCATCTTAGTCCTTTGTGTCTTAGTTGTTGTTTCTTTGTTTCTTGCATCTGTCTTCTATGCATCTTCCTTGTACCTTCTAATAATTCTCTTTTGCTATCAATGAAAATTATCTTCTTTTCTCTCATATTGTTTTGTTTTTCATCTGAATCTTTTGTGTTTTTGATGTTATGATAAAAAGGGGGAGAAAACTGTGATAAATGAATGATCTGATTTATATTATCAGTTGCTGGGAGAAAGTCTCCACATTTCTAACAAGAATTTGCAAGTTCTATGTCTTTGAGTGTTTTGCAGGAAGTGAAGATATTCTTAAAAAGCTCAACATGAGAAGCAATTCTGTATGGAATCAAGTTCATGGAAATTCGAAGCAAGGTGAGTGCTGTAAAGCTTCAAGATCAGAAGCAAGAAGCAAGAATGTTATGATATTCTGATGATAGAATATGCTCTAACACGTTCTTATTCCTTATATGTTCTGATGCATGTTTTAGTTCTAAATATGCTCTGAAACATTATTGTTTTTGCTCTGATACATATTTTATGTTCTGATTCATTCATGCTCTGACTTTACCTTAAACTTAAAAACCTTAGGAAAGGGTTAAGGGTGCCTAACACCTTCCCTTTACCTGAATAAAATAACTTACCCAGATTTCTTAACTTCGTAGGGTTTCCTATTCGCCCTGGTAGAATAGGTGGCGACTCTAAAATCTAAAATTTTTAGGGCAGGTTGCTACAGCAAGTGACTCTGCGGGGGACAACACTAATGGTGAATTATTATGCTCCTAGGTTTTGGTAGGATTTAGGTTTTTTGGTTAATTATTTAGGTTTTTGGTTAATTATTAGGGTTTGGCTGATTTGCCAGGATTAGGGTTTTGAATTAGGGTTTAGGGTTTTTTATAAATATTTAATTTCTCTTTTTACTTATTTATTTATATTTTTATTTATTTACAATTATTTGCCTAAATGTTTAATTGTTTATATTAATATATTGCATTGTTGGGATGATTATAAATTGTGGTTAAAACATAAGTGTGGGAGTTATCCTTAAGACCAGGGGGGACTTGCATCGCCTACAAGTCTTATTGATAATTCCACTCAGAGTGGGTTGAATATTCGGAAATGTCCAAAATGAGGCTTGACTTTGTTGAGGGCAGGACTAGGTATTTGGCTGATCTCTCTGAGAACCTACCCCTAAAACTCGAACCTCATGGGAAAATGTGTTTAATTATATGTTTTTATTATTATTATTTTGATATAATTGTTTGCATGCATCATTCATCATATGCATTCTTTCATCATGTCTTATCCACAGGAAAAATAAAAAAAAATAAAAATATATTCTATTGGTGAATGTTCAGGAAAAATGAGTACTAAGAAGCCCATCATCCGCTTTACTATCTCAACTCCAGACATCAAGAGGTTGAAAATAATCAAGGAAAAAATGATATCAAGTGCTTTGGAGAGCTTTGTGGTTCGCTATGGGGATATTCTGGATTTGCTAAGGGTAAATGTTCAAGAAGAAGCTATCACCACTCTAGTTCAGTTCTATGATCCGCTGCTCAGGTGTTTTACTTTTCAGGATTTTCAGTTGGCTCCAACCTTGGAAGAGATGGATGCTATGCTAGGATTTTCAAGGACTAAAAGGGAATTTTACACAGGAGTTGGGAAAGAAGTTGACTTTTCAGCTTTGGCCAAAGCTATAGGAGTGCCCGCTACGGATTTGGAATCTAATTACAAGACTGATGGTGATGTACATGGGATTAAGAGATCCTACTTAGAATCTCAAGCTTTATGTTATGCTCAAAAGAAACAATGGGACATTTGTGGACATTTTCTGGCTCTTTTAATTTTTGGTGTTGTTTTATTACCTAAGAACGTTGATTATGTTGATCCTGCTGCGATTCATGCTTTTACATCCTTTAGGATTTTTGATAAGGATCCAACTCCTACCATTCTTGCTGACATTTACTATGCCATCCATGCTCGGTGTGAAAGGAAAAAGGGGATGTTATTTTGTTTCATTCATTTATTATACTCTTGGTTGACTTATCACCTTTACAAGGCTAGTTATTTGATCAAAGACTTGACTAGACATGAGTGGTCTCAAAAGCTAAGGGCTCTCAAAGCAGATTCTATCTTCTGGTATGCAAGGAAATTGAACTCCGAAAGGATTTTTTACAAATGTGGAGAATTCAACAATGTGCCTCTAATGGGAACTTTAGGTTGTATCAATTACAACCCCGTGTTAGCATTGCGCCAATTGGGCCATTCTATGGATTGTGAGCCTTCCAAACAACAAGTGGAGGAATTGTTTTTGCATGACAACAGAAAGGGTGATCCTAGAACATAAAATAAAGTAATCCAAGCTTGGAAACATGTTCAAACAAAGAACTTTGGGCCGAAGAATGTCATAGCTAAGGAACCTTACACTAAATGGGTTCAAGAAAGGGTCGGAAAGATTTTGCTTCCATTCGTTGTGGATCCAGCATACAAGCCTGATTCTCCTAATCCTGTTACTCTATCCATCGAAGAGATAAAAGGGATCAGGGCTGCCCTAGAGGCTTCCCGAAAGGAAAAAGAATAATTAGAGCTTCACGTACATCAACTGACCAACGAAAAGAGTCAACTGCACTTTGACCTTAAATAAAAGAGCCAAGAGCTTCAACCCATTAAGGAAGAGAATGAAAGAGAAAAGGGTAAAAGGAAGCGTTCAACAGAAGGTGTCCTGAGTGCTAACTTCAATTTAATTGCACATAACGAAATGTTAGAACAAGCAGATGTGGAAATTGCAAAGTGGAAAAGGTATTACAAAAAAGCTTCCCGTGACAAAGAGGAGTCCGAGAAAATTTTAGAAGCTGTAGTCTTTGAATTGACTGATAGGACTAAAGATCAAGAGGTGGAAATAAGGGATCTCAAGTATGACCTTCAAGAAGCCCGCAATTCTGGACAAGAAGAGCGCTCAAGGAGGCTAACCACGGAAGAAGCACTTGTATAACGCACCAATGAGCACAATAGAGCACTTCTAGCTTTGGCCGCGCTTAGGCAAGTATTTGTAAAACAAAGAGAGCTATTTGAGGAAGCAAGGGATGAAAAGGATTATTGGAAAAGGCAATATACAATTGTTTCTACGGCGAGTGAACATGTGAGCATGGTTCCTAAGATGCTTAAGGATTATGAAAAATTTCGTGATAATTATGACAAGCTAGTCTTCTTGTGCAACGACTTAATCCAAGACATTCCGAAGAGTTTGGAAAGAGCGGAATCTTCTCCCATCATTCTCCCCAAGGTGGTAAAAGATTTCATGGATCTTTGTAGAGATATGATGGACAAGTTCAAAGCGGATATCCAAAGGCGTTCTTAGACATTTACTATTTCCTTGTTGCATTTCTTGTTTGGGTGTTTAATTTTCAGTTTCTACTTTTATTTGTAATTCAACAATGAGTTTGTAATTCCTTTTTCAAGTTTTTCAATTAATGAAGTGTGTTTACTTTTGCGTTACTCACTATTCCCGCAATACTCACCAAAAGGATAATTTAAATAAAAAAAAAGGTTTTTAACAAATATACACACACACACACACACACACACACACACACACACACACACATATATATATATATATATATATATATATATATATATATATATAACGAATGTGGATAAGACATGAACATAAGCATAAACATAGCATTCATAGCATGCATATCATTTTTAATTCTTGCAAAGCATTAAAAGAAGGAAAATTGTCTTTATCTCCAGTCATGCCATTGGAGAAGATAACCAAGCAACCATACCGCCGTATCAAACAAGGTCTCAAAGGAAGAAAGCAATGGAGCAACTAAAGGAAAATCAAGCCGCCTTTCGTGAAGAAGTAACCCAACTAAAGGGTACTATGGAGGAAATTAAGGGAGGAATGACCCAAATGCTGAGTTTTATGAAGGATCTCATGGATAAACAGGAGAAGGCTCAGGAAACTCAGGATCAATCAGAGGACATACTAGATGATGGCAACCCGCTGTTAGGATACATTCCAGGTAGTGATCCTCAAAGAATGAATGCCCGCTCTTCTAAGAGAGTTATCAGATCCCATGAGGAAGGAGAGTCTTCTCAGGAAGGATTCATCCCTACTACACAGAAGGGGGGGGGGTATCCCGCACAATTCGCATCCCTGTCAATAGTCCTCCTAAGGATGATGACTACTTGGATCTACAGTATGGGGATATGGATAACACAAATCAGGTACCTCAACATAAGTAAACTTCCCCTAACTCTGGAGAAGATTCCAAGGATAACGGACAAATTAAGGCACTGGAGGAAAGGCTAAAGGCGGTAAAAGGGTACGATATCTTCGATGTGGATACCTTCGAAATGAGTTTAGTCCCAAATCTGACTATCCCACACAAATTCAAGGTGCCCAACTTTGAAAAATACAAAGGGCTCACATGTCCAAGGAATCACTTGCGCATATATGTGCGAAAAATGGCTGCCTATGCCCATGATCAAAAGTTGATGATACACTTCTTTCAAGATAGCTTAAGCGGAGCATCTGTTGACTGGTACATGCAATTGGAGAAATCCTATATCCGAAGCTGGAATGACCTTGCTAACACATTCCTAAAGCAATATAAGTACAACTTGGATATGGCTCCCAACCGGATGCAACTACAAAATTTGTCACAGAAGAAGGGTGAAGCATTCAAGGAGTATGCCCAAAGATGGCGAGAAATGGCTTCTCGAGTCCAACCTCCATTTATGGAAAAAAGAACTGGTAGACATGTTTATGGGAACCTTGTAAGGACCATACTATGATAAAACGGTCGGGAGCGTATCTTCAGGATTCTCGGATTTGGTGGTTATTGGCGAAAGGATCAAAAATGGGATTAAGAATGGAAAGATACAAGGGGCATCCGCATGTTCTTATCACTCAAAGAGGCCCACCCCAACCTTCGCAAAAAAGAAGGAAGGGAAGACCAATGCAGTAGTGCATCAAGAATCTAGACCTCCCATGTCATTTCCACCACAACAAAACAGATTTCAAGGCCCTCAAAGGAGATTTGATCCTTTGCCTACATCCAAAAGCGAAATACTGAGATACTTGATAAGCGAATCATTGGTAGAAATCAAAACATGTAATTGAAAAGATGTAGTCATTAGGGTTTGTATAGGTAGACCACACAGGCTGTGGGACGGCTGCCATGTCCTTCTCGAAACCTGTAGGTAAGAGAAGTTATTGTTCTCACTCGAAACCTATAGGTAAGAGATGAGTATTGTGTTCTTGATTGAAGTTGTGAAGCAAGATCAAGTTAGTGTTCATAGTTAATTGTTTAAATAGTTGTTGCAGGGTTGTAACATTTAGGTATCACTAGGGAGTTAGCAGAGGTTCTCTTGTCTTAGATGGATGTCTGAGATAAAGGTTGCATTGGGTAGTGACTAGGTAAACTAGAGGTTGTTTATCTGTAAACCAGAGGTTGTTTACATAAAATAGTACTACTGATAGTGAAATCTTCTTCCTGGCTTGGTAGCCCCTATAGTAGGTAGTTAAACTGAATTGGGTTAACAATTCACTGTGTTATTTATCTTCTGCATTGTATTGTCTGTTCAGTCTTGGATGTTGTAACATCGCGTATAACATCAGGTTCAGGTTAGATAGTTGTTCCTTTTACAGAACCAACAAAGATTACAATCTGGTTATGTTGATTGAACATACATGATCCCAGTACTCATGGACTCCTTCTTAGGGGTAATTAAGATTAGGGATCTATCTGTTTAGCCTCTGCTAAGTTATGTATTATCTGATCGAACTCATCTGTGAGTGTCAACCTTTAATGAAGATAGCGAGTTTGAATAAACCCTATTGGAGAAGAAGATTATGTCGGATAACCGGCAGTATCAGATATGTAAACTCCGTTGGGGAACCAAGTCTCTATTGGGAAGAGATTATTTGAAGATAACTTCTTAAGGATTTCTATGTGGGGATATATTGTGAAAGCTTCTTTGTGGGCAAAATTCCCAGAGATTTCAACTTTCCATTGCCCCATGTCTTTGAGTACTTGCTGTTGGAAAACACTTTTAACCACATATGGTCTTTCGCTTGCGGGCATATACCTGCCCCTAGAATCAGTAGCCTGATATGCTTGATACTTGAGTTTGGAATTAGAACTTCAAAGGAGAGACAGATACTGATATCATCTGATGCTAGTAGCTAAATAACATTTGTTGAGATTTATGACTGATGTGACATGCCCCCAGTGATGGACTAACTTCTCTGGTTGTTCAGTGCCTCTGAGAAATTCTATGAATCGTGACCAGCTTTCCCTCAGTAGATGGGATAATAATATGTCATGCCCCTTATATAAACAAGCTTTTAGCTGATCGAGTCATGCATACGAGACGTCTTTGCAAATTTATTTGTCGGGAGGACTTTTAGTCATTAGTTATGCCCCGTGCAGATTCTTCCTGATGCAAACATTTGAACTTATGTAGGCGAAAATATTTTATAATGACACTCATAAAAATGTAATGCATATGTCTGTCTTGAAGCTTAAAAACGGTTTTTAGTAAGACAAAAGATGTAAGAAAGCGATGTTTGTAAAAACATGATATCAGCTCAATGTTTATGTTAAACCTTAAGGAGTCAGGATACCTTTGGTAACAGTACGCTTTCGAACTAACCATGCTTCAGTTTGGACTTTCAAGGGTTATAACGTGGCTTGGTTCACGGTTTAAGAAACAAAGGATAATGGCTCAAAGTTTATTTGTACCCATCCCAATCTTCGTGATGTTCTTCGATCTTATGCTCAATTAACTTTGCATTTAAGTTCTAGCAGGTCTTGAAGTTAAAACATTGACATTTGATGATGGCTGAAGCACCGAAAGTTTATCTGAAAAGGCAGTCATCCTTTTTTTGTAATTATTTTTCTTTTGTCGAGGATTTGTAGTGACCTCTTTTTTTACTTTATTATCCCTAACTTTTGCCTGAGCTGTTTATTTTGAGATTACAGTCAGCGGGATGTCTCAATTTTCGATAAGTCTCCTTCATAGGTTTTGACTTAGCAACTTTTTTCTTTTTGGTGGATATTGACTGCATGACTTATTGGTTGCGGGAACCCATCATTATTTGTGTAAACAACAGCTAGTATAATTAAGTTAACTGAGTAACTACCATGTCCTAGGTTATGATTAAAGGGTTTCAATTTGCACGTGAAAGAAAACTCCTACACCTTAGGCTCAAAGGGGTTGACGAGGGATTAACATCCTTATATCTCCACTGTTTAGGAATTGAAACAATGCATGTACATCGTCAGCATAGTCTGTTCGAAAGCATATTGTATGAGGTTGCGGTATAATTTTCGTCATCCTCCCTTAAAAGGTTCACAGCTTTAGCGAGAGTTAAATATCATAAAGAAAACCAATTAAAACAAAGTTTAATATAGCAATAGGAGGAGAAATAAGTCAAGACAAACGTATGCAATGCATTAATGATTATGATAAAATAAATAGAGTCTGACATAAGACGAGTGTTTAAACAAACAGGAAAGAAATTGCGAATGCGAGTAAATTAATGATCTAAATAGCCATCCTTTAGACTTTGTGTGGCTCCTCTGGTTGGCCAAATTCAATGATCCCTTCTTCAATCAAGTCTTGAATTTTATGTTTCAATGGCCCACAATCTTCTGTATCATGACCAGGACTATTTGAATGGTAAGCACATCTTGCATGATGCTTGTACCCAGGGGCGGGATTAGCAGGAGCTGAATATGGAGGCAGTAGAGTTATCAGACTCTGATCGAGCAAGTGTTGCAAAGCTTAAGACAATGGCATATGCAGCGGAGTAAATGACCTCTTGGGTTTTGATTTGCAAATACGTTGGCCACCTTGTTGCTTACGCTGGTCTTTCTGTGGTTGTTGCGTTGGTGCCTGACTAGAGACCAGGATTGCCCCAACAGTGTTGGATTCATTCTTTCTATCGTATGGCTTTTTAACAACACCAGAAGATGTAACCGCCTGAATTTTTCCGCTTCTGATACCATTTTCAACATGCTCCCCAGTCAATATGAGGTCGGTGAAACCAGATGAGGAACTTCCCAGTAAGTGGCTGTAGAAAGGACCAGTCAATGTACTCATAAACATGTCAACTAACTCTTGATCAGTCAACGGAGGTTGAACTTTGCCCGTCAGATCTCTCCATTTTTTAGCGTACTCCTTGAAGCTTTCGTTGGAACCCAAAGACATGCTTTGTAGTTGCACGCGGGTTGGCGCGAGATCAGCATTGTATTGGTATTACTTATAGAAAGCAACAGCCAAGTCTTCCCAAGTACGGATATTGATACCCTCTAGTTGATAGTACCACTCGAGTTGGGAGGTTGAATCTTCCTCACATAAGACTTTAAGTGCAGCTTAGGACAAGAGACTCCATCGTACTTAGCAAAGGTCGGGGTCTTGAATTTCGGAGGAATGACAACTCCTGAGATGAGGCTTAGTTCTTCAAAGTCCAACCCAGGTACCTTCTGAATTTCCATGGCTTTCATACGTTCTTCCAGCAGCTTGTATTTGTCATCAGGATGTTCGTCCTCATAGTAATAGTCCTCTTCTTCCTCCGAGGGCTTGACAGAATCATGGTTTCTCTTTGCATCAGTTTTGACACTAGCGTCGTCTTTTTGTTCATCGTCATCCCCTTCGGAAACCTTGACATCTTCAGCTTTCTTGAGTGGTCCTCAGAATCTTCTTCCCATGTTAAGGAAACCCATAGATCTTCTGGGCTTTTTCTCTTTCTTGGTAAAGAGGGTTTTCAGCTCGTCTTGTCCCTTGGACAAGTTCAGAATCAAAGCTTAAAACTGAGCATTCTGAGCCTGGAGGTCTTTGACTGATTGCTCGAGATCCATTTGTGCTGAAATAAACAGCGAGAGAAGATGAGAGACCTGTTATGGAAACCTGTTATGCGATTTTATCAATGCAAATGCGATGTTTTCAAGGATCTTTAGGAAATTTAGTTTGCAACATTTAGACATTAAATCAGTCACAGCTTCGTCTGAAGGATCTTAGCTTTCGTCCTTAAACATCCTTCTTTGAGAATCAAGCTCACCATATCGAGTGGGTCATCGCCTTTGATTCGTGACAATTGTACTTCTGAATTTGAAAGCATGTGGCTAGAAGAAAATAAATCCCCTTGCCCCTCGATAGGTACTGTGTCTTTGAATTGGAAGACGTGTGGCTGGAGGAAACTAAATCCTCTTGCCCCTTGATAGGAATTCAGTCCTTGATAAGAGCACCTGAAATTGTGCGCCCTAAATCCTTAAGATCCTTGAAAGGGTTAGTCAATATGCTATGTTATGATATCATGATGTCATGATATCATGCGAATGCAATGCATCGGGCAAAGCGTAAGATAGTAAGGACGAGTGAGTACCACAAGCAAAACCTGCAAGAAAACCAAAGGGTTAAGTAGCAAACACAAACAAGTCACACAAGTGTCCTTAGGTTTAGGGGATCGCATGAAGTTCGTAGGTAAGTACCCTTCCCACTAAAGTTTAGTTGGTTCAACCTGTCCTAGATAAAGATCGGGTTCTAGGGAGCTCATATCATTGACCTTTCTCGAAGGCACTTATTTCAGTTCAGCAATCGAATCATCGACTGAAAATGTCCTGAAAGTCCAGTCCATATGAGTGTAGCTTCGAGTATCAACCAACTTCAGTCGGAACCAAAGCCAGCCACCTCTCTACTTCTAATAGGCCAAAGTCAAGTTCAACTAGGGTTCTAAGGGAAAATTAGTGCTTAATGACACCACGCAACAGCCAAGTGTTTCCTTAAGTCGGATCCCAAGGAACACCAGGACAAACCAATGTGTCGCACTAACGATGGCCACCATATCAACCACAGCAGTATACGTCGTGCAGTCTCCTTGGTATCATGCCATTTACCTAAGGTACTCAGATCCGGGTTAGGATCTTTCACACAAGTAAACCCAAACAGGCCCACAAATATAAAGCAAACAATTGAAAACAATTGAGTGAATCCTAAACTTTAAGGTAACCCCTCTTTTATTCGAAAGCATCCCCAGCAGAGTCGCCAGTTCTGTAATACGGTGAACTGACTTTTTATATTTAAGCAATCAATGTTGCGGTGAGCAAGAGTCGCCACCAAATTTTATTTTATCTAATATATAGAAAGGCTAAAAGAACAGAAAAAGACCTTTTAAAGAGATTTTGAGTTTGGGGGGTAAGTTATACAAAGGGAAGGTTTAAAGCACCATTTGTATCCATGGTTATCCATGGGCTCTTAATTGCTTAGCTCACTTTTGAATTGTTTGAAATGTTTGAAGTGTCGTGCGTGTTTAGAAAAGATTTTTGAATAAGGACTTTAGCTTGTAAATAAGCGTAGCCTTTTGGAAATCGTTTTGAAAAGGAGGTGTGAAAAGTAATTTGAACTTTAGAGGAAGCAATTAGCAGCAACTACCCTGAGTTATAAAAATTCGTTCTTTTAGCTTTTCAGGGTTATTCATACCATAGGAGGGTAGGAAGTCCTTTTATTGGATGTAAAGGGTCATCGAGGTTATCGTTCGCCATAAGACTGTCCCTTGCCATAAAGAGGGCAGGTAGTCTAAGGGAAGGATATAATAGTCATTTTTAGGCAACAGGCGATGATACCTTAGCAATGGGGACAAATCATCATTTTACCGAGGCAACATAGCAATGGGGACAAATCATCATTTTACCGAGGCAACATCGAGGGACAAATTTGATGATGAATGAACTGAGGGTAACATTTACTTTAGGTATCCTCGGAATCGAGGGACTTGACTATTTTCAGAATCATCATTCTAACTTTATTTTATTAGTCTTTTATTAAAAAAATACAAAAATAATATTTTTAATCATTTTATTATTAATTTTCTTATTATTTAATTAAGCATTTTAAGAAAATATTTATTTTTCACTTTTATATATTTTTATGCATTTTTAGTCTATAAACTCAAAAAAAAAGAAATCTTAAGATTTCATTAGTTATTCTTTGCATATTTTCTTATCTTTGGGATCAAGCAATAATAATAATAAAGGAATCGTTAAAATAAATTTTCTCAATATGATATGAAATCAAAATCAAATAAAATTTGATTTGAAATTTTATTATATCGATTAAATGATTGATTTGGTTCCATTTTTATTTAACCTAACTTTACTCTACAAAGAGGGTCAGTTTATACACTTTTCGGGACCAACAATCCTGCCACTTTTCTAACCCTTATACTCTCCTCTCACAAACAATATTCACACAAACTTTCCACCCAATTTCATTTACCACTCTATTCACGAACAAAATAACTGCACTGAGTATTCACAAATATCTGGATGTGCATTCCTTTTTCTTATTTAGAAAACTAACAATCTTCCACCGTCTCAAACAATCCCATGTACAAAGGCCATTTTTTACACTGCAATCATTGACACCCACCCTTTTTCTCTAACATTCACTTGTGTTCTCCAAAGCCTCTAAACATAACTCATCATCCCGAACACTACCTGTCAAAAACTCAGATACATTAGCAAAAAACCTGTAAATATAATCACTAAGAAATTTGTATAAATTATTTTTTCTTTTTTTCCAGGAAAATAGAATGGAAGAGCAAATATGCATTTGACGTGGCCGTGACTGAAATTCGACCGGACAACCACCACGAAGCTCCCCTTCAGCCGCTCCGACGAGTACCACGTGACCGGATCTCCGCACGAAGATCAAACCTCCAACAAATGTCCCAGCCATCCCCGTAGCCGAATCTGCGACTACACAACCGTACACCGACGACCAACAATCGGCCGCCCTCCGCTCGCGACATCATCTTCCGACGAACCGCTCAGCTACTGCGATCCCGGTCCGGTATTTCCTCTTTTCCAATTCGTAACAAATACTTGAGTATTTTTTGTATGATGTTTTTTTAGTGATTATTCTCTGGATTTGATGGCTTTTAAAAAAAAAAAAGAGATTTTGATGGACATTTTGAATGGAGCCTGGAGTAGAGAGAAACGAGATTTATGTATTATCTCTTCTATGTCTTAACATTAATTTGTTTTATTTTTTTTACTAAATCTAATGCCACGTTTCATTGATCTATTGGTGGGACATGTTGCTTGTCGGTTATTAGAAAATATCACTACATCTTTTGAGTGTCTTTTGCTTTGCTAACTTGTTTCATTTTTTATTTATTTTCTATTTTGTTAATCTACTTCTACTATATCTAACATATATTAAGAGATTGACCAAACTCCCTAAATTGCACTTTCCTTAAAAATAATTTACATTACAAAATGAATATTTTGGTAACTAACAAAATAACCCTTCACCTTTTTATCTTTTGCAGCAAGTGTTCCACTCTCATTGGTCCACCAACTTTCTACAACATAATACACTACCTCATTTTCTCTCTCCTTATAAAGTACAATTTCAATTACAAATATAATATAGTTGCATATTTATGATTATTATGCATTTATAATTGAATCATTCATTTTTATATTTACATATTTTAAATATATTTTATACAATATTAAATAAATTTACATGATATTAGGCTGTAGTTTACGGGTCACTATCAACATAATACATATTTTATTTATTTTTTCAAATGTTAAAATTCTTTTTATTCTTTTTCCGTCTCATGGATCAATTTTTTTCTGCTTAATTATTTAATAATTAAGTAATTTATTTTAAATTTATTTGTATAATGTATTTTTTTAATTTTAAAAATATAATACACTACCTCATTCTCTTTCTCTTTATAAAGTACAATTTCAATTGAAAATATAATATGGTTGCATATTTATGATTATTATTCATTTGTAATTGAATCATTCATTTTAAATTTACATGTTTTTAAATATATTTGATACAATATTAAATAAATTTACATGATATTATGTTGTAGTTTACGGGTCACTATCAATATAATACATATTTTATTTATTTTTTCAAATGTTAAAATTCTTTTTTTTCTCTTCCGTCTCATGGATCAATTTTTTTCTTTGTATAATTATTTAATAATTAAGTAATTCATTTTAGATTTATTTGTATAATGTATTTTTTTTTAATTTTAATAACATGAAAAATGTATTTATCTCACGGGTCACTAACAAGATAATATTTATTTTAGTTTAATCAATCATTATTTTAATTCAAGAGAGAAAATCTTTATTTTTAAGTATTAATTTTTTCTCCATCTCATAATTATATGTTTTCTTCTTTGTGTATGGTTATCTAATATAATTAAATCTATATGATTACTGTTACTTTTAAAATAAGTAAATCATTTCAAATTTTGCATTTATATCTAAAATTTTACATTTGTATTTGATATTATCTAAGTGATATTACATTAAGACTCATTCATGTGTTATCACATTAACAAATATTTTGTTATTTTTTTTATTTCATGATTATTATTTAAAGATTCTAAATTACTAGATATTTTTTTAATTATTTACACAATATCATAATTAAATTACCATCCTCAAAATGATACTATCTAAATGATATTACATTATTCATGTGTTATCACATTAAAAAATATTTTGTTATTATTTTTTTTATTTCATGATTATTATTTGAAGATTCTAAATTATTAGATATTTTTTTAGTTATTTACACAATATCATAATTAAATTACCCATCCTCAAAATATATGTTGTTGGAATTGCAAAACATTGTGAAATTGACTATGAAAATCTTATTCATAAAACATTTTTTTAATGGTTAATTTCCATTTTATATATACAATTTGGTCAAACTTTTTTACTTCACATTTTTTCGTATCATTCAAAAAATACTATACCATAAATAATGCACCCGTGCGACAGCACGGGTCTCTGACTAGTTTAATTAAAAAATATGATTGTTGTTTTATATTTATGTTGGGCTTTTTCATGTACCACTAACTACTAAGTTTTATTTTCTCCACCATGTCAAGTTAGTACCCTCTAGTTTCATTTTGGTTATCTTATTTTACTCATTTTTTATAGTTAACTTAATGTATTATTTAGTTAATTTAATTTGGGTAATCTAATTAATTAATTGAGTGTTCTTAGGTCGTAACTTTCAGTTTTTTTTTAATTATTTAATTTTTAGTCAAAAAATCAAATAGCACATGTGTTGGATTAATTAAATTTTTCTTTTTCAAAAAAAAATACTAAAGATATATTGCTCACTAGATCATTATTGTACTATTAAAAAATACAAAAAAAAAATATTTAATTTCACTTAGATTTCTCCTTTGATAATATTTGTTCATATTTCTTCTATTATTCATACACCATTTTAAATATTTGTACTAACATTTTATTTTGGTTGTGAGGTACTATCACTGAGAACTCGGAATATTTCTTCTGGATATTTATAATTTGTTTAATTTTCGTTTATTTGTTGTTTTTATTGGGATTTGTAATAATTTTATCCCCATTGGTTTTTATTGTAACTCCCTCATCCCGAAGCCATGTAATAGCGTAGGATTTAATTTTTGCACTTTAATTTTCTGTATATAATTGTTAGTAATTAGGGTGTGCATGGAAAGAATAACAACTGAACGCTAGCTAACTAATTCAAGATTAAATATCTGAACATAACACACGTGATTGCTGCACACACTCACCCCTAGGGTACGCCCCTCTTGGTTGCCTTACGAATTAAATGGTCGCGTCCCTCGAATATAGAGGTACCCATTAGCAAAAGTCCCGACGATTAAAAATCATCACAAAGATCATAAGTCCCTCGATGACCCACGATGTTGCCTATGAATATATGATTTAGTCCCTCGAATGGTTGCCTACGAAACGATGATTGTCCCTTCGAATTTGCTTTACTTGATGCCTTCAACGACCTCCGATGACCCTTCAATTGTCCCGCACATCCAATCAATAGGACTACTTACCCGAAATGGTAAGGATAGCCCTATTTCTCTTAGAAGAGTAAAAAGCATAGAAAAAGACTAACTTAGGGTAGTGTTCTTAATATGTTTAGCTCAATTAAAAAGCTTTTCGCACCTCTCTTTTCAAAGACTAAGGCTACGCTTTTAAGCTAAAGTCCTTACACTTCTTTTCAAAACAAACAAACAAACATGAGCTAAGCAAATTAAGAGCCCGTAGACAACTACGGATGAAAAGGGTGCTTACACCTTCCCTTTTCATAATCTACCCCCCGAGCCCGTTTTTTCTTAAAGGGTCTTTTTCTGTTCTTTTTGCCCTTCCAAGACATTGGATAAAATAAAAGTTGGTGGCGACTCTTGCTCACCGCAACATTTTGATTGCGAAAATAATAAAGTCGGTTCTCCCACCGAGTTACAAACGTTCTGACTGGCGACTTTCAGTCTATATTCAACTGGCTTAGGGAGAATCCCTTTGTTAAAGCACCAAATATGGTATATCCAAGTGTTGAATACCCATCATAATCGGTTGCTCCAACACCTCCAGAGAATCTGGCTGACATTCTTCTGGCTCTTGAAAATCCAGATGCTGAGATCCCTGCTCCTGTGTATTCTGAAGATGCTTTTGTGTCAGAAGCTGATGTTGAGAATCATGATGCTGAGAATCATCCTGCTGAGAAAACTTCTGCTAAGGAAAATCAAGATGATGTTCTTATGCTTGAAGCAAATACTGAGAATCCTCCTGTCATGGATAATAGCTTTGATGCTTCTTCTGCTGGACCTTCTGCCTCTGTTTTGATTAACACTATGGAGGCTCTTCAACAGAATCAAGCTGATTTAGCTATCCGTCTGGACAAGCACGAGGATACTCATGATGAGTTCAGATCATTCATGAAGACTCAGAAGGAAGACACTACTGAGATTAAAAACCTTCTGGCCATCTTAGCTAATAGGCTTGGCCCGTCGTAGTCTGTCTTTGGTCTTAGTTGTTTTCTTTGTTTTTATGCATCTGCTTTGACTTGCATTTGTTTCTATCTCTTGTACCTTCTGATATTTAATCAATGAAATGTTATCTTCTTCACTCTGTGTGTCTTTTATCATCTGAATCTTTTAATGCTTTTTGATGTTATGACAAAAAGGGGGAGAAACATGATAATTGATTTGGTTTATTATATCAGTTGCTGGGATTAAGTCTCAACATTTCCTAACATCATTTGCAAGTTCTATGTCTCTGAGATTTTTTGCAGGATTGAAGATATTCTGAAAAAGCTCAACATGAGAAGCAATTCTCTAAACAAGCATGCTCTTGGAGAAATGCTAGCTTAGTGCTGAGAAGCATCAAGATCAGAAGCAAGAAGAATGTTCTGATATTCATTTTAGAATGCTCTGATACATTTTTCTTAAGAATGCTCTGATACATTCATGCTCTGATACATTTTGTTTAGTATGCTCTAATACATTCCAGGACGTAAAGATGCTCTGAAACATTCAAGAATGTTCTGATAAAATCAAGCATGCTATGATTCAATTGATTACAAAGGAGATATTCAAAGCTCTGAAGCTGTCCTATGGAAGCAAGAAGCAGAAGCTCTGAATGTTCTAAAGTTCTATGCTAAGTGAAAGTCTCGACTGAAATGGAAAAATACTCAGGGAAGTCTTTTATTTATAAATTCTTCTAGTATTTATTTCAGGGGGAGATTGTTAATCTCAGGGGGAGAAATATTCACACACTCTGATTATATGCTTATGCTATATCTGTGTAATAGTCTTTTGTCATCTGATATTTTGGTTACAAATTCATATCAATTATATATGTTTTTGTCATCATCAAAAAGGGGGAGATTGTTAGAACAAGATTTATTTTGATCAACATTCTATGTTTTGATTATAACATTATATATGAATTTTGTATAAGACAATGTGGTACTATAATCCTTTGCATTTTCCATTTCAAGAAATACATAAAGAGTATGCACAATTCAGCGCTCAAAAGCACTGACTCAGAAGGTTCTGGATGGCTACATCAGAACATGCTCTGGCAAAACATCAGAAGATGGTCAAGCAGAATCAGAACATGGACTATGAAGCATTAGAAGAACATGAAGTCAGAAGTAGAAGCCCTGAAGTTCTGAACGGTATCACGCTCAAGCTCTTCAAAATCAGAAGACAAGAAGATGCTCTGCACCAAGCTGATTGACTCTGATATTCAAATGTTGTATCTACAAATCTGAGTTCAGAAGCAAGTACAAGATGACAGGCTATTAAGTCTAATCTCTGACTGACAAAAGGAACGTTAGAAGCTACAAAAGGCAAAGTTAGTAAAATCAGGAAAAGCATGGCTCGAGGTAGTTGACAAAAGTGTGAAACATTAAATGCAAAGTTGTACTATTCACGCAAAGCATTAAATGCAACCCAACGGTCATCTTCTCAAACGCCTATATATATATAGAAGTTCTGATCAGAAGCAGAAAATGAACTCTTGCGCAAAATACCAAAATGCTGTCAAATTCAAAGCTCACGAACTTCATCTTCAACCTCACAAACTCTTGTAATATTTAGTGAGTGTTAAGCTTAGAACTTAAGAGAAATATCACTGTTGTGATTATAGCTTTATAAGAAGCAATTCAAACTCTTGTAAAACATTATTTTACATTGATTGTAAAAGGTTCCTAGAGTGATCAGTGTGATCAGTAGACTCTAGAAGACTTAGAAGTTTTCTAAGTGGTGATTTCCTAGAGTGATCAAGTTGTGATCTGTTTACTCTAGAAGACTTAGAGGTTATCTAAGTGGAAAACCATTGTAATCAGTTGGATTAGTGGATTTGTAGCAAACTGCCCTAAAAATAAAGGTTTTAGAGTCGCCACCTATTCTACCAGGGCGAATAGGAAACCCTACGCAGTTTAAAGATTCAGGGTAAGAATATCATAATCAGGTTAAGGGAAGGTGTTAGGAACCCTTAACCCTTTCCTAAGGGTTGCATTGTAAAATGAAGGTTTGTGGCAAAATTATTGAGGTTTATAGCTAAAGAAGTGAAGAGGGCGAAAAGTGCGATTTTAAGTTAATTGAAATTTTAGGGAGGGGGACTCGCCTTGTTGCCAAGTGCCTACGTATCTCCTTAGAGAGAATCAGAGTCAACGTAGTTCGGGGCACGGGTTGTACGCCTTAGAATTGATTATGAAATTGTTTTGAAGGCTTTTTGAATGGCCTATCGTAGTTTTGAATTTGTGATTTGAAGATGAAATGAGTGTTTCAATTATAGCGTACAACCCTAGTTTGATATGTTTTCGTTAGGTGCGATGACCAATAGATTTGATCATTATAATTAACGAATTAAATAAAGTATTGCTAACCGTTCTGACCGATAGGTTCGATCGTCACGAATAGCAAATAAAGTATATTTTAATCTTGTATAATTTAAAGTATGAGTTTTATCATTATCTCTCATAACCAATAGATTTGGCTATTACATGATAACAAATTTCGTTATTTGTGTTTTATTACTTTTATTTCTCGTCAATGCGACCAATAGATATGGTCGGATCGAGGAGAAAATTAACCAAGAACCAATTAAATCAGAATTTATATTAACAAATAAATTAATCAGATTAACTTTATTTCTCGCCAATGCGACTAATAGGTATAGTCGGATCGAGGAGGAAATTATATTAAAAAAAGACAAATAAACAATTAACTAAAATTTATAAAATTAATTAATCAATTTTTTATTTATTTATTGCAGGGGGTGCATTATTGTTCAGGGTAGCAATTATGGGGTGTGTAACTAGCAATCAGACCATGCCCACTTAAGCTTTTGGTTCGTCTGGTTCGGTGTGGTGAGGGTGTATGGGATGTGATCCACGTTCAAGATCACGCGCGTTAGATTTTGTACGGGACTATCTAAGGGCCTGCATGTGCTTGTGATGAAGGCGTATAGGCAGGGATGGCACATTGAATCATGTCCAGTGTTGCAGAGAAGTGGCCATGGGAGGGCCACTTGTCATCATCCGAGGGCGTGACTGGTAATACAAAAACGAAGTTTCTCTCATCCACTTCCCTTTTTCCTTTTCTTTTTCTCTCTCTTCTTTCTTCGCTCTCTCTCAATCCTCTCCTCTCGTTCTTTCAAACCCAGAAAAGCATCCCCCGAGCCACCACCGGCCACCGTAACCCCCAGAAACCACCACCCTAAACACCCTAAAAAACCCAGCTTTCCGATGAATGTTCATCGGAACATTCATCCCCCAGCCCAGCAACCTTCAACACTTGCCCAGAAATTCAACCCAAATGAAGATCTTTGAAGATCTTCATCTTCTCCACCCTTGATCCCTCAACTATAAACTCAGAAAAATAAGAACCCTAACCGGTAAAACGACGAACCCTAACCCTTCAATCCAAACAAAAATAACCAAACAGATGCATGCAATCGATTAAGCGTTTAAAGCCCTAAGCTAAGTTCAATCGTGGTTACCTTTTATCTTGATTTTCTGGATCGTGTATGCTCCTCCCTCTAATCTCCTTCTTCTTCTTTTCGCAGGTGAAGACGAAGATCCAAGTTTAGGGTTCGTGTTCGCGGCGCAAGAGTTCTTCCCAGAAAATCCAACCCCTTCTTCAGATTTGATTTGTAATTGTAACTGATTTGAATGTTTAATAAAATTAGATTTGATTCAGCTTCAATTTCGTTTTGATTTGATTTTATGCTATTTGATTTGTTCCGAATTTGTTTGAAGATTTGATCTGATTCATCCATGGGCCTGGGTTTGCTTAGTGATGGAGCAGTGGCGCTTAGGGTTTGCGTTGAAGGATGGAACGACGCAAGGAAGGAGGAGATGAACAGGACCCGGGTCGGTTCTTGACCCGGTCCAAAACTCTGATCCACATGAACCGGCCCAATAACCGGATCCCTAGCCCAATACTGTTACCCAACCCTTTCTGATCCACTTGCCATTAATTAATAAAATAAACTAATTAATTAATAATACACTCCTAATAACCCAATAAAGATAATCCTAATATTTGATACTAATTAGCGACATTCTAATAATAATAATTAACACCAATTAATAATTATATTAATACTAATAATACTAATAATTAACAATAATACTTAGTTAATATTAATAATCCTAATACTAATTTTAATATTAATAGTAGGAATTAATAATGCTAACACTAATAATTCATAGTTAGTAACAATAATAATATTTTAAAAAATAATAATAAAATGATTAAATGGTGAGAAACAAATGGGCCCAAAACAAATTGGATTCCAAATGTTTTCTATTCACACCTCCATTTTATTTTAACCAATTTATAAGGGAATTTTATAAGAGATCGAGTTTAATAATAGATATATTAAACCCTATGGCTCTTAATTTTAATACCCTCAACAAATTAACAGACGCGAATTGTATCGGTAAATTTTGGGGTATGACAGTTGCCCCTATTTAATTACCTTGGATTGAACGGCGTGAGAATACGCAGGTCTCACGCTTTTCGAATCGAAGAGTTATTAAATAATGGAAGACCCCTAAATTTACCTTGTGCTCGAGTGTGAGAAAAAACAATCATCTTGCTAAAGCCTGAGACTTACATAGCAAGGACTTGCAGTTAGTTGTGTAATCCGCTTGCTATAATGCTAGCAAGCTTTCGCAGTTTGTGAACCCCACTTACTATAGTTCTAGTAAGTTTTCGTAGTTTGTGTAACCCAAAAGGATCACTTGCTATAGCTCTAGCAAGATCACCTGCACCAATAGGACCGTTTGTCATAGTTCTGACAAACTAACCTGCACCGATAGGAGTACTTACCCTGGTTCGGACAAGTTCACCTGCACCAATAGGAGTCACTTGCCCTGGTTCGGACAAGCTTACCTGCACCAATAGGATTATTTGCCCTAGTTCGGACAAATTCACCTGCACCAATAGGATCCTTTGCCCTGGTTCGGACAAATTCACCTGCACCAATAGGAGTCACTTGCCCTGGTTCGGACAAGCTTACCTGCACCAATAGGATCATTTGCCCTGGTTCGGACAAGTTCACCTCCACCAATAGGATCCTTTGCCCTGGTTCAGACAAATTCACCTGCACCAATAGGAGTCACTTGCCCTGGTTCGGACAAGTTTACCTGCACCAATAGGATCACTTGCCCTGGTTCGGACAAGCTCACCTGCACCAATAGGAGTCACTTGCCCTGGTTCGGACAAGTTTACCTGCACCAATAGGATCCCTTGCCCTGGTTCGGACAAGTTCACCCGCACCAATAGGAGTCGCTTGCCCTGGTTCGGGCAAGTTTACCTGCACCAATAGGATCACTTTCCCTGGTTTGAAAAAGTTCACCTACACAATTGGAGTCACTTGCCCTGGTTCTGACAAGTTTACCTGTATAGAAGATTGTTTTGTAAATGCGTATGCATCATGCGTATGTGTATGACCCTGTTGTTTGTATAATGTGGATGTATGAATGTTTACACATGTAAATGTTGCGTGTATGCGAATGAGTATGTATGATAACCCCAACGCCTTATCTCTTTATCACCCATTGATTTTTTTTAACCCCTTCGAACTGTTTGTGAATCCTAATTTGGATTGTATTTGAATGACCCATTGATAACATCCCTGGTAAGAGAATTGTGGTAGATCCGAATGATCGCAGCGTGGGGGCGTATGTAGCCTTCCGGAGATTTCGTAGTTTTATCCTATTGCTTTTGTATTGAAAGTTTGTAAGTTTCCCATATTAAATCCAAGTTAAGGTTTATGAAAATAATTTATCCTTTGCAAATGGCATTGAAATGACGAGAAAGCGTAGTATGAAAGAAAAGAAGACTTTTATTGATATTGCCTTGAATTGGCGAATGTACAAAAATGCGAGAAAACAAAATGACAAATAGAAATAATATTAATACTGCCGTTGCTCCTTTGTTATCGAGGGTCCCAGTAATCCTTTGACCTTAGAAGTAGATGATTGCACAAATCCTTATACTTCGTAGTTTGCCTTCGGCTTATAGCTTGTAATCCTGCCTTTGCTAGGCGTAATACTTCTTGACTGCATCAGAATTGATTGGGTGCGGTAGCTCATCCCCATCCATTGTAGTGAGAACTAGTGCTCCTCCTGAGAATACCGTTTTTACCACATACGGACCTTCGTAGTTAGGTGTCCATTTTCCACGGGCGTCAAGTCGAGGTAGTAAAATTTTCTTGAGGACAACATCACCTTCTCTGTAAGTTCGAGGACGGACCTTTTTATCGAACGCCTTTTTCATCCTTTTTTGATAGAGTTGCCCGTGACACAAAGCTGTCAGTCGCTTTTCTTCAACGAGATTAAGCTGATCAAAACAAGTTTTTACCCATTCCGATTCTTCTAACTTTGTTTCAGCCAGGACCTTTAATGAAGGAATCTCCACTTCGATGGGGAGGACTGCTTCCATACCATACACCAAGGAGAATGGCGTTGCCCCTGTCGATGTGCGCACCGAGGTTCTGTAACCGTGTAGGGCGAAGGGAAGCATTTTGTGCCAATCCTTGTATGTTTTACCATCTTTTGTATTATCTTTTTGATATTCTTATTCGCAGCTTCAACAGCGCCGTTCATCTTAGGCATGTATGGTGAAGAATTGTGGTGTTCAATCTTGAACTCCTCGCACAGCTCCCTCATCATGTTGTTGTTTAAATTCGACCCATTGTCAATGATAATCCTGTTTGGAACCCCATACCGACATATGATGTTATGCTTGATGAACCGGGTGACCACTTGTCTTGTCACGTTGGTGTAGGAAGCAGCTTCAACCCATTTGGTGAAATAATCTATGGTAACCAATATGAATCGGTGTCCATTAGAGGCTTTCGGTTCGATCATCCCTATCATGTCGATTCCCCACATTGCGAATGGCCATGGTGAACTCAGAACATTCTACGGATTTGGCGGCACATATATTTTGTCAGCATAAATTTGTAATTTGTAACATGTTCTTGCGTATTGGAAACAGTCAGCTTCCATTGTTAACCAGTAATACCCTGCACGTAGTATTTTCTCGCCATTGAGTGTCCATCTGCATGAGTTCCGAAGGTTCCTTCGTGTACTTCTTTGATAATCTCCCTAGCCTCATTTTTATCCACACACCTTAATAACACCGAGTCGTAGTTCCGTTTGTATAGGATATTTCCACTCAGGAAGAATTTGGCTGCCAATCTCCTTAGTGTCTTTTTGTCAATTGTAGAGGCATTCTCCGGGTATTCTTGTTCCTCCAAGTACTTTTTGATATCGTGGTACCATGGTTTGTCATCAGGCTGCTCCTCAATTGTGAGACAATAGGCAAACTCATCAAAGTGTCTAACTATTATCCGTGGTTCGCGGTTTGGCCAAGTCACTTTGAACATAGAGGAAAGTGTTGCCAGCGCGTCAGCCATTTGATTTTCTTCCCTCGGGATATGAGTAAAAGTGATTGTCTCAAACTCAGCCATTAACTCCAGTATAAGGTCTCGATATGGGATTAGCTTTGCATCTCGAGTATCCCATTCTTTATTGACTAGGTGGATTACCAGTGCTGAATCCCCATACACCTCGAGTAGTTTAATCCTTAGATCGATTGCAGCTTCTAACCCTAATATGCATGCTTCGTATTCTGCAATGTTGTTGGTGCAGTCAAAGCATAGTCTCGCAGTAAAGGGTAAGTGTCGATTGTCGGGAGATGTCAAGACTGCCCCTATACCATGTCCTAGTGCATTTGAAGCACCGTCGAACATAAGTGTCCATATTGCCCCTGGTTCAGGTCCTTCGTCGGGTCCTCGTATTTCTTAGTCCCTTACCACCATAATATCCTCGTCAGGGAAGTCGAACTTCATAGAATGGTATTCTTCGAGGGGTTGATGAGCAAGATGTTCTGCCAGTACACTCCCTTTTATCGCCTTTTGAGTGACGTATTGTATGTCGTATTCTGACAGTAACATTTGCCATCTTGCGATTCTACCCGTGAGAGCCTGTTTTTCGAACACGTATTTCAAAGGATTCATCCTCGATATCAGCCATGTGGAATGGTTCAGCATATATTGCCTTAGACGTTTGGAGGCCCGTGCTAGGACACAACATGTCTTTACCAATGGTGAATACCGAGATTCGCAATCCGTGAATTTCTTGCTAAGATAGTAAGTAGCGTGCTCTTTTCTGCCTGTTTCATCCTATTGGCCTAGTACACATCCCATAGACCTTTCGAGAACTGTGAGGTACATGATCAGTGGTCTTCCTGGTACGGGAGGTATGAGTATCGGTGGTTCTTGCAAGTAACTCTTTATAGTTTCGAAGGCTACTTGACAATCGTCATTCCACTTGATTGGTTGATCTTTCCTGAGCAGCTTGAATATACGTTCACACGTGGCTGCTAGATGTGAAATAAACCTTGAGATGTAATTCAATCGACCCAAGAATCCACGAACCTCTTTTTCTATCCTCGGAACAGGCATTTCTTGTATAGCCTTCACCTTGTCGGGATCTACTTCTATACCTCGTTGGCTCACGATGAATCCCAACAACTTTCTTGACCTTACACCAAGTGTGCACTTGTTCGGGTTTAACCTCAGCTTGAACTTCTTTAAGCGCTCGAACAACTTTTGTAGGTGTGTGATATGCTCTTCTTCTGTACAAGACTTGGCAATCATATCGTCTACATACACTTCGACCTCCTTGTGAATCATGTCATGGAACACTGCGACCATGGCTCTTTGATACGTTGCCCCTGTATTTCGCAATCCAAAAGTCATTACCTTGTAGCAGAAGGTGCCCTAGGATGTCATGAAGGTTGTCTTCTCCATGTCTTCGGGAGCCATTTTGATTTAATTATACCCGGAGAACCCATCCATGAAGGAGAACACTGAAGCTTGCGCTGTATTATCCACCAAAACATCTATGTGCGGCAGTGGAAAATCATCTTTCGGACTTGCTTTATTTAAATCCCTGTAATCCATGCACATGCGCATTTTCCCGTCTTTCTTAGGAACTGGCACTATGTTGGCAATCCACGGCGGATAGTCAACCACTGCAAGAAACCCGACGTCGAACTGTTTGAGCACCTCTTCTCTGATTTTGTTATCCATGTCCGGTCGAACCCTTCTGCGCTTTTGTCTGACCGGTGCACACCCTTCTTTGAGCGGTAACCTATGCACGACGATATCCGTATCCAACCCCGGCATGTCACGGTATGACCAAGCAAATATTTCTGCATACTCGTGGAGGAGCTTGATTAGCGTTGCTTTCACGTCCTCGTTCAGTGTTGCCCCAATCTTGATTTCCTTGGGTTCTTTGTCTGTACCCAAGTTTATAATTTCAATGTCCTCTTGAGGAGGGAGCATGCTTTTGGATTCCTTGTCCATTAACCTTGACAACTCTTCCGGAAGTTCATCGTCTTTCTCATCCCCTTCTTCGGACTGATTAGCGAGAGCCTCGAGTTTATATTGAGTTTCAGCAGTATCCTTATCGGTAGTTGTCATACCCCAAATTTGTCCTACCCTTTCAATTTTATCTGGCTTAGGCTTATGCGTTTCATAGTCCCATGTACATACCTCCCATTAGGTCATTAACATAACTCATGCATTCATTAATCAATAACTTAGCTTTGGGATCAAGGTTTGAAAGATTAGGGTTTTATTGGTTTGAGGCTTCTACTTCAGATAAACTTGTTTCAACTGGTTCTTCTGTGTGCATTGGATTATGGAATCAGGGTTTCGGTTCATGGATATTGTGGATTTCCTCTTCATCAAGCTTCAAAATTATTCTTCACCCATATACCACAAATTCAATGATTAAGGGTTTTATTTCCCTATTTTCGTGGTGATTCAAAGGATACTGCTCATTAGTGGAACTGCAAGTCATTGACATTGGGGTTCATGCAAGAATTTGGACATATATATTGTAATTGGGGAATTGTTACAAGATTGGAGGAAACTATGTCAAAACTTTAACTTTCGGTCAAAATCAACCAAAGAATGTTGACTCTTGATCAAAGTCACTCTTGAGGCATATAGGGGAAAGTTACGTTTCAAATGTAAGGGAATTCAAACACACTCATTCATTCAAAAACATTTGAACATGGTTAAGAAGAGGTCCTTCAAGCTACAATCAAAGCCTCCTTTCAAGAATTCCAAAATTAAAAGCAAGAGGAAAAGAAATTTCAAAGTTTGAATTGGAAGAGAATTATTACAAAGGGGGAAAATTTCATACAAAGCCAATTACATTGCACTTCCATTACATTTCATACAAAGTCATTTAAAATTACAAAAGATGCAACTATGACTCAGACCCCACATTGATCTAGTTCGCTTCACCTCTGTCATTTGCCAAAATACCTCCATGAAATTCCCAAGTCTCTTCATGCTTCCACTTCAATCATCTATGAATTCCTTGCTGCCCCAATGTTGCTTTAGACTCCCATCATGATCATGCTGCAAACCAAAAAGAGAAGAGGGATTAGTACATGGTTCAAGACAAAATCTCATAGATCCAAATGCATCTCAAAATAAAAGGAGGACTTGTATGAAGTTATAAAGTGATTTATTCCAAGATCATGCAAGTTCATACCAAGACAGTGGCATTAAACCACAGCAACCTACTGATGCAACACCATATACAAAGCCTTAACTCCAATTCTACATGTAATAACAGCCCTGTACACTACAATTCGGAAAGATCCCACGGCAGCCATTCAAAGCTAACACAGAAAAAAGCAGAAAAGAACAATATGTCATAACTGACCAACAGAATTCATTCACAGCTAACTGTCATAACCACCCTCTAACCAACTTTGTAACAGAATTTCCAACCTAACTAACAACCTATAACTACTAAACTTCATTCCTAACAGAATTTCAAACTCCCCATAACTAACTCTGCCACTCATATAAACCAACTCCAATAAACTCTCCAACAAAACAATAACAGAATCCTAACACACATAACAGAATCAACCAAATTCAATTACAAAAACCTAACTAACTTCTATTAACTGCCAACAGAAATAACAGAATCAGTAACAGAAAATCAGAGAGAAAACTGACCTGAGAAGATCTATATAACAGATTCTCCACCATTCTTAGGGACCCTTTCACCATTTTCTTCTTCTTCTCTTTCAATCTCTTTCTCCATAACCTTCATTCAACCCTTCACTCTTCCATTTTCAGACCTTAACCATTTTTTCAAACCTCCTCTTCACTCATCAATCTCTCTCCATTTTTCTCAGAATCTTCATCTCCCTCACCTCTCACCAAGAGCTCACGCACCATAGCTGTTAGAGCTTCAACATCTGAAGCTCTAACAGTTGAGCTAAACCACATCGCACATATGAACACAAACTCTCCATAATCTCTCAATCACTCTCGCATTCTATTCAGTCGATAACAACTCTCAAAGAGTTTCAGAAAAGTCGCAAATTCAAAAGAGAAGAAGTAGAATCACTCAAGCAGAAAGAACGAAGCAAGAAAGGAAGAAATCGGAAGCCTCATTACCTCATCTCTGGTATTCTCGATCTTCGATCTCCTTCGGCACATCAGGTAAGCACGAAATTCTCTTCAACTCTATTTTTGATGCAGTCGTGTTCGTTGATGTGTGCTGAACGATAACCCCATAGTCTCGCCCTTTGATTCACCTCTATTAACGTTCAATCGAGATCTTAGTTAAGCTTAGGGTTTCCTATTTGCTCAGATTTAGGCAAATGGGGTTTGAATTAAAAAAAATTAAGGCTGGATTAGGGTTTAAGGTGAGAAGGAGAGGTGATTGGTGTTGTTGATTTGAGTTTCTGAGTCGCGTCGCCGTTGTAAGCGAGCCCCGGTGTGGTCACGGTGATTTTCCGGCGAGAGATGTTTGTGTGAGAATGAGAAAGAGTCTTTGAGAAGCTGGACGGTCACAATAATAACCCTGGTTTTAAATTTTCTTTTTTTGTTAAATAAATCTGATAATAAAAATAGAACAAAAAAAAAGCTGATAACATATAATCTTTGGGCCTTCACCAAAATTCAACATCAACACCCCACCATGGCCCATGAGCTTTTACTACAAAAATCTGAAAATTATGACAGTAAAAAACAACTCTGGGCCTACCCTGGTTGGGCCAACGCCCAGTTTGCTATTCACAATCCAAATTCAATTCTCGCCCCCCCTGACTACTTTAATCTTTTATTAGAATTTTAGTTGTTTCACGTAGTCTTCTTTTCTATTATTTTTAGGTAATAAAAATGACTTAGAAAACAATAAAACCAATTTTCTCCTTAGTTTTTTTAGATTTAGATCACAATTTCTTTGTTAGAATTTTAGATAATAAAAATATAAAAAATAGTAGTTAGTTTAGTTTAATTTTGACATAATTGATAGAATTCCCCCCATTAAAAACTCATAAAAAATAGTAGTATTTTAGCTCAATTTTGTACTATATTTTGACTTGTTTATTTTCATGCTTTCGTGCTAATTTTGTGCTATTTCATGTTGTTTGCTTTTTCTTGTATTTGTGATTTCCAATTCGCACATTCCTTTAGACATTAGGACTTGTAGATTTTAATAACATAACATTAGACTTAGATTAGAATAACAATCATTAGGCTAAACTCGATTAGGTTAGTCTCCCACTTGTTCATTTTCTTTTTCTTTTTCAACCTTAAAAAATCTAATAAATATCGACGAAGATCATACCGCTACTATCTTTTTTCATAGTAGGAAAGAAATGATTGAGGCGTAAGCCCCGGTGTATTTCTTTTCTACTTAGCGGGAGAGAAATAATTGAGGTGTAGGCCTCGGTGTATTTCTTAACTGCTATTTAGAGAAACGATTGGGGTGTAGGCCTTGATGTGCGTTCTCTAAATAAATACTCAAACTCTTTTTTTGTATGATCTAAGTCACAAATAATCTCCCTTAAAAAACACCAACCAAAAACACCTAAAAAAACTAATAAATGGTCAGACTTAAAACAAAGTAAGGAAGTGATGCGAAGCCTTGTAGTGGGTTTTGTCATCATGGAATTATCCTAAAAGACACAAACCAATCTCTCTTTTCTTTCTAAGGGCAATGTTATTTCCGCTCGAACGCATCGTAGGTCGATCCCTTATGCAAGAGCGCGAACGTTAACTCCGCCCGACTAAAAAACACAAAAACAAACAGAAAATCTTTAGCCGAGATACGGTAACTCTGATTCCTGAAAAGGATAGGTAGGTAGCGGGGTAGGGCCCGTGCGAGTACAATTCTTTCTTTTCCCTATATTCTGCATTCATTCGCATGTAGACATAGACATAGTACACACCCTTTAGATAGAAACAAACATAGGTGGATACCATCGAGTACGATGGGCGCGAGGGGTGCTAATACCTTCCCCTTGCGTAACCGACTCCCGTACCTAGATTCTCTGGTCGCAAGACCCTGTTCCTTCCTCTGCTAGGTTTTCTGATATTCCTTTCCCTTATGGGATAAATATATTGGTGGCAACTCTGTTCATTTTTCGCGAGCGTGCGACAGCTGGCGACTCTGCTGGGGACGTTAGACCTATTGCGGGTCCGTACTTAGCGAGTCGATCCTAGCCTTTGTTTGTTTCGTTTATTGGGTGTTTCTTTGTTTATTTATATGTTTGCATCATTTCTATATATGCTTGCATATCATGTTTATTTCTTGCTTGCATATCATGTTTACTTTCCGCATGCATCTAGACTATATTATGGGTCACCATGGGGGCCACATATTTTCTCTGTTTTCAGGTTGGGTGGGATGATTCTATGAGGTAAAAGGCCCAATACCCAGGCTATGTGTGAACCATAGGAACCCTAGGATAGTGTGGGAGCATGGTTTGTCTCGAGGTGTACGTCTCGGGATGGATTATGTGACCACGAGCAGAGTAGTGGTTTCAAACGGAGGTATTATCGTCACCCGCATCCGTGCTGTGATGATGCTTACCTTCGGGCGAACCGTATACTGCGTTTCATGACCTTACCCTGACCTAGATTCACTTGTGAGTGGGGAGGGATATACATGACAGGTACCGTTAGTGACTATTCTGTTCTGTTGGTGACTATTGTTCCTATGGATGTGTGGTACCTATGCCGGACCTTTGATCTCATGACATCTGACCTATATCAGTTATTCAGAGGATTGTACAATGGTTACTAAGATTATATGGACCTTGATCCCATGCTGTTGCATCGCATAACATCATTGCTTTATCCACTTCATTTATGGGGGATCCTAAAGTCTATTTCAAAAAAATGAGAAAAAAGGAAAAAAAGAAAAGAAAAGATATTATATACAAAATAAAGCCTTGGTTTCCAAAAAAAATGGATACAGAAAATGTGTGAAAAGACTTTAGGATCCCTTGGAAATGAAACATGCATTCATATCATATTGCATTTCATGATTCTCTCAGAAACTTATTGGGGTCCCTTTCAATCCAGATTTCTGCTTCATCATCAAAGCTGACTTCCCTACATCTGTAACATACAAGGATTAATCAGAAGAGAATCATGGATAACCTTGAACAGAGTCAGGCTGCACTCTGTAAAGACGTGGACACTATGGGGGAGAGGATGACCCAACTCCTGGAGACTCTCCATGCTGTTATTCAGGGGCAAGAAGAGCTCAGACAGAGTGTTGCTAAGTTGACTAATGGTACTCCGACCACTGTTGCTAATGGGGGATCGAAACCTGTGCTCGTGGAAGTTCCTAATAAGGAGGATTCACATCATGAGAATGATTCTGAACTTGAAACTTTCAAGTTCCCGTTCGAGGAAAATGAGAGAAAATTTCATCTCCTAGAAGAAAGGTTGAATGCTTTAGAAGGTCAAAGCTCCTCGGGATTAAATGCTACTGATTTGTGCCTAGTGCCTGATATCAAGATTCCTGCTAAATTCAAAGTCCCCAATTTTGAGAAATACAAGGGTACCACTTGTCCGATGAGTCACATCAAGGCATTCTGCAACAAGATGGAACCGTATGCAAAAAATGATAAGCTTCTAATGCACTTCTTTCAGGATAGCCTCAGTGGGGCATCCCTTGAATGGTATACACGGCTTGAACGAACCCATGTCCGCACATGGGATGAATTAGCAGAGGCTTTTCTCAAGCATTACAAGTACAACAGTGACATGGCTCCTACTAGAATACAACTCCAAGGTTTAACTCAGAAGGTTGGTGAGTCTTTTAAAGAATATGCACAAAGATGGAGAGAATTAGCTTCCATAGTCCAACCTCCTCTTTTGGAACGAGAACTTGTAGACATGTTCATGAATACTCTGAAAGATCCTTATCTGAACATGATGATTGGATGTGCTCCCTCCGAATTTTCAAATTTGGTTGTCGTAGGAGAACGAATTGAAAACGCCTTAAAGATGGGTAAAATTCAGGATATTGCTAATGTTTCCGAATTCACAGAAGAAGAGAAAAGTGAAACAAATGCAGTTTCGAAGAATGGAGAAGAGGAAGTCCCTACTTATCCTCAGGTTCATGTTCTCAACTATCACCAAAATTACCAACAACAGGGCCCATAAAGGCCAAGAAGACCACCAAGAAAGATTGACCCGATTCCTATGACCTACAGTCAACTTCTCTCTCATTTACTCAATGATTCCTTGGTCCAACTAAGGGAATCTAAACCTCCTCCAACGCCGATTCCTCAGGGATATGACTTAAATGCCAAGTGTGAGTACCATTTTGGGGCATCTGGACATTCAACTGAGGATTGTAATATTCTGAAACGCAAAGTCCAAGATCTCATTGACTCCAAAGCGATATCATTCACTCCAGACGGTCTTCACATAAATTGAAGTGTTCTTGCCCAAATGAATGCCCAGATTTCATAAAGCATCTCCAAAAGCAATAAGTCCAGACAGAGTCAAGCCTCCTCAACAATGGCAATCATCATTTCATTTCTGTAGTCTCATTTGCAACATTCCTTGTTTTGTTGAAAGTTACTTCCATAATTGAGCTTGTTGGTATGATAATAATAAAAGCACCACAAATCCTTGTGCAACTTCGTCGGAATCTTTTTCCAGGTGGTAATCAAGAGTGTTCTGTAGAAGCATCTCTCATTCTCAAGGTTCTTGTGCTCAGTTGTATCCTTGAGGGTTGGTGTTTCACTTCGTGTTTTGAGCTTTCCCTACAACAAATAGCTTTTCTAAGTTTGATGACCATGCAAGGTTCCTCCATGTTTGATGGCAAACACTACTCCAACATCTATGCTTGGGGCTCCCGATTGAGGGATAAGCAAGACGTACTCTTATCTTAAGCATTGCATCACTCGCATTGCTCAAATCCCTAAAGTAAGACAAAAATTTACAACTATTGAGTGACTTCGTTGGAGTTCTCTTTTGAAGTAATCTGAAGTGTTTGGAAGGAACTGCAGAAAGTATTCAAGATCAACAAGTCCAGACGGAGTCAAGTCTCCTCAACTATCGCAATCATCAACTCATTTCTGCATTTTCATTTATAATTTTCCTTGTTGTTTTAAATGTTACTTCCATGTAAAACTTGTTTGTTTTAATGATAATAATAATAATGCACTGCATATGCTAGTTTCAAATCAATCCATTCGTGTTCACTCATATCTTTCTATCTATCGATATCAAACTCTGGATTAAGCAAAAACATCAAAAGGAGAATGATGAAAAAAATAAAATTGCAAAAATCTCTAATTGTGTGCTTTTGAATAAAACCCCGCTGAGGATGTACAGGCATTGTTTCTAATCCCCAAACACTGGAGATATAAGGGAGATAGACCCTCGTTAACCCCTTTGAGCCTTGAAGTAGGAGTTTCTTTTCTATACAAAAAAAAAACTCACATTTAACCCAGGGGCATGGTAGCGTTCAATTAACCTAATCGAGCAATCAAAATTCATCAAGAGTGTGCATCCAAGGATACAACAATGGTTATCTATCAAAAGGTTGAGGAAAGTCAATACCATAATGGCAATTCCTCATCAATCAAAGAATGAGGCAGTCACAACACTTCCAACAAATCAGAGATTCAGGATCACACGACTTGTCAAGAAAAAAGTGAATAATAAAAAAAAAAAGAGCCCGCTAAGTCAAAAACTTGAAAACAAGTGACTTAGGCAAAAATTAGGGAATCCCGCTGGACTCCAAAATAGAACTCAAAAGGAATTTGTCCAGGCAAAAGTTAGGGAAACAAAAAAGGAAAAGCAAAGCAAAAGCGAAAAATAAGGATTACAAAATAAAAATCCTCATCAAAGGAACCAAGTCGTGTGATCAGACACCAAAAACAAAAGGTAAATGGCTGCCATGTCCAAGAACTTCATTGGTTCCTCAATCATCTCAAACTCTATTTTGAAGGATGAACGCTCGTATCAGGTTAAGTTGAACTTAGGACTGGAGACCATCACGAAGAATGGGTGGGTTAGGTTAGACTTTGAGCCTTAAATCCTTTCTTTCTAAAACCGTGAACCAGGCCGCGTTACAACCCTTAAAAGACCTAATTGAAGCAGGGTTCATTTCGAAAGCATACCACATTTAATTCGTGTAAAACTGACTCCTAGATGTTTACTTACCATTTATGTTGATATCGATATGACAAATAATTCAAACACTGAATGTCACAACTTTGTTTCAATAACTTTGATCTCGAAGCTAGCATAAGCATTGCATTAGGATTGTCATTTTCAAAACAAATATCTTTTACTTGTGAATAAACACTTGACATCAAGGAAGATCAAACAATGAACAACTGCAGAAAAAGATGATCGATTCCGTGAGCCATTCACTTCAAAGGCTGATTACTCCAAGGGGCAAGTTATGTGAAGACTCTGTCAACTGAGGCATCCATTCACCGTTGGTCAATCTGGGGCAATCAAGTCGAGGAATCTCTCTTGAGTTCAATCAATCTGGGATAGTTACGTCGAGATTCGACAAATCTCGCCAAGGATCCTGTGGGGCAAATTCCTTCGTAGGTCATGAAGCTTGGGGCACAATCTTCTGAGTTGTATTGTGTCTCCCCGATCATAGGAGTTTATTTCTCCTGGAACTTTGGTCCCTCCCCAAGCACATGAGTTTACTTCTCATGGGAGTTGTTCCACTCCCCCAACCTGGTCTCCTTATCTGGATTTCTCATCCCCAACATGGTGATCGAGGGAATCTCCTAAAGCTCACCATCCCCAAGCAATTCAGGATGTAGGGAAAGTCAAACGAAGTCACTTCCTCCCCAACAAAGCTACATTTCAACCCTCGGCACAGTTGCCAATAATCTTTGGTACTGTAGGGTTTCCAACACCGATTCATATTGGCATCTCAAGACAACGAGCAATGGACCCCAATGATCCTGCTTCTCTATCACATCGATGCCTTTATTTAGCACTCTGCATATAGTTTCCATTGCATATAAGATCTACTTCTCCAAATACCGGACTCTGCGATCCATCGAAAGCTTTAACCACCAGACGGCTTGGTCTAACCACTAGACCTTCCAAAGCTATTTTATCGAGGGTAGCTTTCGGCATCACGTTTAGTGACGAACCTGTGTCAATCAGAACTCTGGCCAAATGAGCCTTCCCACATTGTATGGAGATATGTAAAGCTTTATTGTGCGCCTTTCCTTGCGGAGGTAACTCATGATCACTGAACCCCAGAGATGCCCCGGCAGTTAGATTAGCCACCATTCCATCAAACTGGTTGATTGTGATGTCTTTAGTTACATGGGCGGCATTCAGAATCTTCATTAAGGCGTCCCGATGCCTCTCGGAGTGTACCAATAATGATAAGAGTGATATTTTAGATGGTGTCTGTTGCAACTGGTCCACCACCCTATAGTCACTCTTCTTGATTAAAGCCAGAAACTCCTCGGCATCCTTATTAGTAGCTTCTTTATCCTTAGGGTCAGCCTCGTTATTTGGTCCCATAACAGCTTGATCACTAGATTGTGTCAAGTTTTCATTTGGCTTTGGTGGTGCCTGTGCAGTTTTGGATATGTGACCGCTACAATTATGCCCCCAGGTCCAACAATGCTTGACACGGCAGTGTTGGTATCAGAATTGTACTCCTAGGGCACCGCTTTCATTTTGTCCAAAGGATATGGATCTTTGATCGGGATGATCCTAGTGTTCTCTTGTGTATGTATCATCAATGGTGATTTAGAACAGGGGATGATCAACGGCTTCCTTGCCCCTTGACTGGGTATTATTAATGGCTCGTTCCTATCCACCATAGCCACATATTCTTCCTCAGAATGTTCTTTCAGCTGAATCAATCTTTGATCCATGAGCCTTTGCAGAGTGTCTTTAAAAGCTTCGTTGTGTTCTAAGATGAACCAACTCTTGCTCAGTAACGACCTCAATTGCATTGACTGCGCCATCATGGTGAGGCATAGGATTTGTTTTCACATTAGGTTTGTCAAAGGCAATTGCCCCTGACTCTATCAGATCCTGAACTATATGTTTGAAAGCCCAACATTTCTCCAATGTGTGTCCGGGAGAGTTGGCGTAGTATTCACACCTTTCATTAGCTTTGTAGTTGGGTGTAGCCTTGCCTGGAAAAGGAGGTGCCAACGGTTTGATTTCTACCAATGATTCACTTATCAAATATCTTAGTATCTCCTTTTTGGAAGTAGGCAAAGGATCAAATCTCCTTTGAGGGCCTTGGAACCGGTTTTGTTGCGGTGGGAATGACATAGGAGGTCTAGATTCTTGATGCACCACTGCATTAGTCTCTCCTTCCTTCTTTTTTGCGAAGGTTGGAGTGGGCCTCTTTGAGTGATAAGATCCAGATGGTGCTCCTTGGATCTTCCCATTTTTAATTCCATTTTCGATTCTTTCACCAATAACCACTAAATCTGAAAATCCTAAGGATACACTTCCAACCATCTTGTCGTAGTATGGTCCTTGTAACGTGGCCATAAACATGTCTACCAGCTCTTTCTCCATCAAGGGAGGTTGGACTCGGGAAGCCATTTCCCTCCACCTTTGGGCGTACTCCTTGAATGATTCATCCTTCTTCTGTGACAGGTTTTGCAGTTGCATCCGGTTAGGTGCCATGTCCAAATTGTACTTGTATTGTTTCAAGAATGTATTAGCAAGGTCATTCCAGCTTCGGATGTAGGATTTCTCCAATTGCATGTACCATCCAACAGACGCTCCGCTCAAGCTATCTTGGAAGAAATGTATCATTAGCTTTTGATCATGAGCATAGGCAGCCATTTTTGGCACATACATGTGTGTCATACCCCAAAATTTGCCCATCACATTTCAAGATATCTTGGCTCAAGCAGTCTCCTCAGGCTCATAGGATATCCAATTGCAAGCATGTTCACTCTCCTCCTAAACAATAAGGACCAAAACTAGGGTTTTGTTTCTTTCCAAGAAAAATCAACTTCTGATACCTCAAGTGGACTTCATGGCCTCTCACATGATTCAAGTTATCCTCATGCCAAGTATCAAGCCCTGATTCAAAAGATTGCTCACTCAATGGCCCAAACAATCAATAATCGACTGGTTGACCTAAAAGTCAAACTATGGTCGAAACACAGTCAAAGCTCCTGGTTTTTGGTCAACTTCAACATTTTAATGTTAGATTCATCATTTGATTAAAGGTTGATCATGATTCATCAATGAGAGCTCAGAAATCAGCAAAAGTACAAGTTACTAAATTAGGGTTTCTAAGTGAAAGTCAACCCAACTTTGACTGGCCATATCTCTCTCATACTTCATTAGAAATTCTCCATCCAAAGCCTATCTTGAAGGAAATTTAATTCTCTACAACTTTGATGTTGGGCCCAAATCCAAGAAATGCACCATTCAGAAGATATGAGCCAAAACATTACAGGTCCTTCTAAAAGTCAACAAAAAGTCATCTTTTTGCAAAGAAGAGTACACGAACATGGAAACCTCAATGAATATGAAACCAAAAGGATCTTTTAGAGGACTCTTTGAGCCTTCTAAAAAGTACAATAATACCTTCATATGATTAAAAATGAGGGAGACACGCTTGGTACAAGTTGGTCGATTTTCAAGGAAAGGGCAAAACCCTAATTGGCAAATTTTTAATTTTTGAGTATTGGGCTTTGACTTCTGGTTTTCTCACGTGATTTTAAGCTCATAATAGGCCCATAAACCAAATATTATTTATTTCTTGATTTTATTGCATTTTATTTGAATTTATTCAATTAAATTCAATTTAAAATCAAAGAAATCATAAAATAAATAATAAAGGATTATGTGGTCAATATTATAAATCAAGGTCAATCTAAAATCATTCATAAGGATCTCTAAATCCATAATATTAATTTTGTGATATTTATTTATATTTTATTAGAATTTTATTCATATAAATGTTAAAATAAATTAGACAAAATATAAGCTTAATGGATCAATGGATAAGGCTTTAGTTCCTAATCATATAGAAGCCCAAAAATACTCCTCAAGATCCAAGGAATTCGTTTGCTTATGTTATGAAGAGGGTTGACCAAAATTAGAAAGTTTTTCATATGATTTTCAAACAAATATCAACCTTTCTAATTACATGAGATGCAAGCCCAAAGGTTTGACCTAAATTTATCACATATATATACACAAAGCCTGTTCAGTAGGAGGACCACGGAAAAGGAGGGGATTCACAGCCAAGAAAATAGGGTTTGAAGGTCAAAAGTTCAAAACAAAGTTGCACCATCGAATCCCTATTTGCAGCCACTCTCACACGATTTCAAGGGTTGATTCTTGTTCCTGAGGTCTTCAAGGGTAAGTATTGGTCCAAAGTCATGGCCAAACGTGTCTGAATCGCGCATCCCATAAACTCCGATTGCCTATCATTCATGAATTTTGTATTACTATGTTTATCGTGTTTCTATGAGAACTAATCACACTAATGAGTTTCTGAGATGTCATAGAGCAGTATTGGACGATCACATGAGGCTTAGACCGACTGAATCCAGGCGCGCCATCGTTAGGGCATGAAAGTTCATCATCTTCATTTTCGTATTTTAAGGACGTTTCATGTCAAACCGATGCCGCCATCGTATTTGCAGCCATGGAATTAGGGGATCTGGGCGGATTTTTTTCTCTGTAACGATCGCTTTTTGCAGGATGAAGTTGAGGTTCGCCGGGGAAGAAGGAGTGCACAGCCGCCGGCGGTGGTTTGGTGTTTTCTGGTCTTACCAGAGTCTACGTGGCGCTCCCAAGCAACCATATTGGCCAGTCAACTGAGTCAGCCTCTCTCTCCTCCAACGATTGGTTACAACGCGCACCAAGGGGCCCACTTCTGAACTGAGTTTGACTTTCTTCATATAATAGTTTGTTTAATATTTATTAATTCTTGTGTAGATTAATATCAACGAATTTGAATGGTTTGGTTGGTGAAGCAAAACATGTAGGGGCCTCAAAGACCTGGGTTCGAACCCAGGCTTCTTAAAGTTTTTCTTTGATTTTCCAAGTTTGCAGATCCAGTGCATCTCATACACAGGAGCTCACTGTGCGCCACTCCCTATCCACCATCAGATACGCGCATGGAGTAATCCAAGGACCCAGATGACGCTGGTTCACCATATACTCTCAGAGAGCAACACATAGAATCAGAGCTAAGTCCCTCACTTTTTTTATTATTTACTTTGTTTTATTTTTAATTATTTATACCTTATTATTTATTTCTTCTTTTAATTTATTTCTTTTAAAACATTTTTTATAATAATTTTATTTAACTATTTATTTTGTTTAATTGAAGATTCGATTTTTTTTTCTCATAACATTTAAAAATAATAATTGTTTTATAATAAAAAAGATATTACTTTGCACATGTTTTTTTAATTAATTAAGTTAAGGTTTTTACACTACTAATTATTTTGGGTTAGTAATTTAATTTCGGGCAAATTAATTTATGCCTTAAACCCTGATTTTTATCATGATCACTAATCACTGTTATTGGTAGGTGTTATCTACTAACGAGCCTTATAAACCCTTTAGGTCACAATAAGTTTTCTTTTTAGGGTTTATAGATCTTTAATCAATTAAGGTTTGTAGCTCATTCATACACTAAAAATTCTTTTCTTTCCTGCAAATTTTCAGGGTTACCCCAGTGTCCTCCGACTACACGCCGTCAAATAAAAAGCTAAGTTTCTATTTCCTTTCTTCTTTAAATATCATTTTAATTTTATTTTTTCTTTGCCTAAAATAGGGTTGCCTCGATCAGTCAATGAATCCCTCCCACACTAACTTTTATTTATTTTCTGTTTGATTCTCAGATGTTCAGAGTCAATCGAAGGTTCGAGGAAGATCAAGGCTCAAGACAAATATTTTAAAACTAATTATTGTTCCCGCTTATTTTCTGCTTTTATTCCCCTTCCCCGCAGGTGTTTATTGTAATAGCGTAGGACTTTTGTCTTTCCGCCTTTAATTTCTGTATAATATTAATTGTTGTGGTTAGTAATGTTAAAGTCTTTCCGCCTTTAATTTCTGTATAATATTAATTGTTGTGGTTAGTAATGTAGGGAGTGCAACCATGAATTGAATTAGCATCACTAATTACAAGATAAATATCTGATAATTAACCACGTGATTGTTGCACCTACACACCTTTAGGGTAATCCCTCTTGTTGCCTGTTGCCTTATATTGTTGCCTTGTTGCCTTATACTGTTGCCTTGTTGCCTTATATTGTTGCCTTGTTGCCTTATACTGTTGCCTTGTTGCCTTAATTTTGTTGCCTAAAAATAGTCAAGTTCCTCGATTCCGAGGATACCTAAAGCAAATGTTGCCTTCAAAGTTATTGAAACTCCCCCGAGGTTGCCTTATAAAAGATGATTGTCCCTATTGCTAAGGTATCCTCGCATGATGCCTAAAAAGATAAAATGACTATTATATCCTTCCCTTAGCCTACCTGCCCTCTTTATGGTAGGGACAGTCTTATGGAGAACGATAATTCTCGATGACCCTTAAACATCCAATTGAAAGACTTCCTGCCCTCTCATGGTATGGATAGACTCTTTCGCCCTGAAAAGCTAAAAGAACAAATTTCTAAACTTAGGGTAGTTGCTATTAATTGCTTGCTCTTTTTCAAGTTCGAATTCAAATTCAAAATCTTTTCCCACTTCTTTTCATAGAAACTTTTCAAAAAGACTACGCTTATTTACAAGCTAAAGTTCTTATTCAATTTTCTATTCACACCTTACTTTTCAAACAATTCGAACATTTTGAAAACAAAGTGAGCTAAGCAATTAAGAGCCCATGGATAACCATGGATGCAAAGGGTGCCTTACACCTTCCCTTTGTATAACTTACCCCCCGAACTCAAAATCTTTAAATGGTCTTTTTCTGTTCTTTTAGCCTTTCTGATATTTGGATAAAATAAAAGTCGGTGGCGACTCTTGCTTACCGCTACATTTCGACTAAAGTCAGTTCACCGTATTACAGAACTGGCGACTCTGCTGGGGATGCTTTCGATTTAAAAGAGGGGTTACCTTAAAGTTTAGGATTCACTTTAAAACTGTTTGATTTGTTTGCTTTCTAATTGTGGGCCTGTTTGGGTTTACTTGTGTGAAAGATCCTAACCCGGATTTGAGAACCTTAGGTAAATGGCATGAGATCAAGGAGACTGCACAGCATATACTGATGTGGTTGATATGGTGTCCATCGTTAGTGTGACACATTGGTTTGTCCTGGTGTTCCTTGGGATCCGACTCGAGGAAACACTTGGCTGCTGCGTGGTGTCATTAAGCACTAATTTGCCCCTAGAACCCTAGTTGAACTTGACTTTGGCCTATTAGAAAGTAGCGAGGTGGCTGGCTTTGGTTCCGACTGAAGCTGGTTGATACTCGAAGCTACACTCATATGGACTGGACTTTCAGGACCTTCTCGGTTGGTGATTCGATTGCCGAACTGAGATAAGCGCCTTCGAGAAAGGTCAATGATATGAGCTCCCTAGAACCCGATCTTTATATAGGACAGGTTGAACCAACTAAACTTCAGTGGGGAGGGTACTTACCTACGAACTTCATGCAAGCCTCTAAACCTAAGGGCACTTGTGTGCCTTGTTTGTGTTTGCTACTAACCTTTGTTTCCTTGCAGGTTTTGTTAAAGGACTTGTTTGCCCTTACCATCTCACGCTGTGCCTAATGAACTGCATTCACATAACATTCATGACATCATGACATCATAAGCATAACATGATTTAACTATCCCTTTCAAGGATCTTAGGGATTTAGGGCGCACTATTTCAGGTGCTCTTATCAAGGACTGAATTCCTAATCAAGGGGCAAGAGGATTTATTTTCCTCTGGCCACATACCTTCCAATTCAGAGATTCAGTACCCACCAAGGGGCAAGAGGATTTATTTTCCTCTAGCCATGTACCTTCAAATTCAGAGGTATCCCGAATTAGAGGCTATGACCCACTAGATATGGCGAGCTTGATTCTCAAAGAAAGACATGCAACGACAAGAATTAGAGTTCTTCGAACAAAGAGGCGACCAAATCATTTTCTAAAGTTGCTAACTAAATTCCTAAAGATCCTTGAAAAGATTACATTTGCATTCATTACATCACATAAAACTAACTTTGCCTTTCAGGTCGACCAACTGGTCAGACAAATACCATCAACAAATCAATCCTAATCAGATGAACATTCTGGAAGCTTGACCCCTAGACTTCTGAAACATTCCAATCAGATATACATTCCGGAAGCTCGAACCCCGGACATTTTGAAAGTTCCAACCAGATGAACATTCTGGAAGCTTGACCCCCGGACTTCTGAAACATTCCAATCAGATATACATTCTGGAAGCTCGAACCCCGGACATTCTGAAAGTTTCAATCAGATGAACATTCTGGAAGCTTGACCCCCAGACTTCTGAAACATTCCAATCAGATATACATTCCGGAAGCTCGAACCCTGGACATTCTGAAAGTTCCAATCAGATGAACATTCTGGAAGCTTGACCCCCAGACTTCTGAAACATTCCAATCAGATGTACATTCTAGAAGCTTGACCCCTAGACTTCTGAAACATTCCAATCAGATGTACATTCCGGAAGCTCGAACCTCGGACATTCTGAAACATTCTTATCAGATACACATTCCGGAAGCTCGAACCCCGGATACTCTGAATCTCTACACCAGTTCCACAACAACGATGCAAGCCAGATACACCTAAGCGTCAATTCACCAAAATCAATAGGTCGTTGGCTCAAACATTACAACATCTGTTGAAGATCAGATTGATTACTCTGAGGGATGCTCCTAAGAATTCTAACACCTCTGACTATAAACTGTTAGAACAAGATTTGTTCTGATCAATATTCTTAGTTTTGATGATAACAAGGATATGAATTTTGTTTGAGATAATATGGTACTCTAATACATTGCAATTTCCCTTTCAGGAAATATATAAAGAGTATGCACAAATCAGCGCTCAGAAGCTTTGTCTCAGAAGGTTCAGCATGCAACATCAGAACATGGTCTGGCAAGACATCAGAAGATGGTCAAGGCAGAATCAGAACATGGGTCTATGGAAGCATCAGAAGAACTTGAGATCAGAAGCACTGAAGTTCTCATGGTATCACGCTCAGAAGCACTTCAAGGTCAGAAGACAAGAAGATGCTATGCACCAAGCTGTTTGACTCTGATGATATTCAAATGTTGTATACACAAACATCAGATCATAAGAAAGTACAGGTGGCAGGCTACGCTGACTGACAAAAGGAACGTTGGAAGCTATTAAAGGCAACGTCAGTAGACACAGCGTGAACAAGGCTCGAGGTAGTTGACAAAAGCGTGAAACATTAAATGCAATGCTGTACGGAACACGCAAAGCATTAAATGCTCCCAACGGTCATCTTCTCAAACGCCTATATAAATGAAGTTCTGATGAGAAGCAAGGTTACCAATCCTGAACAAACTTATTCTGAAAAACTTGCTGAAACGCTGTTCAATTCAAAGCTCAGAAACTTCATCTTCATCAAAGCTCACTACATTGTTGTTGTAATATGTAACACTCCATTTATTTTCATAATTTAATTTAATTAAATTAATTGAATTATGAGGAATTAAGCAATTGGGCTTGAGTTGTGGTTAGTAAGGGAGGGGGTGCATTGGTAGGCCCTATTACTAATTAAAGTAATTTTATTTTATTCTTAATAAAATAGAAGGAGTGGTAGAATAGAGAAGGTTACAGTATTGGGAAAAGAAGCCTGAACGTGAAAAGAGAAGAGGAACGGAGAAGTGCGACCGAGGAAGAGCGAAGAATCAACCTTCAGGTAAGGGGGGACTCTTCCGTTTATCTTCTATTATGGGATTATAGGTGGTAGGATAGAATTTGATCATGTTAATCGGATCAATTGGGTTATGCTTAGGTTGTAGAAATGCTAGGTTTTGGGAGAATTGATTTATAATGAATTGTGTTGATCATGTATGGTGATAATTGGATGGTTGAATGTATTATAAATGTGTTATAATATGTGTTATTTCACTGTATGCGAAATCTGGTTGGAGTGAGATTGGTTTGGTAGTGATTCGGTGAAAGAGGGACGAAATCGCAGGCTGTTTTCTGCTATTCGGAGCGCTGGAAATCGCCAGTTCGCGCCGCGTCCAGGAGTTGGCGCCGCGAACTGCGTGGCAGAAGGCCAGGAAGTTTTGTTGTGCTCAGCACGCGCCGCGAGAGTATGGCCGCGCCGCGAAGGCGTAGTTTCTTCTCGTTCCGCGCCGCGAAACCTTGTTTGCGCCGCGAAGGCGTTGTTCCGATTCGTTCCGCGCCGCGAATGTGTGTGGCGCCGCGTGCTGTTAGTTGATGCGACAGGCCGTTTTGAAAAGTTTAAAAATGTGTAACTTTTAAACCGTAAGCCGGATTTTGGTGCCGTTTCGAGTACAGTGAAGCTAATCAAATAATTTATACAATCAAATGGTGTTTTGAGTTGTGGCTTGAATTATTTTTAAAACACTCGATCTTATTTGTTGTGGTGGGATATGCTTATAGGTACACTAACGAATGTTTACCTGTATAATGTTGTGGTTGTAACTGGTGTCTATTGTACATGTATTATTGGTATGAAATATGTGTTTTATTGATGATTATGACATGGATCGATGTATGTGGGTGATTGTAGCGGCCGGCCAAAAATATTCGAGCGTTTGAACATTCGAAATACAGAGTCGCCACCAGATTTTATTTATTCCAAAAGGAAAGGGAAAATAATGATAAAACCCACAAAGAAAGATAAAATAAATATGAAGACCAGATTAGGGTTCGGGATTCGGTTAAGTAAGGGGAAGGTATTAGCACCCCTTACCTCCATCGTACTCGATGGGACCCATTTAGTTATTCTCGTGATCGATTGTTAGCTTATTATTTACTTGCGTTTTATTATTATAAGAAAGAAACAAAATTAAAGTTTTTTATTATCGTGCTCGCCAAGACATTTGTATCTTGTGCCTACGTATTCCCTAGTGCAATGGGAAAGTCAGAGCAATCGTAGTTCGGGGTAAAACTACGAATTTTTGTTGTTTGATTTTAATGAACGACGTGTGAATCGCTCTTTAAAAAAAAGTGTTGCGAACTAAGTTAAAAGGTTTCTTTATGGAATCAAAGCATTCAAACAAAAGCTTAACGGCCATCGTCTAAATGCTTTAGAGCAACTTGTACAAGTACGTACAACCCCCTCTTGATTCATCCACTATAAACCGAAATCGATTTGATAAAAAAACGTTTTGTAGAGAAAGGTGAGACAAATTGAATTTTAAGGGTCTTTAATGGAATCAAAGCATTCAGACAAAAGCTTAACGGCCATCGTCTAAATGCTTTAGAGCAACTTGTACAAGTACGTACAACCTCCTCTTGATTCATCCATTATAAACCGAAATCGATTTGATAAAGAAAAACATTTTGTAGAGAAAGGTGAGACAAATTGAATTTTAAGGGTCTTTAATGGAATCAAAGCATTCAGACAAAAGCTTAACGGCCATCGTCTAAATGCTTTAGAGCAACTTGTACAAGTACGTACAACCCCCTCTTGATTCATCCATTATAGATCAAATTCAATTCGATTATTTTTAAAGAAAACTTTGGAAATTTGAAAATGGGGAAGGAGCATAAAAGATTTTTGTTTAAGAAAAGACGCTTGGTGTTGACCAATATTTTTTTGTCATGACATGTTTTGAGTATAAAGCGTAACGGGAAAGAAACTTGATGTTGATCAAGCGTTTGAAGTTATTTTGAAAGGTAGATTTTAATCGCATATTCATTTTTATCTTGATTAGAAAGGAATAAAGTTTAAAGCAATTGGCAAGAGAAATAATAATCAAACACAAGATCAAATCTACAAGAATATATCAAACAATTTGTGCAACAATTCTAACAAGATTATTTATAAGAGATAAGAAACTTAAAAAATGATCATTTGAAATATTTTTTTGAAAGAAATTTCTAAACATACATCTAAAGACATAATATTTTTGGTCTTTTTATTTTGATAAATAAAAAAAAAACTGTGCTTTTGTTTTATCATTATTCAATAAATTACTTATTATAACACTAAAAAGAATATATGGGCCAGGGGGTTTATCTCTTGAGTTGAAGGTGTAAAGCCCAAAGGAAAAGTGTGAGGCCCAAAAATAGGTTGGACCCAGGGTGACCCGGTCGGACTGACCCGGATCCGAAACCCAACCTTCTAAAATCTGAGAAACAGGATTCGATTAGGTTTGAAAACCCCTAATCTCTCCTTCAACGGCGCTCTCACCGCTCACACTCTCCGACTCTATCTCTCTCGTTATCGTTTTCGTTTTCGAAAGGAACCTCTGTCTCTCTCGATCTCTCGTTCCATTTTACCGTGAAATCGAAACAAAACTCAAACTAAATCCTAACTCTCTTACGAAAAACGGTCAAACTCAGTAGAAAGAACAACAAACACGAAAACGGTAAGTGAAACACTCATGGTCGAGGACTAATCGTCAAAAGGCGTATTCTGACAAGCAAAACACAAAAATAGGGGCGGAAGTTTTATACGAGATTGAAGCTCGAAGATGCTAATGAAAGCAAGGTTTGTACGAAAACCTTCAGTTCTCGTCATAAACATTCGGTCTCCTTCACAGATTACATGAACTCTAACATTCGCAATCGTGTTTGGATCATTCCGATTTTCTTTCTGTAAGAAATAGTACCGAGTTCTTCTAATGGGTTTTCTTTAAAAAAACAACTTATGTTCAGTTTTTGTTTATGCAGGAAATTGATGGTCGATGGTTAAGCTACATATTGTCAACATTTAAACAAAGCAGAACCTTCCTCTATCCATCAAATACTACTGGTAAACTGAAAAAAAGTCCAAATCATATTGCCTGATTCAAGTTTCTGAATATTAACATTTGTACAAACTGAAAATGGCTTATGTAGGAAAAACAAAATGAAGTGGTGTAAGGCAAATAGCAGTACAAAACAGAAGCATCATAAATCAAGACTGTGCAACATCACCTCAGCACCATGGAGTTCTAGCTAGCTAGCATCTCCTTAGGGCTTTTCATCAGTGAGCACAAAGAGACCTCAGCCATGGTATGACAACAAGAAGTGCATAAGCAAGTTACAACAACAACGAGAAACTTTATCTTACAGTCAACTCTAAATCTACTATGATGCTCAGTTCATATGCTTATATCAGAACAACAATAATAAGGTATTTCAGATAAGTTTTTATACCTTCTTCTGGTGTGTATTGTTTCCGAATGCTTCTTCTTCTAGCTCTGTGTGTTTGGTGAATGTTGGAGTTTAGGCTCAATCAAGCAGAATTTCAGTGTGAAACTCTACTGATTTTTTTTTAGTGAGAATGGAGAGCCTTTAGTGAGGTGAAAGGAGAGTTTTTTTCCTTCTGAGTTTCTTGTGGTGGCTGCCGATCCCTTTTTCTTAATGAAACAGTCAAATATATAGTGCTTAGGTTTTGGGATAATTCTAGGGTTGGATGGATGTTTGTTCAGGTTTGGAAACAAATCTGGAAAAAAATGCAGTACTCTTTCAAAAAGCAGTGTTTTGCTTTTTGCCATTTTCATGCTATTTGTCTGATTCTCCCCATGTGCTTTTGCTTCCCCTTCATGAAATTTGAATTTTCTTTGCAAATTCTGGTACAGCAGCGTGGCAAGGACCTTACAACAGACTTGTTTTTGTTGTTTTTTTTTTATGGGCAGCAAAGTCTTGGGTAGGTTATGAACCTTGGGCCTTGCAAATTTGTTTGAGACTATTTGTTGCTGTTTATTTGGAATCTCCTCTTTGCTAATTCCCCTTGTGAACCAACACAAGTTTTGTGATTTGCAATAGGAAACTTTTAGGCCCATGATTAATTATAAAATTGTATGAGGCCTTTTGTTGATTGAAAACAAATCCCTTGACAAAATTCTGATTCCTTCATCAAACCCTAATGATGAACTTGTGCATCCTCTTGGAAATTCTTGTTCATGTTCATATTTTTGTGGATTCTAACCATTTCTTTCTCTTGTTTCATGTGCAATGGCATTGGTGGTAAAGCAATAAGAAGCTTGAATGAAGATTGAAAATTGGAAACTTCAAAAGAAGAAGATTGGAGACAAAAATAGAACTTAGCTTGGTGTAACTTTCATGTTTTGTAATAACCGTTGAATGGACCTTGAACTTTTGTAATGAAATTTGAATCATAAATGTAGTGAACTTTTGAATGAATGAAGAATGTTGAATGATCTTTGCACTTGAATTTAAATGACATCTTGATTATTATGAATGAATAATAGAATTTGCATTCGATTAAATCGTTTGAAAATCAATACAACATAATCTTTGAATTCAAAATGAATCGAAACAAGATTACTTGAACCTTACAAATTAATGGTTAATTTTAACGCATTAAGAACTTGCATGAATTCTTCCACTAACGAATTTAAAATCAAATCCTAGATCTAATCCAAACCTGCATATTAAACAAATAGCATACCGCCTCTATATGTTCAACATTTGTACCATGGTTTAACAATAATTGCAACGTCTTGTGGAAGTCACGAAAAATGAGAACACAAAATTCAATGATCATCATCAATTGAAAAAAACTGTCATGCTCTAGCAACGCGGGGAGATAAACCTTAATCTCGCGGCTCATTATGTAGAGATAAAAACAGATGAATTAATCTTTATTTGATAAGCACACTGATAAAACCCTAAATTGCACAAATGTCGTTCATTTGAAATCATGCCTTAGTGAATGAATGATATGCAAATGGTTTAATGGAACAAAATGCATGGGTCAAAAATTGGGGTATGACAGTGATGAGCATGTTATGGTTGATGCATGCATTCATAATCATTTTGTGGCTGGTCCTTGACGATGGTGGATCAGTGGTAGCTAATTCCCATTGTGTGGAATTAGTGAGTGGGTGTTACCGTATCCTTGATGATGGTGGATCGGTGAGTTGGGTTATCCCAGATTTTGGTACCACATGCATGTAGTTGCATTGCATTAGGCTGTTTTGCTATTATAACATGAATGGAAGATTGTCCAATGTTATAATATGTGTTAATTTGATTGTTTTGCTTGCTGATGGTATGGTTTGAATCTGATCATAACTGTAATTGGGTGAATGGCATGTGAAATGATATTTTATTATCTATATCTTATAACATTAGTTAAATGTGAATGAGACTCACCCTTACTGTTGTTATTTTTCAGATTGAGGAGTAGCTCTCGTACTTGGTGAGGATTAGCTCGTCAAGTAGTGTTAGAGTCAGTTGGGTCCGTGTCATGCTCTGGTCGTGTAACACTGGGGGCGTCGTTTAGAATTATTTGTTGAACTTTTTATTTTGGATGGATTTTTATGTTGACGCTCTAAGTCTGTGACTTGGCCGGTTGTTATTCCGATGTTAAAGATAATTCCGCTGTGTTAAACATGATGATCTGAATAAATTTGGTTGACGTTCTCCTTTATGGCATGACATGAGTATTATTGTTTAATTATTTGGAAGTTGTAATGCCCTTTTTCATGTTTACTCTGATTATTATTTATTATTTATGCGGGGTATTAGAAGGGTGTTACATAATATATTAGTGAGATTAAGCTTAAACGTTAAGAGAAATATCACTTTGTGATTATAGCTTTTCAGAAGCATTGTAAAACTCTTATTTGATTACATTAATTTGTAAGTAACTAGAGTGATCAAGTGTTGATCAGGATACTCTAGGAAGTCTTAGCTTGTGTCTAAGCAGTTGTAATTAGAGTGATCACGTGGTGGTCAGGATACTCTAAGAAAGTCTTAGCTTGTGTCTAAGCATTTGTTCCTAGAGTGATCAGGTTGTGATCAGGATACTCTAGAAGACTTAGTCGTGGGCTAAGTGGAAAACCATTGTAATCTGTTGCGATTAGTGGATTAAATCCTCAGGTGAGGTAAATCACTCCATGGGGGTGGACTGGAGTAGTTTAGTTAACAACGAACCAGGATAAAAATAACTGTGCAAATTGTTTTTATCATTCAAGTTTTCAAACTACACTTATTCAAACCCCCCTTTCTAAGTGTTTTTCTATCCTTCAATTGGCATCAGAGCGCCGGTTCTAAGGTGCAAGCACTTAACCGTGTTTAGAAAAGATTCAGGAAGAGAAAAACGCTTCAGTAAAAGATGGCTGGTGAAGTTTAAACAAATCCAACTGCATCTACATCCGGCTCTGCTGAGCAATACAACGGTAACAATGGTTATACTAGACCACCAGTATTTGATGGTGAAAACTTTGAATACTGGAAAGATAAACTGGAAAGTTACTTTCTTGGTCTAGATGGTGAACTATGGGATCTTCTGATGGATGGTTACAAACATCCAGTGAAAGCCAGTGGCGTAAGGCTTACAAGGCAAGAAATGGATGATGATCAAAAGAAGCTTTTCAAGAATCATCATAAATGTAGGACTGTTTTGCTGAATGCTATCTCTCATGCTGAGTATGAGAAGATATCTAACAGGGAAACTGCCCATGATATATATGAGTCATTGAAAATGACCCATGAGGGAAATGCTCAAGTCAAGGAGACTAAAGCTCTTGCTCTAATCCAGAAATATGAAGCCTTCAAGATGGAGGATGATGAAGATGTTGAGAAGATGTTCTCAAGATTTCAAACTCTAACTGCTGGATTGAGAGTTCTGGATAAAGGCTACACCAAGGCTGATCATGTAAAGAATATTATCAAAAGCTTACCTAGAAGTTCAAAGAGATTTGAACGAGGAGAATCTTCTGGTGACAGAAGATCTGACAAGAAGAAGGCTGTCTGCTATGAGTGCAATGAGCCTGGACATTACAAGAACGAGTGTCCAAAACTTCAGAAGGAGAATCCCAAAAAGAATTTTCATAAGAAGAAAGGTCTTATGGCAACATGGGATGATTCAGAATCAGACTCTGAAGATGAGCAAGCAAATCTGGCACTAATGGCCACAGTGGATGACGGATCAGAATCTACATCAGAATCAGATTCTGAAGAGGTATTTTCTGAACTATCTAGAGAAGAGTTAGTTTTCAGTTTAACAGAACTTCTGGAACTCAAGGCTCATCTAAGTATCAAATACAAAAAGCTGAAAAAGCAGTTTGAATTTGAAACTAAGAAGCTGGAATTGGAAAATTCTGAACTGAAGGAAAAAGTTTTAAATCTATCCAAAGATAGTGGATCTCCTTCTGAAACAGAAAAATCCATTCCTAGCATGAATCATATTCTGAAAGAATATGACTCGAGCTTCAGAAAGTTCTTATCTAGAAGTATTGGCAGAAGTCATCTTGCTTCTATGATATATGGTGTTTCTGGAAACAAAAGGTTTGGTTTTGGCTATGAGGGTGATACCTCACATAAATTTGAACCTATTGATGATCTGAAGATCACATACAAGCCATTGTATGATCAGTTCAAATATGGCCATGCACATGATATTAGGCTCACTTCACATGCACAGAAGTTTAACACTGTTCACACCAAGAAGCTTGTGACACATCCTAAGAAATATCATGCTGACAAACCTAAAGAATATCATGTTGTTCCTCCTGTTAAATATTTTGCTAAACCCAAGTTCAATCAGAACTTGAGGAGAACTAACAAGAAAGGACCCAAGAAATTGTGGGTACCTAAGGAGAAGATAATTTCTGTTGCAGATATCCTTGGCGGCAAAGAGGACAAAAAGCAAAATGTCATGGTACCTGGACTCTGGGTGCTCGCGACACATGACGGGAAGAAGGTCTACATTCCAAGACCTGGTGCTTAAACCAGGTGGAGATGTCAAGTTTGGAGGAGATCAGAAGGGCAAAATCATTGGCTCTGGAACCATAAGTCTTGGTAACTCTCCTTCCATAACTAATGTACTTCTTGTTGAAGGATTAACGCATAACTTATTGTCCATAAGTCAATTAAGTGACAATGGTTATGATATAATCTTCAATCAAAAGTCTTGCAAGGCTGTAAGTCAGAAGGATGGCTCAATCCTATTTACAGGCAAGAGGAAGAACAACATTTATAAGATTGATCTTTCTGATCTTGAGAAGCCGAAGGTGACTTGTCTTATGTCTGTTTCTGAAGAGCAAAGGGTCTGGCACAGAAGATTAGGTCATGCTAGTTTGAGAAAGATTTCTCAGATTAACAAACTAAATCTGGTCAGAGGACTCCCAAATCTGAAATTCAAATCATATGCTCTTTGTGAAGCATGTCAGAAGGGCAAGTTCTCCAGACCTGCATTCAAGTCTAAGAATGTTGTTTCTACCTCAAGGCCGTTAGAACTCTTGCACATTGATCTGTTTGGCCCAGTCAAAACAGCATCTGTCAGAGGAAAGAAATATGGATTAGTCATCGTTGATGATTATAGCCGCTGGACATGGGTAAAGTTCTTGAAACACAAGGATGAGTCTCATTCAATGTTCTTTGAATTCTGCGCTCAGATCCAATCTGAGAAAGAGTGTAAAATCCTAAAGGTTAGAAGTGATCATGGTGGTGAATTTGAGAACAAATTCCTTGAGGAGTTCTTCAAAGAAAATGGTATTGCCCATGATTTCTCTTGTCCTAGAACTCCACAACAAAATGGAGTTGTAGAACGAAAGAATAGGACTCTACAAGAAATGGCCAGAACCATGATCAATGAAACCAATATGGCTAAGCATTTCTAGGCAGAAGCAATAAACACTGCGTGTTATATTCAGAATAGAATCTCTATAAGACCTATTCTAAATAAGACTCCTTATGAATTGTGGAAGAACAGAAAGCCCAACATTTCATATTTCCATCCTTTTGGATGTGTATGTTTTATTATGAATACTAAAGATCATCTTGGTAAGTTTGATTCTAAAGCACAAAAGTGTTTCCTTCTTGGATATTCTGAACGCTCTAAAGGCTACAGAGTATACAATACTGAAACATTGATTGTAGAAGAATCAATCAATATCAGGTTTGATGATAAGCTTGGTCTTGAAAAACCAAAGCAGTTTGAGAGTTTTGCAGATATATATATTGATATATCAGAAGCTGTAGAACCAAGAAGCAAAGCTGCAGATGCTGGCAGTCTCAGAAGCAATGGATCAGAAGATCAAGTTGCTGCATCTTTAGAGAATCTCAGGATTTCTGAAGAGCCAACAGTCAGAAGATCACCTAGACTTGCCTCAGCTCATTCAGAAGATGTGATTCTTGGGAAGAAAGATGATCCTATCAGAACCAGATCATTTCTTAAGAATGACAATCAGAAGCAGTGATCAGAATCAAAAGGCGTAAAGTCTATTCAAAAATTTTACAGCTGTCATCTATTATCTGATGGTGAACACGTGTATGTACGGTTAGTACAAAGCGTGCAGTTGAAAAGACGCCGACCTAGGTAACTGTGTTAAATTATTTCATTTACCACGTTCTCTCACCTAACGTCACTTATCAATTAATGTAAATTGATTTCTCTTGATTCTGTAACTGTTCATTTTCTAATCTTATTGCATTTTTTTTCTCCGTCTCTATATATTCTTTTCAAATCATCTCATATCTCTTTTTTTTCGCTCCTTGTCTCTCTTTCTTCTTGCATACTCTCTTTTGAAAACTCCTTAGTCGCTTCTAAAACCCTAACCGAAAACCCAGAATTTGTTCCTTCTAGTTGTTCATTCTGTTTCAATGGCTGCTTCTTCATCTCAAAATGTTGGTTCATCTACTCTTCTCCATATTCAAGATGAAGAAAATCAGGAACTCACTCCAGTCGTTGCGTGCTCCATTCCTAAGGATAAATTAGAAGTTCTATGTGAACTCATGGTTGATTTTGATAACATTGAAGAACACCAATTTCCTCTCAAAGAAGATATAATTTTTCAAGGATGGACTTCGTTGTTCGCTGAGTTCTGTGGACCAGTCTACCCAGATCTTGTCAAGGAATTCTGGGTACATGCAGTTGTCGCCCCTAAATCAATCCTGTCTTTCGTCCATGGAAAGTTTGTGGTAGTGACTGAGAACATCCTAAGGATGATGTTTGATCTGAGAAACCCTAAAGGAGCTTTTGAAATCGATCAAAGGGTAAATTGGAAAGATGTTTTATCCACTCTCTACCCAGACATAAATGAAACAAAGAATGTCAAGGACATGAGAGATCTCTACAGAATCTGGACCAAGATTCTTCTTGGGTGTTTCTATCACAGGAAAGGGACACATGCTTCTGACTTCGTCAACAATGAGCAAAAATACATTCTGTATTGCATTGCCACTAAGAAGAAGGTTGATGCTATCTACATTATCTTCAACCATATGTGGAAGGCTGTGAAGGAGTCCAGAAATGCCTTCAGAGAAAAAAGTTGTACCATCATTCCGTTTGGTAGAATTATCTCAAATCTTCTGGTTCATTCCAAGATTGTTGAGGACCTGGAATCTGAAGGTATTATCAAAGACCTTGCGGTCACCTCTAGGGCCTGCCTGAATGCTTTCACGTTAAAGAAGATGAATGTGATTAAGGCTATCATTAAGACTCCCCAACCTCTTGCTGGAACAAGAATCAGAAGAAAACCCGTTCTAGCTGAATTTGGAACCTTCTTCAATAGTGAGGTACCAAAAGTCAGAACTAGGTATCTGAAGTCACAAAAAGAGGATAAAAGTCTTAAAGATCAAGAGAAAGGTGCTCCAATTAAAGTAAATCGCAAAAAGGAAGAAAGGACCAAAAGAAAGTTTGATCATCCTTCTGATAATGGTGTAAAGATTGTTCAGAAAGTTGCTGCTACCACTGAGAAAGAAGTGGTCCCAGAAGAAGTCATTGCAAAGGTTGTTAAGGTTGTTTCTGTTGATTTTGAGAAGAAAAATAAGGAAGCTGAGAAGAAGAGGAAGAAGTCAAATAACAATGCTGAGATTGTTGAAGTTGTTGAGAAGAAGAAAACCAGAAAAAGGAAGATGATTCTTCAAGAATCCGATGAAGAAAATGTTGTTCAAGAGGCTGTGAATCAACAGGAAGTTCTGGCGAGCGTCAGAAGGAAAGAGATCTCTAGCGGCAAAACAAAGATTGTTGAAGAACCGAAGAGTAAGAAGCAGAAGAAGACTGAGGCTGTGGTCAAAGCTCTTCAGAAAGCATCCAAAGGTATATGCATTTCTGAACCTGATTCTACTCCTGCTGGTATTTCAGAAGTTGCACCAATAGCGGTTGCCCCTATCCATGAACTAGAAAAAGCCACATCAGAATCACCTATAACTGTCCATGTTCTTACACCTCCATCTTCTCCTATAACCATTCCTTCTTCTCCACCCACCATCAATCCTGTTCTGGATATACCACCCCTTCAAACTCTCTTTCCACCTCACACAAATATCTCCATCTCTCAATCTCCTCCCCATGCCAACTTTGAACCCATTCCTTCTACCTCTCAAAACAACCATAGTGGTTCTGCTCTTCCAACCTCTGCATCACATGAACAGCTGCTCCGTGATTGCAACTACACTCCCAAGCCTCGTCCTGAAGCTGAAGTGGTAGTGTTAGATTCTGATACTGAAGCAGAATCTTCTTATAGATTGGATAGAGAACCTCAACCCTATTTCATCCCCAACCCTGCCTTTTCAAAAACCAAAATAAAATCCCGCCTTGTCTACCCTATTGGTGTAATTTTTGAAAAAGTAAAGAGGAATCTCAGAAGTATCTTTGATACCCTCAGAATTGCTGAAAGTTCTGGCCTGAATGACGTCGCTATGAGGAAGTTCTGGAGGATCTTACGCAGAGAATCAGATGCTCTGTTTTTAGAACTTCAGGAAGCCTGTGTAGAAGCTGCTCCACGGCCTCATGGAATTCTGAAAAGCTATGAAGACTTCTGGTTTGCTCGTCTTAGAGGAAGATACACCTTGGAAGAAAAGCAATTTGTGGATGAGATGGAAGAAGCAAAACTGGCTGCTGCATTGGAAGCCAACCCTTGCAGGGAGATTGTTGTCTGGATACCTCAATATCCAGTTCTGCTCGGGGATTTCAAGACCCTCTTTGACTTTCTGAGGGAAAACCCTTCTAAGGAAGACCCAAGCTTGGTCATTCCAGAAGTTGTTGACCCACCAGAAGTTGAAGGTCCTTCTGCCCCCAGGAATCTAGCTGCCATTCTTCAGGCACTTGAGAATGGAGATTCTGAGATTCCAACTACAGAATATGAAGATGCTTCTATGCAATAAGCAGATGTAGAAGATCATGTTGCTGAATCAGTTCCTGTTGAGGAAATCCCTGCAAATGATCTATCAATGGAAGCTACAGATCACAATGCCATCCCATTGGATAGAAGCTGTGAAGCTTCTTCTGATGAACCTTCCCGTCTTGCAAGGACTCTGGAAGTTCTTCAGAAGAACCAAGATGAGCAAAGCTCAGTCAATGCTGAGTTTAGAGCCTTCATAGAGAAGCAGAATGAGCACAACAATGGGGTTCAAGAGATGCTGGCCAAGATCTTGTCAAGGCTAGGGTCATCTTAGATTGAGTCTTAGTTGTTTTGTTTTTGCTTTTGCTGCATCTGTTTTTGTGCATCTGGTCTTCCTTATCTACCTGAACTTTTGTATTTCTGTCTGCTTGAACTTCAATGAAAATTATCTTTTTCTTCCATGCGTTTCTTTTTGTTTTTATCTGAATCTTTTATGTTTTTGATGATATGACAAAAAGGGGGAGAAATATGTGATAAATGATTTGATTTAATCAGTTGCTTTACTAACAGAACTTGCAAAGTTCTATTCTTTAAGTTGTGTTGTTGCAGGAATTGAAGATTCTCTTTAAAGATCAACATAAGAAGCAACGAGATGATGAAGCAACTCTTTAGAGAATCAAGCTCTTGGATTCTTGAAGCAAGCTGAGTGCTATGAAGCTTCAGAATCAGAAGCAGAAGCAGAAGCAAGAATGTTCAGATATTCTGATACATTCTATATGGCTTATATGGCTCTGATACATATTATGTGTTCTGAAACATATTTTATGTTCTGATTCATTCATGCTGACTTTTGTCGTTTAGTTTTGTTCTGTAACATTTCAGGATGTAAAGATGCTCTGATGAAGCTCTAGTACATTCAACAATGTTCTGATACATTCTAGCATGAAGTGATGAAAGAAGAAATTCAAGTTCTGAAGCTGTCCGATGGAAGCAGGAATCAGAAGCTGTGAATGTTCTGAAGATCAAAGAAATTCAAGTTCTGAAGCTGTCCGATGGAAGCAGAAGTCAGAAGCTGTGAATGTTCTGAAGATCAAAGAAATTCAAGTTCTGAAGCTGTCCGATGGAAGCAGAAGTCAGAAGCTGTGAATGTTCTGAGGATCTAAAGAAATTCAATGTTCTGAAGCTGTCCTATGGAAGCAGAAATCAGAAGTCATGAATGTTCTGAAGATCAAGCACTGTGAACGTCTCTACCGAAATAATCAGGGAAGTCTTTTATTTATAAAATTCTTCTAGTATTAATTTCAGGGGGAGATTATTCATCTCAGGGGGAGATTGTTAATCTCAGGGGGAGACATATTCATATGCTTATGCTATAGCTGTGTAATTGTCTTTAGCCGTCTGCTCTTTCTGATCGCAAATTCATATCATTTATATATGTTTTTGTCATCATCAAAAAGGGGGAGATTATTAGAACAAGATTTGTTCTGATCAATATTCTTAGTTTTGATGATAACAAGGATATGAATTTTGTGTGAGATAATGTGGTACTCTAATACATTGCAATTTCCCTTTCAGGAAATATATAAAGAGTATGCACAAATCAGCGCTCAGAAGCTTTGTCTCAGAAGGTTCAGCATGCAACATCAGAACATGGTCTGGCAAGACATCAGAAGATGGTCAAGGCAGAATCAGAACATGGGTCTATGGAAGCATCAGAAGAACTTGAGATCAGAAGCACTGAAGTTCTCATGGTATCACGCTCAGAAGCACTTCAAGGTCAGAAGACAAGAAGATGCTATGCACCAAGTTGTTTGACTCTGATGATATTCAAACGTTGTATACACAAACATCATATCAGAAGAAAGTACAGGTGGCAGGCTACGCTGACTGACAAAAGGAACGTTGGAAGCTATTAAAGGCAACGTCAGTAGACACAGCGTGAACAAGGCTCGAGGTAGTTGACAAAAGCGTGAAACATTAAATGCAATGATGTACGAAACACGCAAAGCATTAAATGCTCCCAACGGTCATCTTCTCAAACGCCTATATAAATGAAGTTCTGATGAGAAGCAAGGTTACCAATCCTGAACAAACTTATTCTGAAAAACTTGCTGAAACGCTGTTCAATTCAAAGCTCAGAAACTTCATCTTCATCAAAGCTCACTACATTGCTGTTGTAATATATTAGTGAGATTAAGCTTAAACGTTAAGAGAAATATCACTGTTGTGATTATAGCTTTTCAAAAGCATTGTAAAACTCTTATTTGATTACATTAATTTGTAAGTAACTAGAGTGATCAAGTGTTGATCAGGATACTCTAGGAAGTCTTAGCTTGTGTCTAAGCAGTTGTAATTAGAGTGATCACGTGGTGGTCAGGATACTCTAAGAAAGTCTTAGCTTGTGTCTAAGCATTTGTTCCTAGAGTGATCAGGTTATGATCAGGATACTCTAGAAGACTTAGTCGTGGGCTAAGTGGAAAACCATTGTAATCTGTTGCGATTAGTAGATTAAATCCTCAGGTGAGGTAAATCACTCCGTGGGGGTGGACTGGAGTAGTTTAGTTAACAAAGAACCAGGATAAAAATAAATGTGCAAATTGTTTTTATCATTCAAGTTTTCAAACTACACTTATTCAAACCCCCCTTTCTAAGTGTTTTTCTATCCTTCATAAACTCAATGCGAGGTGCGCGTACCATTCCAACATTCCTGGACATTACAAAAACAATTGCTGGACATTGAGGAATAAGATTCAAGATCTAATCGATAACGGGGAAATCAAATTCAACCCTCCCGAAACTCTTGTGGTGATCACCGCTCCTATGCCTAGTCATGACAAGACTGGTTGACGTCTAGACGGACGAACTTTTGGATCATTAGATCTACTTTCATTTGCAAGTTTCTTTTCTGTTTGTTTAAACATTTGACTTATGATAGACATTATATGTTTTAATAATCATCATCAGTGCATTGCATATGTTTGTCTTGAATAATTTACTTCGCTATCACTCATTTTAAATTGTGTCTTTACTTTGCATCTGTTTTATGATACTCAACTCCTGCTAAAGCTGTAAGACTTTTGAGAGAGTATGACGAAGATGATGCCGCAACCTCATACAATGATGCTTTTGAACAAACTATGCTGACGATGTACATGCATTGTTTCAATTCCTAAACAGTGGAGATATAAGGATGTTAATCCCTCGTCAACCCCTTTGAGCCTAAGGAGTAGAAGTTTTCTTTCTTGCACAATTTAAAACCCTTAATCATAACCTGGGGTAGGGTAGTTACTCAGTTAACTCAATTATCTTAGCGTTGTCTACAGGAATAATGATGGGTTCCCGCAAGCATTAAGTCAGGCAGTCAATATCCACCAAAAAGAAAACGCTGTTAAGTCAAAACCTATGAAGGAGACTTATCAAAAATCGAAACATCCCGCTGACGGTAACCTCAAAATAAACAGTTCAGGCAAAAGTTAGGTGTCATACCCTAATTTTTGACCCCCCTGAGATGGCATATCTTCAGGATTTTTCATCAGGTCAAGACAAGTACCCAGAGCAGTCATTTCTCCATCTGGTACCTAATCGAGGATGCTCAAAGACAAGAAAGCTCAGGCAAAGGATCAATCAATACAAAGATTAGTCTCTAATACAATCATGGGGCTCAAAAACTTCACTTTTCTCATCTATGATTGATTAGACATCCAGTCATATGAGTACAGGTTTACTCAGGTCACCAGACTAGGGTTTTGAGCCTATCAAGGACTAAAATCAGGGATCACATTTGGGAAACCCTAAAAAACCTCAGAGGGTCATTCAAAGACATCAATCATCTTCAAATAACTCATATGACAAGATCTACTAGACATCACACTTCAATTCAAAGTCTACAGTCATTATTTTCACATGGTCGACAAATTAGGGTTTTGACCTAATTCACCAAGATAGTTGACTTCTGATCAGGGCATGAATCCAAAACTCAAGACATGATTCAAGGATCTCTACTACCTCCATATAATCCATTTATATCATCCATTTGGGGAGAAGATCTTATTTCTACACAAAAGCCCAAAAATTCACTTTGTCAGGAAAAAGTCAACTGTGAAGGATCATCATTGACTTTTAAGGTTTTTGGTCAAAAAATAACTTTCAAAGATCAATATCATCAATATATGGATGTCAAAGTCATTTGGCCAAAGAAATTCAAAGAAATTCATCAAGGAGCGAAAAGTCGGGAATTAGGGTTTTTGAAGGCATGGTGAGATCTCAAAATTTCACCTACACAACTCAAAAAACTTCCAACATGAAAGTTGTAGATCTTGCCAAATAAAACAACATCTTACAAGGGAACTTTTTTCAAAAGATCAACCATTTATGAAGTTTTGGAAATTTTGAAGTTTAGGTCATAAACACTTAGAAATTTTTCTAAGTGTTTTAACCTAGTTTTCTTCCAACTTTGGCCTCATTTTTCACAAATTTCCCAAAGGATTCTGAAGAAGACATAAACTAATGATTTAAAGTAGATGTTTAGGGCTTTCCAAATTGTGTTCAACCTTCTCAAAATTCAATTTGAGCTAAGAGTTATGCTTGTTCAAAGTTGGCCTCATGAAGTGAAATTATAGGTCATGCATCATTTTGGAACTTTGAAGTTTTGTGCACATGACCTCAAATACAGATGCTACATGACCCATAATACATCTGCAAACATGCCATGCATTCATTTTCACCATGCCATGATAATTGAAGAAGATTCCTAAAACAAGAACATGTGATTATGTAATGATTACATTTGAGAATTTATGGCAAATTGATGAATCACCCAAGGAATCTTCTCACCAACCAATTAGAGCTCACTTTGCATCTGAATTGTCCCCTAAGATCAGATAGAATCAATGGATAGGGGAGGTGGCTCGAAAATGCAATGATCACACTTGGATATTCTTTGAAATTTCTTCATGGCTAAGAAACCAAACTTGCTTCACTAAGCAAGCTCACTCTCTCACTCAGTACTGAGACATTTGCCTATAAATAGGAGAGCACAATTCAGTAGAAAAACACACCAAAGCAACCATATTACTTGCTTTCTCTTTCTCTTCTCTTGTTCATTGTTTTTCAAAGTTCTTTGGCAAGAAGAATCGATTTCTTCAAACCAGAGCTTATCTTTGGGAAGTGAGCATTCTAACATCTCAAGGGAGGTCATTTGAGGTGATCCAAGCACCTGGATCACTTCTGTAGGTGGAGGAACACCATTGTTGCTCTCACTTTGGAGCATCTGCAGTTGGAGGTCCATGGAGTGATTCAGAAGGTTTCAAGGCAAGCCAATCATCCAGACACACTCCTCAGGTCATAGTGAAGCTAACCAGATGGCTGCAGCTCATCTGTAACTCGAGAATCAACACCCTCCATGTTCACTTGAAGCTGAAATCGAGGGAGGTCCATAGAACAATTCAGGAGGTTTGAGGTCATTACAAGCATTCAGTTAGCATCACTGAGCCACAAGGAAGCTTTTGGGATCATTCATACAAGCCCAGTTGCTCTCTATCATCCTCACGATCTCCATTTTCAGAGGTAAGTTTCTGAACTCCCTCTCTTTAATTTAAGTACTCTTTGTGAAATAGCTCGATTCTATCTTGTTCAGCATCATCAGAGGATTGAAAACCCTCTATCATCATCCATTTATCTTTCAGTATAGTCATTTAATTTAATTTTGAAATTTTAGGGTTCTTCACGATTTCTGGTAAATTAGTTAGATGTAGTTAATGATAGTTCATGTTAGTTACATATTTAGAATCGTGAGTGAATTTAGAGCAAGTTTCATGTTTACATCGTTGCAAATGGTTGAGAAACGAGTAAGTTCAGAAATTCAAAAATGGAGAGCTTGAGGTTGAAGACGAAGATGGTGGTGGCGCGCAAAATTTGAATTCTCAGGGGAGAGTTTATTTTATTTTGAATGGTGTGCGTTTTATTAACGACTGAACAACTTGCCCTAGTGGCCACACATGCGCTCTTAGTCTCCTCATGCCCAAGGTCTGGGGTTCGAATCCCCCTCGCCCCAGACTTTTTGCTTCATTTATTTTTCAATGTTTTGCCACTTGTTTGAAAATATAATAAGTTGGATGTGCATCTTAAACAAACTGCGCGCGTAGCCCAGATGGTGGGTGTTTTGGCCAATGACTTGGAGGGCGTGAGTTCAACCCCTCTAGGTGACAAAACCATTTTTTTTATCACTTTTCACACTAAATTTCTTCACAACTTCACACAATTAATTCACCTATCAAAATAAATCATTTTCACTTCATTTTTCATACACCTATTATTTAATATATCTATTTTGTGAATAGTCAAAAAAATCATAAAAATATTATTTATTTCTTGAATTTTAATTAGGTTTAAAATAGTATGTTTTTAAGTGTTTTCTTAAATACTTTAAATATATATTATCACTTTATTTTAACCTAATCACTTTGTAAATAATTTTATGATAAAACCCTAATTGTTTAGGTCTTAATTAAGTAAAAATCTTTATTTTTACTTTAATTAAGTTGACTTTTGTCAATTCTCAAAACTGTTTTCAATCTCTGATTAAATCAAATGATTAAGGTTTTCAAACAACAAAACCTTATATCATTTCAAATCATTTCCAACTGTTTTTATCACCAGTACTGCAAAGTACTGGGCCTCTAATAGAGTGTAAGTCCCAAAAACCTTCTCTTCTTAGCTTGTTTTCAAAACTGTATTTTCAAAATCTTCTTTCTGTTTTCAAAAACATTCTTCTGGTATTTGAAGGGCATTATTCCCGGTGAAACTCTTCAGATACCTATGTGACCTTTGTCCATCTTCACTTCTTCTGTTTTCAAAAACCATTAACTGTTTATCATATATATATTCACCTGTTATCAACAAAACAACAAAAATTACTGTTGAGGCTCTGTACATACTTCTTCAATGGCCTCCACTCCATCCAGGTTAGGCTTTACAAGCTTTCAATTTACAGTCTTTATTTAAATTACTGTCAAATATAAACTGTGCATATATATATTAGTTTAGAACTACGTTTGAGTGTAAACCCTAGGACAGTTAAACTATATATATATTATAGGAATATGACCTAGGATTGAGAATGTCTTCCCGGTGAAGGCTCTTTCCTAATTAGAGATCTGTAGTTCAAACCCCCAAGATGAATTATTCCCGGTGAAACATCTTGGCAAAAACCTTAGAATCCAAATAAATAGGACACATCCACCCAAAGAGGAATTATTCCCGGTGAAACCTCTTACCCATTTGCTTAGAGCCAAAATAAGTTCAAAACTACATAGCTTTCTCTTGTGCTATAACAAGGACCCTCGATTAGCCTCCTCTTGGGCTTTGTACAAGGACCCACAGGCTTCTTAAAAGCATTTCCAGCTTCCTCTTGAGCTTGTATACAAGGACCCATCAGGTTTCTTATAAACATAGGAACAGGTCTTTAGTCACCTTTTAGCCTACCCTGGTGAGTTTCTTCCAATTTAAACCAGACCTTAAACAAGCTAAGTTTGTCTCAATTTTGCATTGAGTACACCTTTTGGAATGAGAGACATGGACAGTCTCTGTCACCCTTATCTTCATCAATCTTCCTTAGCAGAGTCTAGGATCCATGTTTGGTCATCCTCAGCATTGAGTCAGCCTTCATCTTGGGCTTTAAACAAGAAGTCTCCATTAGATAATCTTTCTGCCATTCATTTCAATAAAAACCCCTGGAAAGGGTTAGCCTCCAACATCTGTCTAAAATGTCAAAACCCCTGGAAAGGGTTAGCCTCCAACATCTGTCTAAAATGTCAAAATCCCTGGAAAGGGTTAACTTCCACACATTCCTTCATTTCAATAAAAACCCCTGGAAAGGGATAGCCTCCAAAATTAATTAATAAATAATTTCATTCTCTTAGGAGATAATTTCCCCAAAAGAGTCAAAATCCCTGGAAAGGGTCAGCCTCCAAAAAACATGATAAAGTCAGTCTTTTAACAGACAAATTCACCAGCTGAGTCAAAATCCCTGGAAAGGGTTAGCTTCCAAAGAAAAACAGTCTTTCAATAAATAAAATCTCCTCAGTAGAGTCAAAACCAACAAAAACAGTTAGCCTCAACCTTGGGCTTCATACAAGGCACCCAAACAATAAAACTCCCCTGTCAAGAGTCAGCCTCAACCTTGGGCATTGTACAAGGCAGATAATAGAGTCTCCCCAGTGAGTTCTTCATCATTCAGTAGCCACAACCTTGGGCTTTGTACAAGGCAGATAAACCATATTTTTCATGTATCAAAGATTCCTAACACTTAGGATCTTTCCCCATATAGTCATCCATACTTAATTCATTTAAGAGTCCGCCACAACCTTGGGCTTTGTACAAGGCAGAAAATAATGTTTTCCCTAGCAACAGTCAGCCACAACCTTGGGCTTTGTACAAGGCACATAAAATAGAGTCATTCATAGTCTTAAAAATTCAATTATCCTTAACAGTTAGCCACAACCTTGGGCTTTGTACAAGGCACATAAATAGAGTCTCCCTAAGTAGAGTCAGCCTCAATTCTGGGCTTTGTACAGAACACAAAAATACCCTGTAATTAACCCCCAGTGGAGCCATCTCCCAGAGTCAATAATAATAATTAATCAATCAAAAAGCCTCAAGCTTGGGCCTCATACAAGCCAGCTAAAGTCAAATCTTTTATACAGTAGATAGACATAGCTTATCTCTATAGAGAGATATTTTTACTACTCTACCACATTCAAACAAACAAACATTTCATTTCAATTTTAATCAAGTCTCCCATTTAGGATTTTGAAAGGCATGAGCTGGCAGTAAAACCCAGACATGTGGTAACTTTCCCTAATTTGGATGAGCATCTTTCTTTCATTTAAGAGGCATTTGACTGGTATACTTGCACATACACAAGTAAGGTCCCCCTCTTGAATGAAATGAATTCAGTTATTCTGTCACTCCTTTAAATGTTTGTGGTAGAATAGTACAAATACCTCTCTGTAGAGATAATTTCATGTCTCTTTACTGTAAACAGAGATTTAATTCCAAGCTTCAACCTTGAGCTTCAAGCAAGGCACCAAAAATAATTAATTTCCCTAGTTAGTTCCCCGAACTACATTAAGCTCTGACTTCCACTAGGGATATGTAGGCATGAGGTTCACAAGGAATCTCAGCGAGCTAATAAAATACCAAAAATAGTCAGTTTGTCTGTCTGTCTGTCTTTTCAAATCAATTCAATTCTTTCTCCTAACACAAAGGAGAAACTTTCCCAATCATTAGCAATAAACACAAACACAATGACACAGAGAAGGTTCCTGTAGAGTACTACAGATATGTAGGGTGTTTAAACACTTCCCTATGTATAACCGACCTCCCGGACTCCAGAATTTCTAGTCTAGGTGAAATCCCCACACTTAGCAAACTCCTAGGGTTTAGTTGAGATCTTTTTTCCCCTTTCCTACTCGTAGGACAAATAAGAAAGTTCGTGTGATATCGTAGGAAGAACTGAAACAAAATTCATCCCACCACGGGCGCATTCTCCTTCCAAATTTCGCGTGAAGGGTCTAGCGTGCCGTCCTCCCAAGTGAAACGGGGAGGTAAAGAAAACGACCACCACAGAAAAATGGCGACTCTGCTGGGGATATAAGTGTTCAAAACCTTGGTTTTTCATCCAAACCAATGGTTGACCTGTTGCTGGTCCAGCCCCAATGAGGAATTAGGGATGCCAAATTCCCCCTCAAACAAGAGAGGTCCTGCCTAACCTCTGTGTCATATCATGTGTTTGTTGCATATATATTTGTTTATTTTGTTTATTCGGTATCGGGAAAGGGCTTGATTCCCCCTTGTGGTGAGAAATCCTATACCCGGATTTGAGTGCAACATAAGATAGGATGGAGGATGTCTTCCCGGTGAAGGCCCTCTAATCTTGGTTTCCAAGTCTACTCTTGGGATTTGCCTGGCTGGTTGTGATTAACTGTGCCACTGCATTTCGAGACTGATTTGTACCAGGAGGACCTAGAAACACATTAACCCCACTTAAAGCCTTTTTTAGGACGTAGAGCGGTGATTACGGAAGTAATTGTCACGCAGATACTACACTCAGAGAAAACTCTCTTATAGATACCAATCAACGTATCTTTAAGGTTGAGCAAAAACTCTGAGACCCTTAGAACTCGTTCTACAGGTACAAAAATCCTTAACCTTAGTTTACCATTGGGGCGGGGATTGCGTTTGGACTTCATGACCACTATACCCTTCAACGCCATGTTTGTTTAAAACTCTTGTGTGTGCATTCATGCATTCATGCATCATTCATTAATAAACAACTAAAAACAAAAAAAGTCTTTTTCGAGTCATTTTTCAAGGAAACTAAATAACGAACGTTTTGAACTTCATAGAAAGAGAGAAACGGAGAAAGGACTTAAGGATCTATACCATGGATTACGGAAGAAAGAGAGCTAGGAAATACACCTTCAAGATTCCCCAGGTCGAGGAACTGGGAAAGCTCGGAAAACTGGTGGTCAACCCCCAGGCTTTCAAGGAGAAGTATGGAAAACTTCTGCCTTTGCTCAATACCAACATGGTGGATGGGATCCTTCCCACCTTGGTACAGTTTTACGATCCAACGTATCACTGCTTCACCTTTCCAGATTATCAGCTCATACCTACGTTAGAGGAGTACTCTCGTCTGATTGGAATACCCGTGTACGCGCAAGATCCGTACTCCGGTTTGGAAAAGAATCCTGACGACGTTATCATTGCTGCAACTACTTCTTTGAACGTAGTCGACATCAGAACTCATATGGTGAGTAGAGGAGGAATTCAAGGATTTCCCTCCAAATTCCTGTTTGATCAAGCTCGGTACTTCGTCAGCATCCAAGATATGAGCGCTTTTGAGGAAATCTTGGCTTTGCTTATCTACGGATTGTTTTTGTTCCCTAACATTAACGATTTCGTCGACATCAACGCAATTAAGATCTTCTTAATTGGAAATCCAGTTCCAACCTTGCTTGCGGATGCTTATCACTCTGTGCATTCAAGAAACCTGCAGCGAGGAGGATTAATCACATGCTGCGTACCGTTGTTATACGAATGGTTCGTTTCACACCTACCAAAGTCTAGCACTTTCTGGAATATGAGGGATGGCCTTTACTGGTCACAGAAAATCATGTCTCTCACTCATACGGACATTGAGTGGTGTAGTCCTGACAACGACGAAACCAAGATCATCTTCAGTTGCGGAAGTTTTCCCAACGTACCCCTTATTGGAACTAAGGGAGGAATCAGTTACAATCCAGCTTTAGCCCGTCGTCAATACGGCTATCCCATGAAAAACATTCCAAGTAATATTCAATTGGAGGGTCTGTTCTTCAAGAACATTGACGATCATGGCAACATGCTGAAGAAGGAAATTGTCCAAGCCTGGCGTCTTGTTCACAGCAAAGGGAGAAGATTATTAGGAAAACATCTTTGCATCTCCCAGGATCCTTACCTTCAATGGGTACGCGTCAGAGCATTCAAGCTCAGGATGCCATATCAACATCAAGAACCTATTCCCCTAAGGGAACCAATTTACCTCTTCTCCACCGATGTTGAAAAACTGCAAGCGGCATTAAACAAGGTATGCCAAGAACGGAATGCTTGGAGGAACAAGTATCGAATTGTCAACACGGAAAATGTTGAAATTCAAAACATCCTAAGAAGGAAGGATGAGTTACTTGAAGTACTCGATCGACAAGTGACACAATCATCACTTTCTCATCATATCCCTCCTGCTTCCTGGATCATCGATCAGCTCACGTCAGAGAACGCTCAGCTCAAGAAACAGAAGAAGATGTTAGAACGTGAAGTCGGCTCTTCATCAAAATTTTAGAGTCCTTTCTCTCAGTTTCTCTGTATTTCCATTTTCAAAGTGTGTAAAAACGGCGTTTTCGCTTAATTAATAAAAGTTTGATGTTTCATAACGTAATTATGGTGTTTCCTTGAAAAATAATAACTTAATTGCATATCATACATCGCTTTAGTCGTACGCACTGACACGAGAATTGTCGCGGATCTAATAGTCACTTTCCTTTCTCCAGAAAGAGAGGAGGAGAAGGAGGTGAACCAAGACTTTCAAGCTGTCTCATCCATACAACACTCGTTCAAGTCGCAAGAAAAGAATGGAAGACTTTGAGCAAGAGAATGAAGAACTCAGAGAAGAGATTAATACTCTCAAAGGTACTGTTGAAAGGCTCAATAGTATGGTAGAAGCCCTGGTAGTTGCGCAGAATCGACCAACGCCAGAAGAACCACAAAGGACTGTGGTTTCCGAGGTTGTTTCTACTCCTATTCCTCAGTATACCATGCCGCCTGATCGACCTTGGGGCATGCCGTATTACTTTACTCCAGAAGGGTACATACCTCCAGCTTCTGAAGCTCCAAAAGTCACCATGGATATGCGTCCACCGGAGGGTTACAAACCTCTGGAAATTGAAGTTCCAAGAGCAATGGCAATGGGTTTCGCACAACAGAATGCTGAGATTCCAAGATCTGCTATCATGGCTTCTCCACAGCCCATTATGCATACTTTTCCCCCGCAGGGCGGACAAGTATATCATCACGCTCCCAGTGAGGATGCTGGCGTGTATGAAAGATTGGACGAGTTCCAGGAACAGTTTCTGCAAATGCAGAAGGAACTCAAGACTCTCCGAGGACAAGATCTATTTGGAAAGAATGCTGCAGACCTCTGTCTGGTTCCAAATGTTAAGATTTCTCACAAGTTCAAAGTACCAGATTTCGAGAAGTACAAAGGGAATTCATGCCCACAAAGTCATCTTGTGATGTACGCTCGAAGAATGTCAACTCAGACTGATAATCAACAATTGCTCATTCATTATTTTCAAGACAGCCTGACTGGTGCTGCACTCAAATGGTACATGAACTTGGACAGTTCAGAGATTCGTACTTTTCGAGACCTTGGAGAGGCCTTCGTCAAACAGTATAAGTACAATCTGGATATGGCTCCCGACAGAGATCAACTCCGGGCCATGACTCAAAAGGATAGAGAAAGCTTCAAGGAATACGCTCAAAGATGGCGTGAAGTTGCTGCTCAAATCTGTCCACCACTTGAAGAGAAAGAAATGACAAAAATCTATCTCAAAACTTTGAGTCCATTTTACTACGGACGAATGGTTGCAAGTGCACCAAGTGACTTTACCGAGATGGTAAACATGGGTGTACGTTTAGAAGAAGCAGTTCGGGAAGGACGCTTGAACAAAGAACCAGAATCTTCTGTTGGTCCAAGGAAGTATGGAAGTTCTTTCCAGAAGAAAAAGGATCAAGATGTTAGCAATGTCTTGCACAAAATCAAGAAGAAATTCCAACCTCAAGTTGCGACAATAACTCCGGTTGTTAACTCAGCGACAGCTTATCAACCTCAGGTCTCGCAACAACAAATTCAACAAAGGTCGCAGCAACCTCAGCAGCAGGTTCGACCTCCAAATTACAACAATTGGGCTCCAAGGTATCCTGCCTTTGACCCCATACCAATGCCGTATGCAGAATTGTTTCCAACATTACTGGCAAAAGGACTCATTCAGACAAGGAGTCCTCCAAACCCTACAAACAGTTCCTCGCCATGGTATAAGGCTGACCAATCTTGTCCCTATCATCAGGGGGCACCAGGTCACAATATTGAGAACTGTTTCCCTTTCAAGATTGACGTCCAACGATTAGTGAAGAGCGGAATGCTATCCTTCAAAGATACTAATCCAAACGTCCAAGCAAATCCTTTGCCGCAGCATAAAGAAGCTTCAGTAAATCTGATAGACCAACACCCCAATGTCATTCAAATCTACGACATTCGTCAGATAGGGGAAAATCTTGTCAAGATGCACGCTAAACAAGCTGGGTACGGTCATGTACCACCTCACAACTACTTCACATGTGAAATTTGTCCAAAGAATAATCAAGGATGTGCCGTAGTTCAAGCTGCATTACAAGAACAAATGGACTTGGGATGGATTCAACATATCCGAGTCAGAACTGAACATGACATCAACATGGTTCAAGGATGTCCAGGAGAATACAAAATCTACAAAGTTGAAGACCTTGAAGGATCGGTAGTCAGGTTCCATAAAACTTTAAATGGACTTGCCTACTTTGGAACTGATTTCCACGCTTACAGTAGATGCAGAATTTGCCGAAGAAATTCACGAGGATGTTTGCGTGTTCGCAACGACATTCAAAAGCTAATGGATGACAATACCATTACTGTTCTTGCCAACAGAGAAGTGGATCTTCCCATAACTATTGGACCTCAGACGTTCAAAATCACTTTCCAGGTTATGGACATTCCAGCACAATATAGTTGTTTGCTAGGTCGCCCATGGATTCATGAAGCTGGGGCAATTACTTCAACACTTCATCAGAAACTGAAGTTCATAAGAAATAACAAATTGGTAACCGTATGTGGAGAACGAGCTCTAATCGTCAGCAACCTGTCATCATTCTCCGACATAGAACCAAAAGAAGTTGTTGGAACTAAATTCCAAGCACTTTCCTTAGACAAAGGAAAGGAGAAAGCAGCGTCTATCTCTTCATACAAAGATGCAATCCAAGTTGTGAAGGATGGCACTACCAGTGGTTGGGGTCACATTAATATTCCTACCAACAACAAGAACAGAACAGGAATTGGTTTCTTTCCGACATCATCAAGAGCTATCCCAGGGATTGAGGTAGTTCTCCCAATTCAAGAAACTTTCTGCAGTGGAGGTTTTCTTCAACATGTTCAACAAACAGTCAATATCATCGATACGGAAAGCACCGATGAAGAGGAATGGTTATCCTATCTCAACAAAGCAGGATACATCTCCCTATCAGAATCTGAACCACTTTGCTGTTATCCAAATGAAGGATCTGAAAGTAAGACTCAACCAAGCAGTGATGAAGTTACTGACAGCTTCACCACCAGAAGTCATGGTCCATCAGAAGAAGTTCCTCCTATCCCCAAAGAGACTTGGGATACATTAGGAGAACCAAGCGGAAAATTCGACTACATGGTAAAATACTCCGCTCCTGAAAGTTCAAGAATCTCTCTTGAAGATATTGTTCCAACTGGATGGAACATTGATTATGAGTACCTCTCTCAGCCAAAAGAGATGTATAACCCTTGCTATTCATCATCATCTACTGGTGAAATCATCATTGAGGATTATATCCCCAAGTCACCTTCCGAGGCTACGGATCTAGAGTTCACATATCTAGTCAATGCCATCTTGGGAGAAGAGCAAGACCAAAATACAGAAGAGGATGATCTCGAAAGTGTCTCCGACAACGAGTCTCTCCATTCAGAAGATTGGAAGTTTCCTCAAAAGAAAGTTCGACATACTCCACTTGGAAATGGGTATGCTCACACCGCTCAGTCTGCTGAAGTAGAAGAAGATCGTCTGAGTGTTGCAAAGACAGTGGTTGGTAAATCAAGACCTACCACAGGCCAGCTTAAGCCTAAGGTTCCAGATTACTTAGTGCACAATGGGGTTCGCCACTACTGGACAGCTGTTGAAGTTTCAACTATTGTTCGCACTCCTAAGTAGGAACTTTCACCGTTATTTTGTCCTCTCACCATAGCCCAGGGTGAAGAGATGTTTCATAGGGCTTTGCATTTTACTATTTCTTAGGAAAATGTCCCTCTTTGCTTCGCCCAAAGCAATAGAGTTTTGTTTTATAGGGTCTTTGTTTCAAGAAATGACTGTCCATAAATAAAAATGTCATTCTGTTCTTTCGTTTAGTTTTCCCTTTTCTTTTTTTCGGAAATTGGTAATCCTAAAAAACACCCTTAAAAAACATCAAATATTCCATTAACTGCATACACCGAGTCTTCCCTCGTTGTCTAAATAAAACTTATCACACATATGCAGATTAATCATAAAATACCCCGTTGAAACGTGCGACCGTATGACTTCTCCAAGCTTTGAGTTTCCTGTATTCGAGGCAGAGGAAGAAGAAGACGAAGAAATATCAAAGGAAATTTCACGATTACTTCAACAAAAGGAAGAGGCCATTCAGCCATACAATGAGCCTCTAGAGATCATTAACCTTGGTTCCAATGGAAACAGAAAAGAGGTTAAGATTGGAGCTTCACTCAGTTCAGAGATCAGAGAGAGTTTGATACAGCTGCTCAAAGAATTCTCAGATGTCTTCGCTTGGTCTTATCAAGATATGCCAGGGTTGGATACCAGTATAGTGGAGCATCACTTGCCATTAAAAGCAGAATGCCCTCCGGTCAAGCAAAAATTGAGAAGAACTCATCCGGAGATGGCCATGAAAATCAAAGAGGAAGTTCAAAAGCAGATCAATGCAGGTTTCCTCGTCACTTCAGAATACCCTTAGTGGTTAGCTAACATTGTTCCCGTTCCTAAGAAAGACGGAAAAGTCCGCATGTGCGTCGACTACAGAGATTTGAACAAAGCTAGCCCTAAGGATGATTTTCCTTTACCACATATTGACATGTTGGTAGACAGTACAGCAAAATCCAAAGTTTTCTCATTCATGGACGGATTTTCAGGATACAACCAAATCAAAATGGCACCTGAAGACATGGAAAAAACAGCTTTCATCACCCCCTGGGGCACGTTCTGCTATCGTGTTATGCCTTTTGGACTAAAGAACGCCGGGGCAACTTATCAAAGAGCCATGACTACGCTTTTCCACGACATGATGCATAAAGAAGTGGAAGTCTATGTGGACGACATGATTGCCAAATCAGAAAATGAAGAAGATCACATACAGAATCTGACAAAGTTATTTCAACGCTTACGGAAGTTTCAGCTTCGCCTGAACCCCAACAAGTGTACCTTTGGTGTCTACTCAGGAAAACTCCTTGGTTTCATTGTCAGCAAACGAGGAATTGAAGTAGATCCAGACAAAGTCAAGGCAATTCAAGAAATGCCTTCGCCCAGAACCGAGAAACAAGTTAGAGGATTTCTTGGACGTCTGAATTACATCTCGAGATTCATATATCTCATGACAGCAACTTGTGCTCCTATTTTCAAACTTCTACGGAAAAATCAAAGTTGCGTCTGGACAGACGATTGTCAGAAAGCGTTCGACAGCATTAAAGAATATCTGCTCGAACCACCCATCTTGTCTCCTCCAGTGGAAGGAAGACCTTTGATAATGTACTTGACCGTCTTAGAAGATTCCATGGGTTGTGTCCTTGGACAGCAAGACGAGACGAAGAGAAAAGAGCATGCCATCTACTACCTAAGCAAGAAATTCACTGACTGTGAATCCCGCTACTCCATGCTCGAGAAGACGTGTTGTGCTTTGGCCTGGGCTGCCAAGCGTCTCCGCCAGTACATGATTCGACATACTACTTGTTTGATCTCTCATATGGATCCAATCAAGTACATCTTTGAGAAGCCTGCCTTAACCGGGAGAATTGCCCGTTGGCAGATGTTGTTATCAGAATATGACATTGAGTATCACGCACAGAAAGCCGTGAAAGGAAGCATTCTAGCTGAACACCTGGCTCACCACCCACTCAATGGTCATGAATCAACCAGTTTCGACTTTCCTGACGAGGACGTCATGTACCTCAAGATGAAAGATCACGACGAGCCACTACCAGACGAAGGACCTGAGATAGGATCCCAGTGGGGCTTAATCTTTGACGGAGCTGTCAATGCTTATGGACGAGGAATTGGGGCAATCATTGTTACACCTCAGGGTACCCATATTCCATTTACTGCCAGATTAACTTTCAAATGCACAAACAATGAGGCCGAATATGAAGCTTGCATCATGGGTCTCGAAGAAGCCATGGATTTAAGAATCAAACACTTGGATGTATACGGAGATTCTGCTTTGGTCATCAATCAAATCAAAGGAGAATGGGAAACACGCCAACCAGGGCTAATTCCTTACAAAGACTACGCAAGAAGATTGTTACCATTCTTCGACAGGGTAGATTTTCATCACATTCCTCGTGAAGAAAACAATTTGGCTGATGCATTAGCCACACTCTCTTCCATGATTAGGATAAATCATTGGAATGACATTCCTCGGATCGATGTTATGCGCCTGGATAGGCCCGCTCATGTGTTCACAGTAGAAGCAATCATCGACGACAAACCGTGGTATCACGATATCAAGAACTTTCTTCAAAAGCAAGAGTACCCTCTTGGGGCATCAAAGAAAGATAGAAAGACTTTGAGAAAGTTAGCTTGTAGATTCTTCTTGAATGAAGATGTTCTGTACAAGAGAAACTTCGACATGGTTCTGCTCAGATGCGTTGACAGAAAAGAAGTAGAAATACTCATGAGAGAAATACATGAAGGTTCCTTTGGTACTCACACCAATGGACATACCATGACAAGGAAAATACTGAGAGCAGGATATTATTGGCTGACGATGGAGTCAGATTGCTTCCAGTATGCAAAGAGGTGTCACAAATGCCAGATCTACACCGATAGAATTCATGTGCCACCATCTCTTCTCAACATACTCTCTTCCCCTTGGCCTTTCTCCATGTGGGGAATCGACATGATTGGAATGATCGAACCAAAAGCGTCCAACGGACATCGCTTCATCTTGGTAGCCATAGACTATTTTACCAAATGGGTTGAAGCAGCTTCATATGCAAACGTTACAAGACAAGTTGTCGTCAGGTTTATCAAGAATCACATCATCTGTCGCTACGGCATTCCTAGCAAGATAATCACTGACAATGGGTCAAATTTAAATAACAAAATGATGAAGGAGCTTTGTGAAGAATTCAAGATCGAACATCACAACTCATCTCCTTACAGACCAAAGATGAATGGAGCTGTAGAAGCAGCTAACAAAAACATCAAGAAAATCATTCAGAAGATGGTCATCACTTACAAAGATTGGCATGAAATGCTCCCGTATGCTCTTCATGGTTACCGTACATCAGTACGTACTTCGACTGGAGCAACTCCTTTCTCCCTTGTATATGGCATGGAGGCAGTCCTACCAATAGAGGTGGAGATCCCATCAATGAGAGTTTTGATGGAGGCAAAATTAACAGAAGCCGAGTGGTGTCAAAGCAGATTCGATGAATTGAACTTAATCGAAGAAAAGCGCATGACAGCTTTATGCCACGGTCAGCTATATCAACAAAGAATGAAGAAAGCTTTCGACAAAAAGGTTCGACCTCGCACAATCAAAGAAGGCGACCTTGTACTCAAAAAGATTCAATCTTTTCTCACAGATTCGAGAGGGAAATGGACTCCCAATTATGACGGCCCCTACGTGGTCAAGAGAGCTTTCTCAGGAGGAGCCTTAATACTCACGACTATGGATGGAGAAGAATTCACCCGTCCTGTGAACGTCGACGCAGTCAAGAAATACTTCGCCTAAATAAATAAAAGAACAGCTCGCTAAGTTGAAAACTCGCAAAGAGGGCTTAGGCAAAAAAGAGCGTCTCGGTGAATCGAAAACCCGAAAGGGCGATTCAGGCAAAAGTTAGAGACATAAAAAAATAAATAATCAATCCCGGTAAACTTAAAACCCGAAAGGGGTAGTTTACGCAAAAGTTAGGGATATACGGCAAGTAACTGTGTTCAGGACAAACTTGATCATTCAAAATCCATAGCGGAGTATTCATCAGCAGTAGGTCATCTTCTACGAAGCACGAATACAGCGCAACTCGGAGTGGAAAGGAAAGATAACGATCGTCACGTTTCATCGTAGCCCTTTTCCCGAAAATTACCAATCTCCAACTTTGTAAATACTCCATGGAATCAAGCATTTGGCTGATTACCATTCCATATATAAATTTGAGCCTTGTGCTTTTCCTTTGCAATCTAGTCTTATTCAGTTTCTTGAAATGCATTTTAAATTTAAACAGTCATTTTCTTGAAACAAATGTTTTCATAAAATAAAAATGAATTTACTTGCAAAAATAAAGGTGAAATTTCTTTCTAAGGTTTACGAACAATAGGAAGAATGCAAATAGTTGCTCCAAGAACGGTTGAGACTCCGGGAACCATTATTTCCCCATGAGGTCGCTTTGCGAGCATCTCCCGATGACGGATCTTTACTTCAAATCATACTACTCACTTCGGACAGCGGACAACTGATAGCCAGATATTCCAAACAGAGTTCGAACTACAAGAAGAGGACATCTTCTGATCAACAAGAATTCAAGTCGTATCATTAGGATTTTACATCCGCGACAATTCTATTCACATTCACTTTACATTTTATAATTGTCATAATATTCATGCATACATTACATCACAACTGCATAGTCAAATTAGGCTTTTAATCATGAGAATGCCCGAGTCATGAGGGCATGAACTCAAGTTTCCCCTGCAAGTCCTAGAGAAACTTTTTCCTTCAAGACAACAATCCATGTAGAGAGATTTCCCCAAGCAAGTCAAAAGATGGTAGTCTCCCTCAAAGAGATAGTTTGTTCGCTTTTGGAATTCCTCAGCCGAGATTCTCCTGCAGAGCCACATTCGACAGTCTTCTTCAGATAAGATAATCTGCTTTGCATTTTGGAATTCCCCAGAGGTTTGGTATTTCCCCAGCAAGGTCAAGAGATGCCACCTTTTCGTCAAAGAAAATAATTCAGAATCTCCCAGCAGATCGACAAATGATTCCCCAGCAGAATCAGTGAATGGTAGTCTTCATCCAGAAGATAGTTCATGATCCCCAGCGGAGTCAACAAATGGTAGTCTTTCCCCAAGGAAAGACAGTTTGTCTGTTAAATACTCAAGAGATCGACAAATGGTAGTTTCTTCAAACAGTTTGTCTGTTTCAGGGATGTTTAGTTCCCCACAGAGTCAATAAATGGTAGTTTTCCCCTTAGGAAAACAGTTTGTTGATTCCCCAGGCACCAATCGACGAATGGCAGTTTTCACCCCGAAAACAGTTCGTCCGCCTTCAAACAAAGTCATTAGCCCCTCAAAAAAGCATGGGCCCATATGACAATCTTTCAAAGATGCCAGGTCAAAAGGGAAGATGGTGAAGTTTCTTTATTACCATCAAATGGTATCTCATCTCCAAGTGCTGATGAGAAGTTTGATGAGGAAACAACCCCTTAAAGTTTCTTTATTACCATCAAATGGTATCTCATCTCCAAGTGCTGATGAGAAGTTTGATGAGGAAACAAACCTTTGAAGTTTCTTTATTACCATCAAATGGTATCTCATCTCCAAGTGCTGATGAGAAGTTTGATGAGGAAACAAACCTTTGAAGTTTCTTTATTACCATCAAATGGTATCTCATCTCCAAGTGCTGATGAGAAGTTTGATGAGGAAACAAACCTTTGAAGTTTCTTTATTACCATCAAATGGTATCTCATCTCCAAGTGCTGATGAGAAGTTTGATGAGGAAACAAACCTTTGAAGTTTCTTTATTACCATCAAATGGTATCTTACCTCCAAGTGCTGGTAAGAAGTTTGATGAGGAAACAAACCTTTGAAGTTTCTTTATTACCATCAAATGGTATCTCATCTCCAAGTGCTGATGAGAAGTTTGATGAGGAAACAAACCTTTGAAGTTTCTTTATTACCGTCAAATGGTATCTTACCTCCAAGTGCTGGTAAGAAGTTTGACGAGGAAACAGACCATTGGAAATTTTCTCTTTATCTGAGATATTGTCCAAACACAACTAAGACCAGTTTCGAGATATGGACATCCGAAACAAGGGGGAGGTTGTTTACCTTTTTCTAAGTATCAACACTTAGTTAAAGAAGATGGATTGCGCATCCTACATTGCCATCCATTCACCAGAATCCACATCAAGTATTTCTGCAGGAGTTTGTCTCATCATCCCCCGCCAAGCGCGACAATGGGATCAAGTCATGTAAAGATTTTATCAATTACAACATCTCAGGAGCGCCCAAAATTCGGGCATTCTTTGATATTTAAGTCTCTTTTACGCAGGAGAGATCGAGATATCAATCTCTCTCCCTCCAGATAAAAGAAACTTAAATAGGGGCATCTGTCATACCCTAATTTTTGACCCCCCTGAGATGGCATATCTTCAGGATTTTTCATCAGGTCAAGACAAGTACCCAGAGCAGTCATTTCTCCATCTGGTACCTAATCGAGGATGCTCAAAGACAAGAAAGCTCAGGCAAAGGATCAATCAATACAAAGATTAGTCTCTAATACAATCATGGGGCTCAAAAACTTCACTTTTCTCATCTATGATTGATTAGACATCCAGTCATATGAGTACAGGTTTACTCAGGTCACCAGACTAGGGTTTTGAGCCTATCAAGGACTAAAATCAGGGATCACATTTGGGAAACCCTAAAAAACCTCAGAGGGTCATTCAAAGACATCAATCATCTTCAAATAACTCATATGACAAGATCTACTAGACATCACACTTCAATTCAAAGTCTACAGTCATTATTTTCACATGGTCGACAAATTAGGGTTTTGACCTAATTCACCAAGATAGTTGACTTCTGATCAGGGCATGAATCCAAAACTCAAGACATGATTCAAGGATCTCTACTACCTCCATATAATCCATTTATATCATCCATTTGGGGAGAAGATCTTATTTCTACACAAAAGCCCAAAAATTCACTTTGTCAGGAAAAAGTCAACTGTGAAGGATCATCATTGACTTTTAAGGTTTTTGGTCAAAAAATAACTTTCAAAGATCAATATCATCAATATATGGATGTCAAAGTCATTTGGCCAAAGAAATTCAAAGAAATTCATCAAGGAGCGAAAAGTCGGGAATTAGGGTTTTTGAAGGCATGGTGAGATCTCAAAATTTCACCTACACAACTCAAAAAACTTCCAACATGAAAGTTGTAGATCTTGCCAAATAAAACAACATCTTACATGGGAACTTTTTTCAAAAGATCAACCATTTATGAAGTTTTGGAAATTTTGAAGTTTAGGTCATAAACACTTAGAAATTTTTCTAAGTGTTTTAACCTAGTTTTCTTCCAACTTTGGCCTCATTTTTCACAAATTTCCCAAAGGATTCTGAAGAAGACATAAACTAATGATTTAAAGTAGATGTTTAGGGCTTTCCAAATTGTGTTCAACCTTCTCAAAATTCAATTTGAGCTAAGAGTTATGCTTGTTCAAAGTTGGCCTCATGAAGTGAAATTATAGGTCATGCATCATTTTGGAACTTTGAAGTTTTGTGCACATGACCTCAAATACAGATGCTACATGACCCATAATACATCTGCAAACATGCCATGCATTCATTTTCACCATGCCATGATAATTGAAGAAGATTCCTAAAACAAGAACATGTGATTATGTAATGATTACATTTGAGAATTTATGGCAAATTGATGAATCACCCAAGGAATCTTCTCACCAACCAATTAGAGCTCACTTTGCATCTGAATTGTCCCCTAAGATCAGATAGAATCAATGGATAGGGGAGGTGGCTCGAAAATGCAATGATCACACTTGGATATTCTTTGAAATTTCTTCATGGCGAAGAAACCAAACTTGCTTCACTAAGCAAGCTCACTCTCTCACTCAGTACTGAGACATTTGCCTATAAATAGGAGAGCACAATTCAGTAGAAAAACACACCAAAGCAACCATATTACTTGCTTTCTCTTTCTCTTCTCTTGTTCATTGTTTTTCAAAGTTCTTTGGCAAGAAGAATCGATTTCTTCAAACCAGAGCTTATCTTTGGGAAGTGAGCATTCTAACATCTCAAGGGAGGTCATTTGAGGTGATCCAAGCACCTGGATCACTTCTGTAGGTGGAGGAACACCATTGTTGCTCTCACTTTGGAGCATCTGCAGTTGGAGGTCCATGGAGTGATTCAGAAGGTTTCAAGGCAAGCCAATCATCCAGACACACTCCTCAGGTCATAGTGAAGCTAACCAGATGGCTGCAGCTCATCTGTAACTCGAGAATCAACACCCTCCATGTTCACTTGAAGCTGAAATCGAGGGAGGTCCATAGAACAATTCAGGAGGTTTGAGGTCATTACAAGCATTCAGTTAGCATCACTGAGCCACAAGGAAGCTTTTGGGATCATTCATACAAGCCCAGTTGCTCTCTATCATCCTCACGATCTCCATTTTCAGAGGTAAGTTTCTGAACTCCCTCTCTTTAATTTAAGTACTCTTTGTGAAATAGCTCGATTCTATCTTGTTCAGCATCATCAGAGGATTGAAAACCCTCTATCATCATCCATTTATCTTTCAGTATAGTCATTTAATTTAATTTTGAAATTTTAGGGTTCTTCACGATTTCTGGTAAATTAGTTAGATGTAGTTAATGATAGTTCATGTTAGTTACATATTTAGAATCGTGAGTGAATTTAGAGCAAGTTTCATGTTTACATCGTTGCAAATGGTTGAGAAACGAGTAAGTTCAGAAATTCAAAAATGGAGAGCTTGAGGTTGAAGACGAAGATGGTGGTGGCGCGCAAAATTTGAATTCTCAGGGGAGAGTTTATTTTATTTTGAATGGTGTGCGTTTTATTAACGACTGAACAACTTGCCCTAGTGGCCACACATGCGCTCTTAGTCTCCTCATGCCCAAGGTCTGGGGTTCGAATCCCCCTCGCCCCAGACTTTTTGCTTCATTTATTTTTCAATGTTTTGCCACTTGTTTGAAAATATAATAAGTTGGATGTGCATCTTAAACAAACTGCGCGCGTAGCCCAGATGGTGGGTGTTTTGGCCAATGACTTGGAGGGCGTGAGTTCAACCCCTCTAGGTGACAAAACCATTTTTTTTATCACTTTTCACACTAAATTTCTTCACAACTTCACACAATTAATTCACCTATCAAAATAAATCATTTTCACTTCATTTTTCATACACCTATTATTTAATATATCTATTTTGTGAATAGTCAAAAAAATCATAAAAATATTATTTATTTCTTGAATTTTAATTAGGTTTAAAATAGTATGTTTTTAAGTGTTTTCTTAAATACTTTAAATATATATTATCACTTTATTTTAACCTAATCACTTTGTAAATAATTTTATGATAAAACCCTAATTGTTTAGGTCTTAATTAAGTAAAAATCTTTATTTTTACTTTAATTAAGTTGACTTTTGTCAATTCTCAAAACTGTTTTCAATCTCTGATTAAATCAAATGATTAAGGTTTTCAAACAACAAAACCTTATATCATTTCAAATCATTTCCAACTGTTTTTATCACCAGTACTGCAAAGTACTGGGCCTCTAATAGAGTGTAAGTCCCAAAAACCTTCTCTTCTTAGCTTGTTTTCAAAACTGTATTTTCAAAATCTTCTTTCTGTTTTCAAAAACATTCTTCTGGTATTTGAAGGGCATTATTCCCGGTGAAACTCTTCAGATACCTATGTGACCTTTGTCCATCTTCACTTCTTCTGTTTTCAAAAACCATTAACTGTTTATCATATATATATTCACCTGTTATCAACAAAACAACAAAAATTACTGTTGAGGCTCTGTACATACTTCTTCAATGGCCTCCACTCCATCCAGGTTAGGCTTTACAAGCTTTCAATTTACAGTCTTTATTTAAATTACTGTCAAATATAAACTGTGCATATATATATTAGTTTAGAACTACGTTTGAGTGTAAACCCTAGGACAGTTAAACTATATATATATTATAGGAATATGACCTAGGATTGAGAATGTCTTCCCGGTGAAGGCTCTTTCCTAATTAGAGATCTGTAGTTCAAACCCCCAAGATGAATTATTCCCGGTGAAACATCTTGGCAAAAACCTTAGAATCCAAATAAATAGGACACATCCACCCAAAGAGGAATTATTCCCGGTGAAACCTCTTACCCATTTGCTTAGAGCCAAAATAAGTTCAAAACTACATAGCTTTCTCTTGTGCTATAACAAGGACCCTCGATTAGCCTCCTCTTGGGCTTTGTACAAGGACCCACAGGCTTCTTAAAAGCATTTCCAGCTTCCTCTTGAGCTTGTATACAAGGACCCATCAGGTTTCTTATAAACATAGGAACAGGTCTTTAGTCACCTTTTAGCCTACCCTGGTGAGTTTCTTCCAATTTAAACCAGACCTTAAACAAGCTAAGTTTGTCTCAATTTTGCATTGAGTACACCTTTTGGAATGAGAGACATGGACAGTCTCTGTCACCCTTATCTTCATCAATCTTCCTTAGCAGAGTCTAGGATCCATGTTTGGTCATCCTCAGCATTGAGTCAGCCTTCATCTTGGGCTTTAAACAAGAAGTCTCCATTAGATAATCTTTCTGCCATTCATTTCAATAAAAACCCCTGGAAAGGGTTAGCCTCCAACATCTGTCTAAAATGTCAAAACCCCTGGAAAGGGTTAGCCTCCAACATCTGTCTAAAATGTCAAAATCCCTGGAAAGGGTTAGCTTCCACACATTCCTTCATTTCAATAAAAACCCCTGGAAAGGGATAGCCTCCAAAATTAATTAATAAATAATTTCATTCTCTTAGGAGATAATTTCCCCAAAAGAGTCAAAATCCCTGGAAAGGGTCAGCCTCCAAAAAACATGATAAAGTCAGTCTTTTAACAGACAAATTCACCAGCTGAGTCAAAATCCCTGGAAAGGGTTAGCTTCCAAAGAAAAACAGTCTTTCAATAAATAAAATCTCCTCAGTAGAGTCAAAACCAACAAAAACAGTTAGCCTCAACCTTGGGCTTCATACAAGGCACCCAAACAATAAAACTCCCCTGTCAAGAGTCAGCCTCAACCTTGGGCATTGTACAAGGCAGATAATAGAGTCTCCCCAGTGAGTTCTTCATCATTCAGTAGCCACAACCTTGGGCTTTGTACAAGGCAGATAAACCATATTTTTCATGTATCAAAGATTCCTAACACTTAGGATCTTTCCCCATATAGTCATCCATACTTAATTCATTTAAGAGTCCGCCACAACCTTGGGCTTTGTACAAGGCAGAAAATAATGTTTTCCCTAGCAACAGTCAGCCACAACCTTGGGCTTTGTACAAGGCACATAAAATAGAGTCATTCATAGTCTTAAAAATTCAATTATCCTTAACAGTTAGCCACAACCTTGGGCTTTGTACAAGGCACATAAATAGAGTCTCCCTAAGTAGAGTCAGCCTCAATTCTGGGCTTTGTACAGAACACAAAAATACCCTGTAATTAACCCCCAGTGGAGCCATCTCCCAGAGTCAATAATAATAATTAATCAATCAAAAAGCCTCAAGCTTGGGCCTCATACAAGCCAGCTAAAGTCAAATCTTTTATACAGTAGATAGACATAGCTTATCTCTATAGAGAGATATTTTTACTACTCTACCACATTCAAACAAACAAACATTTCATTTCAATTTTAATCAAGTCTCCCATTTAGGATTTTGAAAGGCATGAGCTGGCAGTAAAACCCAGACATGTGGTAACTTTCCCTAATTTGGATGAGCATCTTTCTTTCATTTAAGAGGCATTTGACTGGTATACTTGCACATACACAAGTAAGGTCCCCCTCTTGAATGAAATGAATTCAGTTATTCTGTCACTCCTTTAAATGTTTGTGGTAGAATAGTACAAATACCTCTCTGTAGAGATAATTTCATGTCTCTTTACTGTAAACAGAGATTTAATTCCAAGCTTCAACCTTGAGCTTCAAGCAAGGCACCAAAAATAATTAATTTCCCTAGTTAGTTCCCCGAACTACATTAAGCTCTGACTTCCACTAGGGATATGTAGGCATGAGGTTCACAAGGAATCTCAGCGAGCTAATAAAATACCAAAAATAGTCAGTTTGTCTGTCTGTCTGTCTTTTCAAATCAATTCAATTCTTTCTCCTAACACAAAGGAGAAACTTTCCCAATCATTAGCAATAAACACAAACACAATGACACAGAGAAGGTTCCTGTAGAGTACTACAGATATGTAGGGTGTTTAAACACTTCCCTATGTATAACCGACCTCCCGGACTCCAGAATTTCTAGTCTAGGTGAAATCCCCACACTTAGCAAACTCCTAGGGTTTAGTTGAGATCTTTTTTCCCCTTTCCTACTCGTAGGACAAATAAGAAAGTTCGTGTGATATCGTAGGAAGAACTGAAACAAAATTCATCCCACCACGGGCGCATTCTCCTTCCAAATTTCGCGTGAAGGGTCTAGCGTGCCGTCCTCCCAAGTGAAACGGGGAGGTAAAGAAAACGACCACCACATTAGGGATAACAAAATCAATGTCAAAAAAGAGGTCATTACAAATCCTCGGAAAAAAAAAGAGAGAGAGAAAAAAGAATTACAAAAAAGGAGGACTGCCAGTCCAAATAAATTGCCGGTGCTAAAACCATCATCAAATATCAATGCTAAACACTTCAAGCTTTGCTAAAGCTGAAATGCAAAGTTAACTGAGCATAGGATCGAAGAACATCACGAAGATTGGGATGGGTATAAATAAAATTTTGAGCCTTTATCCTTTGTTTCTTAAACCATGAACCAAGCCACATTACAACCCTTGAAAGTCCTAACTGAAGCATGGTTAGTTTGAAAGCATACTGTCACCAAAAGGTATCCTGACTCCTTAAGGTTTACAAAAAATGCTGAGTTGATATTTCATTTTACAAACATCACGTTTTTACAAATATCACGCTTTTACATCTCCAATTTAAATGTTTTTCAACAAACTCGAGACAAAAATATGCATTGCATCTCATGAATACATTATTAAACATATTCTGCTACATAATTGCAAATGTTAGCAACAGGAAGAACCTGCACAGGGTACAACTAATGACTAACAGTTATCCCGACAGATAAGATCATTCCAGAAGCAATGTCTCCTACGTATACAAGGGGCACGACGTGTTTTTTCCAATCAATCTGGGGCAATCAGGTCAAGATTCCAAGAATCTCTCAAAAGCCGAATAATCAAAGGCATACATCCCAAGTGGGTTTCAAACTATTTCCCAATCAATCTGGGGCAATCAAGTCAAGATTCCGAGAATCTCTCAAGGATGCCAAAACAATCAGGGGCAGGCTCCCAAATGGGTCTGAAGCTACTTCCCGATCAGTCAGGGGCATCATACTAAGTACTAGGGGCATGTCACCCATAGTACACATCTCATAAGGTCCTCGCGAGGCGAATCTCTTCAAAATTCCCTAATAGCTGGGGCAAAGCTATACAAGGCATATTCAACACTTCGATCAAAACTCACTGGTGTTCCAATCAATGTGAGTCCAGGAATGGCAAGTGCTATAACCACTGGGGGCAACGTTTAAGACATCCACATCTCCCTACAAAGCCGGTTTCACGGGATCATAGCCCCACAGAGTAATCATTAAGAAGGTATCTTCAAATGTTTTCGTCCCAACAAAGACTTAGTTCATCAACTGAGTTTACATCTTCGACACTGCCGGTCCCCCGATATTATTCTCTTCTCCAAATAGTGTTATTCATCTCTTTTACCCCCAGTCAGGGTACATCAAGATCGATCACTCAAATGGCTCTCATCCCCAAGCAAAAATCATAAATCTCCAGCTGAGCATCTTCAAGACAAGATCAGACAACAAAATCACAAGGACATAGAGATTTATTTTCTCAACCAAGACAACATAAATCATATCCACATATCATATGTCATAAACATATTCATACATTGCATACATTACCTCATAATGAATTCATACATAACACACAAGTTTCTCATTTATTTTGAGAGACTCGTCGCATAATACATGCATCATGACATTACATAAAGACTAACTTTACCTTTTTCAGGATACAAGTACAAGCAGATGAACAACATCTCTGACCTAATTCAGTTACTACGAACGGTACTGACACGATCATCTCTCCAAGATCTAATTCAGTTACTACGAACGGTACTAACACGGTCAACTCTCAAGGATCTAATTCCATCATCACGAACGGTGTGGACACGATCAACTTTTCCTAAGTCTAATTCAGTTACTACGAACGGTGCTGACACGACAAGAGATCTAATTCTATCATCACAAACGGTGTAGACACGATCATCCTTCCAAGATCTAATTCAGTTACTACGAACGGTACTGACACGGTTAACTTTCAAAGATCTAGTTCTATCATCACGAACGGTGTAGACACGATCATCCTTCCAAGATCTAATTCAGTTACTACGAACGGTACTGACACGATCAACTTTCAAAGATCTAATTCTATCATCACGAACGGTGTAGACACGATCATTTTCAAAGTCTAATTCAGTTACTACGAATGGTGCTGACACGACAAGAGATCTAATTCCATCATCACGAACGGTGTGGACACGGTCAACTTCTCCAAAAGTCTAATTCAGTTAATACGAACGGTGTGGACACGATCAATCTCCAACAAATACTTCTCAATATAAAGGATCCAGTCTAACGCACGACTCATCCTTCAGCCTGACGCACGGATTTCCAGACATCTACCGATGCAAATTAGATTCAGTCTAACGCACGACTCATCCTTCAGCCTAACGCACGGCTTTCTAAACATCTACGGATGCAAATTGGATTCAGTCCAACGCACGACTCATCCTTCAGCCTAACGCGCGGCTTTCCAGACATCTACCAATGCAAATTGGATCCGGTCTAATACACGACCCATCCTCCAGTCTAACGTACGACTCATCCTAAGTATATTCTTCAGATACGGTCTAACGTACGACGTATTCTAACTCTCAAGTCTATCAAGCTGGATGGCATCTTTAAGCCCATCTCAATCAAGTCTCTCAACATCCGGACGACATCTTTAAGCCCATCTCCGACAATATTCTGCCTGGATGGCATCTTTAAGCCCATCTCCGAAAAGGTCCCTATATCATCAGGGGCAAATTTCTTGGTATTCTAGTGTTCAATCCTTGTTCATCTTCAGATACCGACTGGCATACAAACCACTCTACATCCTCAGGTTTAAGAAGATTGAAAAGGGGCAGCTGTCATACCCCAAAATTTCCCATCACATTTCAAGATATCTTGGCTCAAGCAGTCTCCTCAGGCTCATAGGATATCCAATTGCAAGCATGTTCACTCTCCTCCTAGACAATAAGGACCAAAACTAGGGTTTTGTTTCTTTCCAAGAAAAATCAACTTCTGATACCTCAAGTGGACTTCATGGCCTCTCACATGATTCAAGTTATCCTCATGCCAAGTATCAAGCCCTGATTCAAAAGATTGCTCACTCAATGGCCAAAACAATCAATAATCGACTGGTTGACCTAAAAGTCAAACTATGGTCGAAACACAGTCAAAGCTCCTGGTTTTTGGTCAACTTCAACATTTTAATGTTAGATTCATCATTTGATTAAAGGTTGATCATGATTCATCAATGAGAGCTCAGAAATCAGCAAAAGTACAAGTTACTAAATTAGGGTTTCTAAGTGAAAGTCAACCCAACTTTGACTGGCCATATCTCTCTCATACTTCATCAGAAATTCTCCATCCAAAGCCTATCTTGAAGGAAATTTCATTCTCTACAACTTTGATGTTGGGCCCAAATCCAAGAAATGCACCATTCAGAAGATATGAGCCAAAACATTACAGGTCCTTCTAAAAGTCAACAAAAAGTCATCTTTTTGCAAAGAAGAGTACACGAACATGGAAACCTCAATGAATATGAAACCAAAAGGATCTTTTAGAGGACTCTTTGAGCCTTCTAAAAAGTACAATAATACCTTCATATGATTAAAAATGAGGGAGACACGCTTGGTACAAGTTGGTCGATTTTCAAGGAAAGGGCAAAACCCTAATTGGCAAATTTTCAATTTTTGAGTATTGGGCTTTGACTTCTGGTTTTCTCACGTGATTTTAAGCTCATAATAGGCCCATAAACCAAATATTATTTATTTCTTGATTTTATTGCATTTTATTTGAATTTATTCAATTAAATTCAATTTAAAATCAAAGAAATCATAAAATAAATAATAAAGGATTATGTGGTCAATATTATAAATCAAGGTCAATCTAAAATCATTCATAAGGATCTCTAAATCCATAATATTAATTTTGTGATATTTATTTATATTTTATTTGAATTTTATTCATATAAATGTTAAAATAAATTAGACAAAATATAAGCTTAATGGATCAATGGATAAGGCTTTAGTTCCTAATCATATAGAAGCCCAAAAATACTCCTCAAGATCCAAGAAATTCGTTTGCTTATGTTATGAAGAGGGTTGACCAAAATTAGAAAGTTTTTCATATGATTTTCAAACAAATATCAACCTTTCTAATTACATGAGATGCAAGCCCAAAGGTTTGACCTAAATTTATCACATATATATACACAAAGCCTGTTCAGTAGGAGGACCACGGAAAAGGAGGGGATTCACAGCCAAGAAAATAGGGTTTGAAGGTCAAAAGTTCAAAACAAAGTTGCACCATCGAATCCCTATTTGCAGCCACTCTCACACGATTTCAAGGGTTGATTCTTGTTCCTGAGGTCTTCAAGGGTAAGTATTGGTCCATAGTCATGGCCAAACGTGTCTGAATCGCGCATCCCATAAACTCCGATTGCCTATCATTCATGAATTTTGTATTACTATGTTTATCGTGTTTCTATGAGAACTAATCACACTAATGAGTTTCTGAGATGTCATAGAGCAGTATTGGACGATCACATGAGGCTTAGACCGACTGAATCCAGGGGCGCCATGGTTAGGGCATGAAAGTTCCTCATCTTCGTTTTCGTATTTTAAGGACGTTTCGTGTCAAATCAATGCCGCCATCGTATTTGCAGCCATGGAATTAGGGGATCTGGGCGGATTTTTTCTCTGTAACGATCGCTTTTTGCAGGATGAAGTTGAGGTTCGCCGGGGAAGAAGGAGTGCACAGCCGCCGGCGGTGGTTTGGTGTTTTCTGGTCTTACCAGAGTCTACGTGGCGCTCCCAAGCAACCATATTGGCCAGTCAACTGAGTCAGCCTCTCTCTCCTCCAACGATTGGCTACAACGCGCACCAAGGGGCCCACTTCTGAACTGAGTTTGACTTTCTTCTTATAATAGTTTGTTTAATATTTATTAATTCTTGTGTAGATTAATATCAACGAATTTGAATGGTTTGGTTGGTGAAGCAAAACATGTAGGGGCCTCAAAGACCTGGGTTCGAACCCAGGCTTCTTAAAGTTTTTCTTTAATTTTCCAAGTTTGTAGATCCAGTGCATCTCATACACAGGAGCTCACTGTGCGCCACTCCCTATCCACCATCAGATACGCGCATGGAGTAATCCAAGGACCCAGATGACGCTGGTTCACCATATACTCTCAGAGAGCAACACATAGAATCAGAGCTAAGTCCCTCACTTTTTTTATTATTTACTTTGTTTTATTTTTAATTATTTATACCTTATTATTTATTTCTTCTTTTAATTTATTTCTATTAAAACATTTTTTATAATAATTTTATTTAACTATTTATTTTGTTTAATCGAAGATTAGATTTTTTTTTCTCATAACATTTAAAAATAATAATTGTTTTATAGTAAAAAAGATATTACTTTGCACATGTTTTTTTAATTAATTAAGTTAAGGTTTTTACACTAATAATTATTTTGGGTTAGTAATTTAATTTCGGGCTAATTAATTTATGCCTTAAACCCTGATTTTTATCATGATCACTAATCACTGTTATTGGTAGGTGTTATCTACTAACGAGCCTTATAAACCCTTTAGGTCACAATAAGTTTTCTTTTTAGGGTTTATAGATCTTTAATCAATTAAGGTTTGTAGATCATTCATACACTAAAAATTCTTTTCTTCCTGCAAATTTTCAGGGTTACCCCAGTGTCCTCCGACTACACGCCGTCAAATAAAAAGCTAAGTTTCTATTTCCTTTCTTCTTTAAATATCATTTTAATTTTATTTTGTCTTTGCCTAAAATAGGGTTGCCTCGATCAGTCAATGAATCCCTCCTACACTAACTTTTATTTATTTTCTTGTTTGATTCTCAGATGTTCAGAGTCAATCGAAGGTTCGAGGGAGATCAAGGCTCAAGACAAAGATTTTAAAACTAATTATTGTTCCCGCTTATTTTCTGCTTTTATTCCCCTTCCCCGCAGGTGTTTATTGTAATAGCGTAGGACTTTTGTCTTTCCGCCTTTAATTTCTGTATAATATTAATTGTTGTGGTTAGTAATGTAAGGAGTGCAACCATGAATTGAATTAGCATCACTAATTATAAGATAAATATCTGATAATTAACCACGTGATTGTTGCACCTACACACCTTTAGGGTAATCCCTCTTGTTGCCTGTTGCCTTATATTGTTGCCTTGTTGCCTTATAATGTTGCCTTGTTGCCTTATATTGTTGCCTTGTTGCCTTATACTGTTGCCTTGTTGCCTTAATTTTGTTGCCTAAAAATAGCCAAGTCCCTCGATTCCGAGGATACCTAAAGCAAATGTTGCCTTCAAAGTTATTGAAACTCCCCTGAGGTTGCCTTATAAAAGATGATTGTCCCTATTGCTAAGGTATCCTCGCATGATGCCTAAAAAGATAAAATGACTATTATATCCTTCCCTTAGACTACATGCCCTCTTTATGGTAGGGACAGTCTTATGGAGAACGATAATTCTCGATGACCCTTAAGCATCCAATTTAAAGACTTCCTGCCCTCTCATGGTATGGATAGACCCTTTCGCCCTGAAAAGCTAAAAGAACAAATTTCTAAACTTAGGGTAGTTGCTATTAATTGCTTTCTCTTTTTCAAATTCGAATTCAAATTCAAAATCTTTTCCCACTTCTTTTCAAAGAAACTTTTCAAAAAGACTACGCTTATTTACAAGCTAAAGTTCTTATTCAAATTTCTATTCACACCTTACTTTTCAAACAATTCGAACATTTTGAAAACAAAGTGAGCTAAGCAATTAAGAGCTCATGGATAACCATGGATGCAAAGGGTGCCTTACACCTTCCCTTTGTATAACTTACCCCCCGAACTCAAAATCTTTAAAAGGTCTTTTTCTGTTCTTTTAGCCTTTGTGATATTTGGATAAAATAAAAGTCGGTGGCGACTCTTGCTTACCGCTACATTTCGAATAAAGTCAGTTCACCGTATTACAATGTGCAAGTGATTCCTTGGACATGTGAGCCCTTTGTACTTTTCAAAATTGGGAACCTTGAGTTTGTGTGGAATAGTCAGATCTGGGACTAAACTCATTTCGAAGGTATCCACATTGAAGGCATCATACCCTTCTACAGCCTTTAGTCTCTCTTCCAGCGCCTTGATTTGTCCGCTATCCTTAGAATCCTCCCCAGAGTTAGGGGGAGTCAGCTTGTGTTGAGGCACTTGGTTTGTGTCATCCATGTCCCCATACTGTAAATCCAAGTAGTCATGATCCTTAGGAGGATTGTTGACAGGGATGCGAACTGTGCGGGATGTCCCCTCCTTCTGAGCAGTAGGAATAAATCCTTCTTGAGAGGCCTCTCCCTCTTCATGGGTCCTGATGACAATCTTAAGGGAGCGAACATTTTCCTTGTGAGGGTCAAAGTCTCGAACATATCCCAACAATGGGTTGCCATCGTCCGGTATTTCCTCATACTGATCCTGAACTTCCTTAGCCTTCTCCTGCTTATCCTTTAGATCCTTCATGAAACTCAGCATTTGAGTCATTCCTCCTTTGATCTCCTCCACAGTACCTTTCAGGTGTGTTACCTCTTTGTGAAGGGCGGCTTGATTCTGCTCTAGTTGTTCCATTGCTTTCTTCCTTTGAGATCTTGTTTGGTACGGCGGTCGGGTTGCAATGGCGTGACTGGAGATAAAGACAGTTTTCTTTGTAATGTTTTGCGAAAATAAGGATGATATGCGTGTTATGAATGCTATGTTTATGCTATGTTCATGCCTTATCCACATTATTATTTATATATATATATATATATATATATATATATATATATATATATATATATATATATATATGTATATATATTTTTTTTCTCTCTTTTTTTTTAGTGAAACCCCTTTCTTTCTTTTTTTGAATATCCTTTTTGGTGAATAATTTCGAAGAAAATGAATAATGAGGAAATAAACACACTTTATTAATTCAAAATACTTGAAAAGAAATACAATTTAAATTGTTCATATTGCAAAAGGAAATAAACACCAAAAGAAATTAAACTTCCAAATTTAAAGTTTAAAAAAATTATAAATGTCTAAGAACGCCTATGAATATCCTCCTTGAATTTGTCCACCATGTCTCTACAAAGCTCCATGAATTCCTTCACCACTTCAGGAAGGATGGCGGGGGAATATTCCGCTCTCTCCAAACTCTTCGAGATGTCTTGGATTAAATCATTGCACAAGAAGACGAGCTTATCGTAATTCTCACGACATTTCTCATACTCTTCAAGCATCTTAGGAACCATACTCACATGCTTATTTGCCGTAGAAACAATTGTGTATTGTCTTCTCCAATAATCCCTTTCATCCCTTACTTTCTCAAATATCTCCCTTTGCCTTATGAATACTTGCCTAAGTGAGGCCATAGCTAGAAGTGCTCTATTGTACTCACCGGTGCGCTGTAAAAGTGCTTCTTCCGTGGTCAATCTCCTTGTGCGCTCTTCTTGTCCAGAATTGTGAGCCTCTTGAAGGTCATATTTGAGATTCCTTATTTCTACCTCTTGATCTTTAGTCCTATCAGTTAATTCAAAGACTACAGCTTCTAAATTTTTCTCGGATTCCGCTTTGTCATGGGAAGCCTTTTCGTAACGCCTTCTCCATCTTGCAATTTCCACACTTGCTTGTTCTAACCTTTCATTATGTGCAATTAGATCAAAGTTAGCACTTAGGACTCCTTCAGTTGCACGCTTTCTTTTACTCCTTTGTCTATCATTCTCTTCCTTACCAGCTTGAAGCTCTTGGTTCTTCTCCTTGGGATCGAGGCGTAATTGGCTCTTTTCGTTGGAAAGTCGATGTATGTCAAGCTCTAATTTTTCCTTTTCCTTTCGGGACGCCTCTAGGGCAGCCTTGATTCCTTCTATCTCTTCGATGGATAGAGAAACAGGATTAGGAGAATCGGGCTTGTATGCGGGATCCACAACAAAAGGAAGCAAAATCTTTCCAACTCTCTCTTGAACCCATTTAGTGTAAGGTTCCTTAGCAATGACATTATTTGGCCCAAAGTTCTTTGTTTGAACATGCTTCCAAGCTTGGGTTATCTTCTTTAATGTTCTCGGATTACCTTTTCCATTTTCATGCAAAATTAATTCTTCCACTTGTTGTTCGGAAGGCTCACAATCCATAGAATGACCCAATTGGAGCAATGCTAACACGGGGTTATAATTAATACAACCTAAAGTTCCCATTAAAGGCACATTGTTGAATTCTCCACATTTGTAAATAATTCTATCGGAGTTTAATTTCCTTGCAAACCATAAGATAGAATCCGCTTTGAGAGCCCTTAGTTTCTGAGACCATTCATGCCTAGTCAAATCTTTGATTAAGTAACTAGCTTTGTAAATATGGGAAGTCAACCAAGAATACAACAAATGAACACAACAAAATAGCATTCCCCTCTTCTTTTCATATAGATCATGGATGGTATAATAAATATTAGCAAGAATAGTAGGAGTTGGATCCTCATTTGAATTCCTGAAGGATGTAAAAACATGAATAGCAGCATGATCAACATATTCCGCCTTCTTAGGCAACAAAACAACACCAAAAATTAAGAGAGCCAGAAAATGTCCACAAATGTCCCATTGTTTCTTTTGAGCATAAGACATAGCTTGAGATTCTAAATAAGTTATCCTAATCCCATGTACACTACCATCGGTTTTGTAATTAGATTCTTAATCCGCAGCGGGCACTTCTAAGGCTTTGGCCAAATCAGAAATCTCAACTTTCTTTCCAGCACGTGTATAAAATTCCTTTTTAATCCTTGAGAACCCAAGCATAGTATCCATCTCTTCCAAGGTAGGAGCTAACTGAAAATCCTGAAATGTGAAACATCTAAGCGGAGGATCATAGAACTGAACTAGAGCGGTGATAGCTTCCTCTTGAACCTTAACCTTGAGCAAATCCAAAATGTCGTCGTAGCGACCCACAAACCTGTTCAAAGCAGTTGATGACATTTTATCCCTGATTATCCTTAGTTTCTTGATATCAGGCACTGAGACAGTAAGGTGGACAGTAGGCTTCTTAGCATTCATTTTCCTGAATATTCACCAAAAGAATTATTATTATTTTTATTCTTTTTTTTCTTTTCTTTTTTTTTACCTGTGGATAAGACATGATAAAAATATGCATATGATGTATGATGTATGCAAACAATTATACACACACAAAAAACAAAATATAATAATAATAAACATATATTTAGCACATAATCACATAGGCCCTAGGTTCATAAGTTCGACGTAGCGGCTCAGGGAGCCTACCCTTCCCATGGGTATGTTCTAGAAGGTCTCATGGGGTCGTTCGTAGCCGCCGAGACTTTTTGTCTCTTTGGATTTTAGAACAGCTCATTTTATCCATGAGGTTCGAATTTTAGGGGTAGGTTCTCAGAGAGATCAGCTAAATACCAAGTCCAGCCCTCAACAAGGTCAAGCCTCGTATCAGACCTTTCCGGATATTTAACCCACTCTGAGTGGAATTATAATAAGACTCGTAGACGATGTAATTCCCCTCTGGTCTTAAATATAATTCTCACGCTTAAGTTTAACAACAATTAACAATTATATCCCGGCAATGCGAATAATATAATAATTAAACAAATATGTCAATTAAACATTTAATGCAAATAAAAGAATAATAAATAAATAAAACAGAAATTAAATATTTATTAAAAAAACATAAACCCTGCCCCAAACCCTAAAAGTGGCAAATTAGCCAAACCTAAAAGTTCGCCAAAAACCTAAACCATTTACCAAAACCTAAACCCTCTCAAGCCTTAGGAGCATAATAATTAACCAAAAGTGTATCCTCAGCAGAGTCGCCAGCTGTAGCAACCTGCCCTAAAAATAAAGGTTTTAGAGTCACCACCTATTCTACCAGGGCGAATAGGAAACCCTACGCAGTTTAAAGATTCAGAGTAAGATTATCATAATCAGGTTAAGGGAAGGTGTTAGGCACCCTTAACCCTTTCCTAAGGGTTGCATTGTAAAATGAAGGTTTGTGGCAAAATTATTGAGGTTTATAGCTAAAGAAGTGAAGAGGGCGAAAAGTGCGATTTTAAGTGAATTGAAATTTTAGGGAGGGGGACTCGCCTTGTTGCCAAGTGCCTACGTATCTCCTTAGGGAGAATTGGAGTCAACGTAGTTCGGGGCACGGGTTGTACGCCTTAGAATTGATTATGAAATTGTTTTGAAGGCTTTTTGAATGGCCTATCGTAGTTTTGAATTTGTGATTTGAAGATGAAATGAGTGTTTCAATTATAGCGTACAACCCTAGTTTGATATGTTTTCGTTAGGTGCAATGACCAATAGATTTGATCATTATAATTAACGAATTAAATAAAGTATTGCTAACCATTCTGACCGATAGGTTCGATCGTCACGAATAGCAAATAAAGTATATTTTAATCTTGTATAATTTAAAGTATGAGTTTTATCATTATCTCTCATAACCAATAGATTTGGCTATTACATGATAACAAATTTCGTTATTTGTGTTTTATTACTTTTATTTCTCGTCAATGCGACCAATAGATATGGTCGGATCGAGGAGAAAATTAACCAAGAACCAATTAAATCAGAATTTATATTAACAAATAAATTAATCAGATTAACTTTATTTCTCGCCAATGCGACTAATAGGTATAGTCGGATCGAGGAGAAAATTATATTAAAAAAAGACAAATAAACAATTAACTAAAATTTATAAAATTAATTAATCAATTTTTTATTTATTTATTGCAGGGGGTGCATTATTGTTCAGGGTAGCAATTATGGGGTGTGTAACTAGCAATCAGACAGGGCCCACTTAAGCTTTTGGTTCGTCTGGTTTGGTGTGGTGAGGGTGTATGGGATGTGATGCACGTTCAAGATCACGCGCGTTGGATTTTGTACGGGACTATCTAAGGGCCTGCATGTGTTTGTGATGAAGGCGTATAGGCAGGGATGGCACACTGAATCATGTCCAGTGTTGCAGACAAGTGGCCATGGGAGGGCCACTTGTCATCATCCGAGGGCGTGACTGGTAATACAAAAACGAAGTTTCTCTCATCCACTTCCCTTTTTCCTTTTCTTTTTCTTTCTCTTCTTTCTTCGCTCTCTCTCAATCCTCTCCTCTCGTTCTTTCAAACCCAGAAAAGCACCCCCCGAGCCACCACCGGCCACCATAACCCCCAGCAACCACCACCCTAAACACCCTAAAAAACCCAGCTTTCCGATGAATGTTCATCGGAACATTCATCCCCCAACCCAGCAACCTTCAACACTTGCCCAAAAATTCAACCCAAATGAAGATCTTTGAAGATCTTCATCTTCTCCACCCTTGATCCCTCAACTATAAACTCAGAAAAATAAGAACCCTAACCGGTAAAACGAAGAACCCTAACCCTTCAATCCAAACAAAAACAACCAAACAGATGCATGCAATCGATTAAGCGTTTAAAGCCCTAAGCTAAGTTCAATCGTGGTTACCTTTTATCTTGATTTTCTGGATCGTGTATGCTCCTCCCTCTAATCTCCTTCTTCTTCTTTTCGCAGGTGAAGACGAAGATCCAAGTTTAGGGTTCGTGTTCGCGGTGCAAGAGTTCTTCCCAGAAAATCCAACCCCTTCTTCTGATTTTGTTCTTTATACTTATAGACTTAGGGTTTTCATTTGTTTTAGGAATATTTCAATTAGCTTTTAGGATTTGATCTGTTTTCAGATTTGATTTGTAATTGTAACTGATTTTAATGTTTAATAAAATTAGATTTGATTCAGCTTCAATTTCGTTTTGATTTGATTTTATGTTATTTGATTTGTTCCGAATTTGTTTGAAGATTTGATCTGATTCATCCATGGGCCTGGGTTTGCTTAGCGATGGAGCAGCGGCGCTTAGGGTTTGCGTTGAAGGATGGAACGGCGTAAGGAAGGAGGAGATGAACAGGACCCGGGTCGGTTCTTGACCCGGTCCAAAACTCTGATCCACACGAACCGGCCCAATAACCGGATCCCTGGCCCAATACTGTTACCCAACCCTTTCTGATCCACTTGCCATTAATTAATAAAATAAACTAATTAATTAATAATACACTCCTAATAACCCAATAAAGATAATCCTAATATTTGATACTAATTAGTGACATTCTAATAATAATAATTAACACCAATTAATAATTATATTAATACTAATGATACTAATAATTAACAATAATACTTAGTTAATATTAATAATCCTAACACTAATTTTAATATTAATAGTAGGAATTAATAATGCTAACACTAATAATTCATAGTTAGTAACAATAATAATATTATAAAAAAAATAATAAAATGATTAAATGGTGAGAAACAAATGGGCCCAAAACAAATTGGATTCCAAATGTTTGCTATTCACACATCCATTTTATTTTAACCAATTTATAAGGGAATTTTATAAGAGATCGAGTTTAATAATAGATATATTAAACCCTATGGCTCTTAATTTTAATACCCTCAACAAATTAACAGACGTGAATTGTATCGGGTAAATTTTGGGGTATGACAGGATTAAATCCTTAGTTGAGGTAAATCACTCTAAGGTGGTGGACTGGAGTAGTTTTGTTAACAACGAACCAGGATAAGAATAATTGTGTTCATTGTTTTTATCTTACAAGTTTTTAAAGTCACACTTATTCAAACCCCCCCCCCCTTTCTAAGTGTTTTTCTATCCTTCACATGAGTGTATGGAGTTCGGTGGTAGGTTTTTGTACCATGTCATGGCGCCCTTCCTGAGGGTCGTTAGAAAGATGCGACATTTGATGGATCCTCGTACCACATGGTAATCCATGACGGCTTCAATGCTTTGAATGTGCTCGTCAGGGTCTGTTGTCCCATCTTAGAGATCCAGTGATGGAGGTTTCTCCATTCCCTTGGGGAGGCGGGCTCTTCTGATTTCTTCTGACAAAGGGCTGTGAAAGTCATCTTCGTCACTTGGTTCAGGCAAGAGGGAGTTTCTCCCTCGGTTGCGGTGGCGGCGCCGAGGAGGGCTTCGTGGGCGTTTCTTCCCGTGTGCTTTTTCTGGGGAGTCGCATCTGTCCTCGGGGGGAGAACGTTCGTGATTCTTTTCACAGGTTTTCCTCTTCAAATCCAGGCCTCGATTTCGAAGTTTGGGGGAGATGCTTCCCGATTCTGGCCCCTCTGGTCCTCGCTTTGGGGACGGGGTATCTCTTTCGAAGACATATTTAAATCAATTCATAATAGAAAAGCATTACCTATTGTTATATCACCACATTGTCTAATCATATCTTCATAAGGAAAACACACATCATCATCACAATAATACCATATCATCAAAAGGAAGACACACATCAAGTTATATCATGACACGGTTAAATCAATTCATAGCAAAGAGCATACTTACTATGTTTTTACTACATAATCTCATCACATAATCATAATTCAAGAACTAGAAAACTACATCCTATGAATCAATTTATTCTACCAGGGTATAGTTTATTGCATTAGCTTTCCAATGCTTCGAACGGTTCTCAAAACGGAGTTACGACTCAAAAGATATGATAATTTCAAAAATCTTGTTTTGCTGTTGAACTGTCACGGCGACCGTCGTGCAAACAGGATTGTTGCAGTGCGATTTTTCACCATTAGAGGCTTTTCGTACCTCCGAATTCGATTGCGTAAAAAGTCCCAATTTTAGAATTCGAAATCTTATGATTATATGCCATTTATAACAACCTATAACACCTATTTAGAGATCCTAACATCATACATTCATTAAGGATTCATCCATCCATATATTCTAATAATGATTTTCACCAATTTCATCAATCTTCATTGTACTCAACATCAATACACTGTCATGTACAAACAAGGTCATTAACTCGAGGGAATTACAAGTCAAAAATCATCATACTCATCACAATTTCATCATAGGTTCACCAATCCAACAAAAACCCCAATTACAACCTACATTTATCTAAACCCTAAATCAATTATAATAACAACGATAAACTCCCCTGACCTTATATTGTAGTTAGCTTTGATTCTCGTCACGTTCTACTAAAATCTAAGGTTCCTCTTGCCTCTTTATGGCCTAGCCTTCTCTTCATAGTGTTTCTCCCAATTCTTACAATTGCACAGAATGAGACAACTAAACTCTTTTCCTTAGTTTAACCCTTGGACCCTTCGTATGGTCTTCCCTTTTTCCCCACTTACACTTCACAAATGACCACCTTGCCCTTATTATCTCTAACACTAAAATAACTCTTACTTTTTTCTAATTAAAATAATTATACTTATTATTCTAATTATTATCAATTATTCTAAAATACTCCAAAATCCCTCAATACACCTAAGCATTACACAACATCACATGAATCATCAAAACATTACATAAGTCATCATACATCACAGATCATCACAAACCATCATAAGGACTCAACATAACATCACACATTCAAATACTTCACAAAAATCACTAAAACATCATTTATATCAAATAACTCACATAAACATCACATATTCATCAAAACATACAAATTTTAAATTTGGGGCGTTGCAATGTTGATTTTCTAGTATTATGTTTTTGAGTTTCTTCCGTAAATATGCATACGGACATATTTTGTAAATGTAGGTCCAGAAAATATTGACGTTAAGTAAAAAAAAGGTGCGTCCGGAGATACATCTCCGGAAGCAGAGAGGTAATTTTGGAAGCGCACATGGTGCCTGAGAACCCCAACGCATTGTAACATCCCAATTTTATTAGCTATTTTATTAATTAGCTTATTTGGTGTGATATTTATTAGAAAATATCAACGCATTGTAACCCCAACGCATTGGAAGCGCACATGGTGCCTGAGAACCCCAACGCATTGTACACCTTAATTCAATTTTATTATCTATTTTTATTAATTATTTATTTTATTTAATTATTTGGTGTGATATTTATTTAATTTGAGCTCTGTGTTAATTAGATTAATTGCACTATTAGTAAATATTATGAGATGATATGTTATTGGGCCTAAGTGATAGAAATATGACACTAGGTGGAATTATGGGTTAAGCCCAATTAATTAATGTGAATACAAGTTCATACTCACAAAGGAGTTTTTGATCCATGGCAAACTCCACAAGCAAACAAGCAACAAGGCACAAGCAAAAGAACTCAAGGAAAAGCAAGTTTGGCTATTCAAGACAAATCAGGTCGACCTGCTCTGCATCTAGGTCGACTCAAAACAAGGAAAACATAGAAGATTCAGAAATGCCACAGACAGGTCGACCTACTCACACTCCAGGTCGACCTAAAATGATGAAATTTACATACCTCACTGTTAGGCCGACTCACCTAACAACTAGGTCGACCTAAACTGAAGAAAAGTCTTCAGAACATGTTTCAACAGAATTCTGGTCGACCTAAACCTTCGACAGGTCGACCTAACTGGCAAGAATTTCATCCAAGTTGAATCCAGTTCTGTTAGGTCGACCTAAGCACTACAAGAGGTCAACCTATTTGCTAAAAAAGGCCAAAATTGCAGATCTGCTATGCTCCAACTGATCAGCTCTCATATATATTATCTAATGTGAATTATTGAAGAATCAACACCAACAACTAAAAGATACACAAAGGCTTCTCATCTTCGATCATCGACACGACTCCAACACAACTACACACAATCATTTTTGCGTTGAGGGTTTGCGTTCAAGATCGATAACGTCCATGGAACGGAATTGAAGATTCCTAGTGGGTGAAGATTTGTGGGGTTTTTGGTGAATAAAATCTGCGGGTTTTGTCCTCTAAGATTGGTGAATTTTGGGGGTTTTTATCAAGAAGCTTCATCAAGGATCCAGCTGAGTGTGAAGATTGAAGAACAAGGGTTCAAGCAATTCAAGACACTGTAGAAAGGGATCAAAGTGAAGCTCTTGGAAGACCTTGATATGGCTCAAGATTAAGGGGGAAGAAGATTCAAAGGATCGACAAAATCGGTTTATTGTTTATCGCTTTGTTATCTTCTTTGTATAAACTGATTTCAATAATAATGGAAGACTTCCCAATTCCCGTTTGGAATTGGGGGCAGATGTAGTCGTAGCGAGGACGATCGACGAACTGCCTGAACAAATATCGTGTTCTTATCGCTTTTATCTTTTCATTTATGTTCTGTTCATATTTGGTTATAATTGCAAATTGATCAACGATTCAAGTTTTAAAATTGTGTATTAAGAACTTGTGTAAACATCACAATTCACCACACATTGAATCACAATCAATTTGAATATTATCACCAAGTGTTTGTCTTTTTGCTTCATCCATTATCAAAGCATTGGAAACAAAGTTTATCAAAATAGAAGTTAATCGTTTTTCATTGGTGTAACGAATTGCTTCAATACTATATCCTTTCATTGTTAATCCCAATCATTTTGTGGTTTTATCACATATACAACCTTTTCAATAGCGGTCCAGAATAGACGCGAGTCGATTTAGAACCGCTTTCGCTTAAGTTTGAAATAATATCGAAAAACTCTAAGAGATCTATTCACCCCCCCCCCCTCTAGATCCTTAAGCCTAGCGTCTAACAAGTGGCATCAAGAGCTCTGGTTTATTCCGTGCTACGTGAAACACTTATTGGAAAGATGGCTTCCGGACCTAAAGGGGCTCACAATAGAGCTCCAGTTTTCAACGGTGAAAACTATGGCTATTGGAAGGATTGTATGTGTGTTCACATCAATGCCATTGATAGGAACATCTAGACAGCAATTGTCAATGGTCCCTTTCAGATCACCATGACAAATGCAGCTGGTGCCGTTGTTCCAAAACCAGAAAATACTTGGGATGCTGAAGATGAAAAGAGATATGGATACGATTGGAAAGCGAGAAACATTCTAATCTCAGCTCTAGGAGTTGATGAATACTATCGCGTTTCCCATTGTAGATCCGCTAAAGCTATGTGGGACACATTGCAAGTTGCCCATGAGGGAACGGATGATGTCAAACTAGCTAGAATCAATACGTTAACTCAAGAGTTCGAACTCTTTCACATGGAAGATGGTGAATCCATCGAAAACATGCAAAAGAGATTCGTACATTTGAAAAATCGTTTAAATTCTCTTGATAGACCTGTTTCTAATGCAGTTGCTACTAACAAAATCTTGAGATGTTTGAACAGGGAATGGCAACCCAAGGTTACGGCAATAAAGGAAGCAAATGATATAAATACCTTAGACATCACCACTCTCTTTGGTAAACTAGAAGAACATGAACAACATCTTAAATGCCTTGACATGCATGAGAAAAGGGCCAAAAAAGATAAGAACATGGAGAAAGAGGTAGAGAAGAAGTCAATAGCTCTAAAAGCTTCAAGCTCTAAGACCTCAAGACAAGAGCTAGAGGATAGTGATACAAGTGATGATGAAGACTCCGATGATGAGGAAATGGGACTGTTTGTGCGAAGATACAACAAATACCTAAAGAAAAATGGAGCAAAACATTTCGACAAAGGCTTGATCAACTATAGAAAGCAATCAAACAAGTTCAAACAAGATGAAAATAACAAAGGAAAAATCAAAGGTCCTTGCTTCAATTGTGGCAAAGTCGGTCACTACAAACCGGATTGTCCATACCTTAAGAAGGAGAAAGAGAAGAACGAAAGCAAAGGTCACAACAAATCTAGAAGAGCCTACATAGCATGGGAAAGTGATTCATCTAGCGAAAACTCATCAAGCGATGAAGAAGAATCAGCAAACTTATGTCTTATGGCTCATCAACACAAGAAAAAGAAACGTGTAAGTCATCTTAAACCTTGCCTTTGAAGAATTACATAGAGATGCAATTGAAGCTTTCAAACTTTTGGCCTCAAATAAGAAAATCTTTTCATATCTTGAATCAAAAGTTGAGAAAACCGAAAAGGATATGGAAGCTTTAAAACAATCTATGCTAAATATTCAAAAGGATAAAGTTGAGATAGATCCTACATCATGGTTTGGTTGTGAGACATGTCATATTTGGCAAAAAGAAGTAAGAGATCTAAAAGCCAAATTAGACAAGGCTCTACAACCAAAAGTGACGTATGCGGTTGATCCGAATAAGTTCAAAAGATCGTATACTCCTTTATATAGTAAATACACTTTTGTACCAAAAGTATCAACTAGCAAAACAGCATATTCTCATCATATTACATGTCACTATTGTTGCAAGAAGGGTCATACCATTGAAAAATGCAAATTTAGGAGGATTTTGGTTCCTAAAGGAGTATTTCAATGGATGCCCAAGTGCAACAAATTATGTACTCACTACCAAGGACCCAATGAAAATTGGGGACCTCCCTCTCTAAATTAATTTTGCAGGAAAAGTGTCTTGACATTGCCGAAAGGTTGTGGCCTTGATAGCGGATGTTCAAGACACATGACGGGAGACATATCTCTTTTCGTTGAGTTTCACGCAAAGAAAAAGGGGTATGTCACCTATGGAGACAACAATCGGGGAGCTATACTTGGTAAAGGAAGTGTAGGTAACCCCTCCACCACAGCTATAACTGATGTATTGCTAGTAGAAGGTCTTAAACATAACCTCTTAAGTATAAGTCAATTGTGCGACAAAGACTTTAAAGTAACTTTTACAAATTCTGGTTGCACAATAGAACATACTAAGAAAAGAGACATTATGTTTAATGGCTTAAGAGTAAACAACATCTATATGCTAAACTTGGACGAAGTATCTAAGTCAAGTACCAAGTGTCTAATTGCTCTAGGAGAAGACTCATGGCTTTGGCATAGACGCCTCGCTCACATTAATTTTGACTTACTTAACAAGGTTGTCACAAAAGACTTAGTAATCGGCTTACCAAAAATAAAATTTTCAAAGGATCATCTATGTGATGCTTGTCAAAAGGGAAAGCAAACAAAAACCTCTTTTAAATCAAAGAACGTGGTTTCAACATCACGCCCTCTTGAACTCCTTCACATGGATCTCTTTGGCCCTTCAAGGACTAAAAGCATAGGTGGAAACATCTGTGGTTTTGTCATTGTCGATGATTACTCTATATTTTATTGGACAATCTTTCTACCTAGTAAGGATCAAACTTTTCCAGCTTTCACGCAATTTGCAAGACTGTGTCAAAATAAAATGAACACCAAAATAGTTGCAATTCGAAGTGATCACGGTGGAGAATTTGAAAACTATCTTTTTGAAAAATACTATGATAAACATGGAATTGAGCATAACTTTTCAGCTCCTAGAACACCACAACAAAACGGAATGGTTGAACGTAAAAATCGTGTTCTAGAGGAGTTGGCAAGAATAATGCTAAACGAGGGTAGTCTACCTAAGTATTTCTGGGCTGACGCGATTAGCACCGCGTGTTATGTTTTGAATAGGATAATAATACGTCCTATACTAAACAAAACGCCATATGAATTATTAAATGGTAGAAAACCAAATGTGTCACATCTCCACGTATTCGGTTGCAAGTGTTTTGTATTGAACAATGGTAAGGATAATCTTGGGAAATTCGATGCTAAAGCTGACGAAGGTATCTTTCTTGGTTACTCACAATCTATCAAAGCATATAGGATATACAACAAAAGATTACTTATAGTAGAAGAGTCAGTACATGTGTCATTTGATAAATCTTATACAAAATGTGTCGAGAAAGGTCTATCTTTTGATAGTGCAGGTCCATCTACTGAAGACATTGTCAAAGATAAGGAAGACGAGAGTGAAATTATTGTGAAGAAAGATGCTGAGAAAGAGAAAGATGAGTCTCATGATGATGATGAAAGAGAAAGCACCTCAAACAATGAAGAACTTCCTAAGGCCTGGACAAATGTGAGAGATCATCCAATTGACAACATAATAGGGGACATCTCAAAGGGCGTTACAACACGCTCCAAGATAAGTAACTTTTGTCATCATTTTGCTTTCGTTTCACAAGTTGAGCCGAAAAACGCTAAGGACGCATTACTTGATGAGCATTGGCTAATGGCCATGCAAGAAGAATTAAACCAATTTAAACGGAATGATGTTTGGGACCTAGTCCCTCATCCGGGAGATCATCAAGTAATCGGCACTAGATGGGTTTTTCGTAACAAACTTGATGAAAACGGCGTTATTACTAGAAACAAAGCTAGATTAGTTTCCCAAAGTTACAATCAAGAGGAAGGTATTGATTATGAAGAGACATACGCTCCCGTAGCACGTCTCGAAGCTATTCGTCTCTTACTTGCCTATGCTTGTTCAAAAGATTTTAAACTATTTCAAATGGATGTTAAAAGTGCCTTTCTAAACGGCTATATAAATGAAGAGGTCTATGTCGCTCAGCCACCCGGCTTTGAGAATTACATGTATCCAACTCATGTCTATAAGCTGAAGCGTGCTTTATACGGTTTCAAACAAGCCCCTAGGGCTTCGTACGAACGTTTGAGCAAATTTCTACTTAGTCAAGGATACTTTAGGGGTAAAGTTGACACTACTCTCTTCATTAAAAGAAAAGATAAAGATATACTCTTGGTTCAAGTTTATGTAGATGATATTATATTTGGGTCGACTAATGCAAAACTTATCAAAGAATTTTCTAAGCTTATGCAGAGTGAATTTGAGATGAGTCTCATGGGAGAGCTGAATTTCTTCCTTGGCCTACAAATCAAGCAACTTAGTCATGGAACGTTCGTAAGTCAAACCAAGTACTGTACAGAGTTGCTTAAAAGATTTGGAATGAGTGAGGCAAAGGAGATTGACACACCTATGGCAACAAATAGTAACCTAGACAAAGATGAGAAAGGTAAAGAGGTTGATGTGAAATTGTATCGAGGTATGATAGGTTCACTATTGTATCTTACAGCCTCAAGACCAGACATCATGTTCAGTGTATGTATGTGTGCAAGATATCAATCTTGTCCAAAGGAATCACACTTAAAAGTTGTCAAAAGAATTCTACGATATCTACGTGGAACTACTACATATGGCCTATGGTATCCTAAAGGCAATGAGTGTTATTTGATGGGATTCTCCGACTCAGACTTTGCTGGCTGCAAATCCTACAGAAAGAGCACCAGTGGGATATGTCATCTATTCTCAAATTCATTGATACGCTGGCATAGCAAGAAACAAGTATCAGTTGCATTATCTACCGCTGAGGCAGAATACGTAGCTGCCGGAAGTTGTTGTGCTCAGATATTATGGCTCAAGCAACAACTCATTGACTTTGGTATTAAGCTTGATCGTATACCTATCATGTGCGACAACAGAAGTGCCATAAACTTGAGCAAGAATCCTGTTTTACACTCACGAACCAAGCATATTGAAATAAGGCATCACTTCCTAAGAGATCATGTAGAGAAAGGAGACGTTATATTTGAACATGTAGAGAGCAAGAAGCAACTAGCTGACATCTTCACCAAACCTCTAGCAACGGAGCAGTTCTTCAACATTCGTAGGGAATTAGGGATATTAGATATCTCTAATTTGAGCTAAATGCGTTTGTTGTCTTAATTTTATTCCTTTACTATATATATATATATATATATTGATTATACTCAAGCTAACATCTCTTTTAGTACGAAGGTAGTTCATCATCAAATCAAGCATCATTCCCCATTGACTAGAGGATTATACTTCATTCTACGAAATGATTACGAGACACCTACATATTGAGAAGGCGGTAACATGTTTGTTGTTCACTTCCAAAAATATTATTGATACTATAATATGCTATCAATTAACATGCTTATAGTGACTTCATGTATGATTATCCATATATCTCACTTACTTGTATATGTATTTCATCATTATTCATAACATATCATGTTTTGGGCATACAAGCAAGTAACTAAGCATAAATCCATCATATATCAACATCACCAAAGCATTTCAAACAATTGAAGCAATTTAGGTCGACCTACCTTGCATCTGAGTCGACCTACAGAAGTTATTTTTCCACAGAAAACAAAAATGCCCAGTTACGTCGACCTACCCTTCTTTTAGGTCGACCTAATTTGATATTTTTTTTAATTCTTCTGTTAGGTCGACCCATCCTTCATTTAGGTCGACCTACTGCTACAAAAATTCCCAAATTTGGGTCTGTTGGTCGACCCGACCCATCCCCATAAATAACTAGTCTTTCCAATTTCCATTTTTCCTCATTCTCATATCATTGTGTACGGCCAACCCTAAATTCTCAAGTTCAAAGACAGCCAAAGATCATCTCTCTCACTCAAATCCTCAACAATCATGGCACCCAAATCAAGAAAAGGAAAGGAAATCGCATCCGGATAATCCTCTCAACTGGTAAGTGCTATAGCCCTTGTTCATCCTGATTGCAAAGAAAACTTTGAAAAATGGCAAATGAAGAGGAAGATAGTCAAGCAATATATCTATAATCCACATGTTGCTAAACGTATGCACATTCCTGAGGTTGTCAGTCTGATTCAACATCAAAATATTCACCCTCTTTTGGAATGTGATACACCGTATTGTGAGAATACTGTTAGGGATTTCTATGCAGGGTTCACAAGAGAGGAAGGTTGTAATTTTCGATTTAAGATGGGGTCGAGATCACATGTTGTTGACAAACGGGCCTGGATAAGTATCTTTGGCCTTACACTTGTAGGAGATGAAGTCCGTATAGAAGACGGTGAGATCCCGGCCAACTATGATCATGTGGCCTACATGAAATCAATTCTCAAAGACCCTTCCGTCTTTGATAAACCAAATGAAACAATCAAAGATGGGCACTTAAAGAGAGATCCTAGGCTCCTAAATTGGATTATCTCACGAGTCGTTCGACCACGAGCAGGCGGATTCTCAAGAATTGAAAGAAATGAAGTTGTGTTAATGTATCTGCTGCAAAACAGGACGGGTGTACACTGGCCACACTTTCTAACTGCCAAGTTCCATGAGGTACAGCAGAAGACTACTGCTCTATGTTATGGCTCGATCATTCAAACAATCGTGAACCATTTTGGCATGAGACTCGATGGATTGTCCTACATTCACTTGAAGCAGTCCCAAGATTTCTCCCAAACAACCTTAACCCTCATGGGATACCATTGGGATCTAGATAGGAAAACCTACTATCTTATTCAAAAGGGAACCGGAAAGGTCATATACAACTATGACGATCCTACGGAATTTGGCCACCTTGCAGGTAATGAAGAAGAAGGAAATGATCAAGAAATAGCAAATGATGAGGATCACACCATGGAAGATGTAACTCATGACACGGATCCAAATTGGCAATATGTCCCTCCTCAAGAGGAAGAAATTCCTTGGGGATACACGGCTCCACCTCCACCGGATCAGTCCAACATCATTTCCATGCTTGAAAATATGCAACTCCTACAACAACAGCATTTCGACACACAGCAGCTCCAATTCCAGAACATGCAACAGCTTCAACAAGATCGCTATGATGAACAACAACGACAATATCAATCGTTATACAACTTGGTTCAAGACCACAAAAGCGACTTTGAAACGTTTGCATCCAACTCGACCTTAAGACATAATCATTTTGAGGAGACTGCATTGAACCGCCATGCCAATCTAAGTCAAAGCTTCAATACTCTAAACATCTCCGTGCTTGATCTTTTGGAACAAGTTGAAGAAGATCGTCCTCAATCGTTTCAAAAAGGAAGAGGAAGACGGGGCAGGCGTTAGGATGCATCACACTTCATATCATTATTTCATTGCATTTCATTCCATCATCATTATGTTTATTTGCTAAACTTTCTAGCACTTAGTCTAGTTTCCCTTCAATTAGTTGGAATATTATGTGTGCTTGGGTGTACTTTTAAATTTGTTTGGATATTATGCTACCTCTACTTGCCTTTTACCTATTATGCTATGCATGTTCGTGTTATATCTATTTTCTCTTGCTACTCTCTCCTACTATTCCTTCGTTGTATTTCTTTTGATGTTGTCAAAGGGGGAGATAGGTGCTGAGACGGTGCTGAGAGTACGGGGGAGCTCAGTATGAAGGAGCTTACGCATACAAGTCCGGGGGAGCTCTCACTACTTGTTTGCCGGAGCTCTCACTACTTGTTTGCCATCATCAAAAAGAGGGAGTATGTGAATACAAGTTCATACTCACAAAGGAGTTTTTGATCCATGGCAAACTCCCCAAGCAAAAGAACTCAAGGAAAAGCAAGTTTGGCTATTCAAGACAAATCAGGTCGACCTGCTCTGCATCTAGGTCGACTCAAAACAAGGAAAACATAGAAGATTCAGAAATGCCACAGACAGGTCGACCTACTCACACTCCAGGTCGACCTAAAATGATGAAATTTACATACCTCACTGTTAGGCCGACTCACATAACAACTAGGTCGACCTAAACTGAAGAAAAGTCTTCAGAACATGTTTCACAGAATTATGGTCGACCTAAACCTTCGACAGGTCGACCTAACTGGCAAAAATTTCATCCAAGTTGAATCCAGTTCTGTTAGGTCGACCTAAGCACTAGAAGAGGTCGACCTATTTGCTCAAAAAGGCCAAAATTGCAGATCTGCTATGCTCCAACTGATCAGCTCTCATATATATTATCTAATGTGAATTATTGAAGAATCAACACCAACAACTGAAAGATACACAAAGGCTTCTCATCTTCGATCATCGACACGACTCCAACACAACTACACACAATAATTTTTGCGTTGAGGGTTTACGTTCAAGATCGATAACATCCATGGAACGGAATTGAAGATTCCTAGTGGGTGAAGATTTGTGGGGTTTTTGGTGAATAAAATCTGCGGGTTTTGTCCTCCAAGATTGGTGAATTTTGGGGGTTTTTATCAAGAAGCTTCATCAAGGATCCAGCTGAGTGTGAAGATTGAAGAACAAGGGTTCAAGCAATTCAAGACACTGCAGAAAGGGATCAAAGTGAAGCTCTTGGAAGACCTTGATATGGCTCAAGATTAAGGGGGAAGAAGATTCAAAGGATCGACAAAATCGGTTTATTGTTTATCGCTTTGTTATCTTCTTTGTATAAACTGCTTTCAATAATAATGGAAGACTTCCCAATTCCCGTTTGGAATTGGGGGCAGATGTAGTCGTAGCGAGGACGATCGACGAACTGCCTAAACAAATATCGTGTTCTTATCGCTTTTATCTTTTCATTTACGTTCTGTTCATATTTGGTTATAATTGCAAATTGATCAACGATTTAAGTGTTAAAATGGTGTATTAAGAACTTGTGTAAACATCACAATTCACCACACATTGAATAACAATCAATTTGAATATTATCACCAAGTGTTTGTCTTTTTGCTTCATCCATTATCAAAGCATTGGAAACAAAGTTTATCAAAATAGAAGTTAATCGTTTTTCATTGGTGTAACGAATTGCTTCAATAGTATATCCTTTCATTATTAATCCCAATCATTTTGTGGTTTTATCACATATACAACCTTTTCAATAGCGGTCCGGAATAGACGCGAGTCGATTCAGAACCGCTTTCGCTTAAGTTTGAAATAATTCCAAAAAAACTCTGAGAGATCTATTCACCCCCCTCTAGATCCTTAAGCCTAGCGTCTAACAATTAAGAGATGATAGTAAGGAAATAGGATTTTAGAGGTTATTATCATTTTGGTTAGAAAGAAGAATAGAAGAGAGAAGAGAAGATAAGGGGATTTGTGAGATTCTTGAAGATAGAAGGAGATTAACTTAAGGTAAGGGTTAGAATCCAGATGATTATAGGTTTATATAATTGGGTAATATTGTGTGTATGCTTTGTGTATGATCTCTTATTTTCTCAATTTCATAGATTTGGAAAATGTTAGGGTTTATGTTAAATCAATGAAATTTTGTGAGTTGTTCATGTTCAATGTGTTGTATGGGTGACCCATAACTAGAAACATGAATAGGAAGCCATAATATGTGATGAATTGCTTTTTGAAATGAGTTTAGTTGGTAAAAAATCGGATTTAATTTGGTGTTGGGATGTTGAATTCGCATCAGCATTTTTCTATTTCTGGTGCGGAGCGCCGGGCGAGTGGGTTGCTTCGTCGGGCGAGCGATCGCCTACACGCCTTCGTCGGGCAAGCGTAGAGGGCGAGAGGGTGGCAAGTTTCTGACTTGAAGTTCCGGGCGAGCAAGGGCTTTCGCCAGGCGAAAATGCCCTATTTTCGAAAAATTAAAATGTTCATAACTTTTGATCCGTAACTCCATTTTATGCGTCGTTCAAAGCGTTAGGAAGCTAATGTAATTATATATATGATAGGATTGGAATATTTATCACTTAATGAATTAATTATGATGTTAATATGTGGATAACATGTAATTATGTATGTGTGCGTTATGGATTGATGAATTGTGGCTAAGATTAGTGGATGTGTTATGTGATATGATATCTATGATATGTGTGAATGAATATATGATATTATAATGTGTTTTGTTAGGAATGATTATTTGAAATATGTATGCATTGAGATGTGAATTGAATAATAATAATGCAATGCATGTTATGCTAGGCTTGAATACATGTGATTGATTGATGTGTGTAAAGTGATGCATTGTTTGGTATTGAGGTCATGTTGTGTAAAGTTGTGCAATATTGGAAAAGATGTGATTATGGAGTTTAAGAGGTTGAGAATCGTCTTATTTACATAAGTCTTGTTTGTGGCACACTTACACTAGCATGAGTCTTTGAAAGAGGCAATGTCGGGTAATCTCGTGGAGATTATTTGCTTGTCCTAAACCTAACGAGTATGGGGCTTTGAGGTGGTTATCTAGTTCGAGAGATGGACAATCGTCTTGCCGAAAATGATAACGGCGGGATCCACATGCATATCGCATAGAGTCGCACGTGTCGGTGTGAAATGTTGTGGTGTGTGATTATGTGATATGATTGTGTGAATATGATTTTGGTTGATATGCATTTATGTGGGTGTTGTGATTTGATATTGTATACTTGATTGTATTTCATTATTGGATTACAATTGTGGGTTTTGGTAATTGGATATGATTACTCGAATTATGGAACTTTGTCGAATGAGCTAAGCATGTGAATCTTGATGTCATACCCCAATTTTTGACCCGCATTTTATGTGTCCATTTGCATTTTTATCTCAAAAAAATCAAAAATATATAGTTGTTTCCATTTATGCTTGATGTTATTACTAATAGTTTTGTTGTTCATTTATTACTAACATCTCGATTTAAATTTAAATTTGTTATTCAATCTAAATTTTTAGATTGAATTTCTTATTAAAATTAAAATCAATTTTTTTATTATTGTTTGTTCTTATTTTGTAGGATACAATTAAAAGGTCCAATTCAAAAGGAGGTCCATTTGATACAAGAGTCCTTAAGCCAAAATGTTGCAGCCCACTTGTAATTACATCAAAAAGTCTTGTTATCGGTGACAAGCCAAAAGGTCCAAGTGACATCAGTAAAAAATAAGATTTCACAGTGCAGAAAAAACAAATTTCAACAAGGGATATTTCCACAAAAAGACTGGAAGCGTGATTTTTCTCCACTCCAATACAGCTCCGCAAAAGTCACGATTTCTTCCCCACCTTGACAGCTCACCGCGCTTCATGAATAGTCCACCACTTCACACGCTTGAAGCAAAAAACTTCACACGAATTTGATTCAAAATTCCATCTATAAATAGAGATGCTCACTGCACAAATGAGGGGGGAGAAAATTTTAGTGTTATGCTGCCAAATCGAAAACCAGAAAAACTCTCCTCCAAAAGTTTCATCACCTTCTACAAACACTCTTCAATCAACCATCGAAATCTATAAGAAATTCAACAAACCTTCACCTGCATACTCCTTTGATCCATTTTCATACTCACCTGTTTGAAACCGATCCAAACCATCAACAACAACCTAACCGAAACACCCTGTAATCATCAACTTACCAAATCACCGAACCATAAAACCTGTATCCTTCATAATCACATGAACACAAACCTTCCATAACTTCAAATCAATCCAGTTACCTGTAAATCCACCTTCAAAACACTCATCACCTTCAAACAACAACATATTCATACTTCATCAAAATCGTTTTCGGACTCAACTGACACGCAACGTCAACAACCGATCTGACTCGGTGAAACCAAACATCATCACATCACCGCGATTCCGACGACTCCATAACGTCACTGCAACGAACCGATTCTCCGTAACAGCAACTCGAATCGCATCCATACCGACGTGCTAACATCCGCAACACACACATCATCACTTTACTCATCCGCTTCAACGACATCATCATCATCACATCTCCGACGAGTTAGCGCGGGGAGGTTTTTGTTATTGCTTCCATTGAGAGAAGAAGAAAATTGAGAAGCAGAGTTAAGGAAGGACACGGTTGAAACTCGTGAGATGAGAGAAAACAAACAGAGAAGCAGGTCTTGGAGCGTGAAAAAGAGAGGTGGACGGTGGGAGCCCCTTCGTGAGGTTCTAGGTTTATTTTCTTTTGTGTGCATTCAATCTGATTTGGGCCTTAAGCTTCAACAAATTCTGATTTTCGGATTACTCTATGCACCCAGCATTTCCAGCGCACCTCCCTGGGCTGATTCCTAGTGTTTTGGGCCTACAATCAATTGGTAGCCCAACACTTATATCTTTTGATTCCACCTATGCTTTTATCATTTAAACCCATTTCTATGATAGTTTTTTTTTCTATTTGTTTACCATTTTAAAAATACAAAAAAATATATATTAGTATTACTTTTCTTTATTACATATCAAAAATATCAAAAAAAGTAGTTTAAAATGTCTTTTTGATTTGATACTTGATGATCCATTTGGTGAGAGTTTGTGATTTAAATTTACAATATCTCTCTTCTTCTACTCCATTCTGATTTTTCTTTGAATCACAAATTTAGAGGTCTAATTCCTCTTTAAATTCAACGGACTTAGGACGTTGATGGGATGAAAATCCTAATCCGCAATATTAAGTGATTGAACTTAAAGATGGAAGGAACCTTTAATGTGATTCCATCTTTCACTTCTTTTTTATTTTGGTCGATGAAAATCTTCAACATCATGAGAATTCTTTTGGATTCTAGATGAAGATGAGACCGCTACCTATTTTCTTTTCGTGCGGTATTGCTTTAGGAGAACGATCTATATATCATTTCTCTCGCATGCATTAGCACAAAAATTGTTGACCGGCCTCGTTGTAGGGTGATTTCTACATAAATCACTTGGCGATCTACTTAACATAGCGCAATATTTCGTGTCCCGAATAAAAAAGATCAAACATGGAAGAGAATTGTATGCGGTTGATTTAAGGCTTATGGAAGTTTATCGTGTAGTCGCTATGATTTTATCAAGCTTCTGATAAATTTCCATTGAATTTAAATCCGAGAACATCCTTCACTCACCATCGATCTTTATTACTAACTTTGATAACATACTTGACAAGTTTCAAGATGGTTATCTTTAACATCTAACAATTGACTTTAATTTCCGTACTTTATTATATTGTTCTTTATTATTTCTCGCTTTATGCTTTATTTTATTATTCGTATGTTTATGTTTCCGCTATTTTATCTTTGTCCATTTGGACGTTTATATTCCGCTATTTTCTCTTTGTCCATTTGGACGCTATGTTTATGATTCCGCTATTTTCTTTTTGTCCACTTGGACCATACTCTACTTTTGTGCTAAAACATTAATAAACAACAAAAATCTAAGAAATTAATAGTCTCATTAATGAATTAACATTCTCTCTCTTGATAAATCCAATGGTTGATATTTCTTCCTCTCATCTCTCATTTAAAAATGCTCTCACTTGATATGCTCCCTATATATATATATATATATATATATATATATATATATATATATATATATATATATATATATATATATATATATATATATATATATATATATATATATATATATATATATGCCAACCAATCTATAAAGCTTGATTGGTAAAATGGATTATTTGAAAGGTTTATGACTCGTTTGCTTTGACTTTTTTTAAAAATGATTTTTATAGTGTTATAATTTTAAAAAAAAAATTACAAAGAATTTTTTTTTATAAAGTTTCAAATGAAAATTTGGTTTGAATAGTTGTTCTTAAAGTGTTATTTTAGGTATTTCATCTTTTTATTGAAACTTTTTTTTAATATCAAATTTTCAAAAAAATCACTTAATTTTGAAGCTATTCCAAATAAATTTTTCATGAAAATCATTTTTAAAATACAATATTTGAAAAATTACAATTTTGACTAGACTTTGGTCTTCAATAATGTATGTTTATGTTATACGATGTCAAAATTAGTGTTTTATTTTAAAATCTATTTTCAAAAATACAAAGAAAAAATTCATTTTTTAAAAACTGAAACAAATAGTCTCATGTGTAGAACAAGCTTTTAAATAGGCATCCACGTCAAACCAAAAAATAAAGCTATAATAGATCATAGGTCAGACTCAGACCATAAAAATTTATTGTAGGTGAGACTAAGGTCTGACCTGACCTATTTCCAACCTTAATTGAAATATCTAGACTCTCTAAATTGTTTGATCCAAGGTCTCCACATGAGGCATTGACCATAATGAAACATCTAGACTCTCTAAATTGTAAATTGTTTGATCTAAGGTCTCCACATGAGGCATTGACCAGAATCCACTGGGTTTTCTTAGTCGTTTAACCAAAAATCTCTACAAGAGACATTGTCCATTGACCAGAATCCACTAGGTTCTCTTAGTCGTTTAACCCAAAATCTCCACAAGAGACATTGTTCAAAATCCATCGGACTCTCTTTATACTTTCTATTAGAGTGATCATTTAAGTTTTACCAGGAACATTAGAGCATGTCAATATGGTATTAGGAATATATTGGTTGTGTCAAGTTAGATTCCTAACAAATACTATGTAAAGAAAAGGAAAGAATATCATATTCATGTGCCTTCTAATGGACGAATAGAAATGACTTTTATCAACTAAGCTATTTTTCTTTGACTAAGAATCTATTTGGATGACCAACTTATTTGAAGTTTATAGCAAAAATATATGTAGTGATCGTCTTATGGACAAGTGTAGGAGAAGGATGATACACTCTCGCAAAATGTAAGTTAGGTCATCTGGGTCGGCCACACAGAATTAGAGTCAGAGCATCAAGCAATCGCAATAACAACCTCAACTGTTACACACAAAATGGTAAAACATTTTATTGAATTACATTATTAAGACGAATTTGGAGGGAAGGGGCAGGCTTGGCTTCCAAAAACAAATTTTAAAAAAATATTTGACATTTTTTTTGAAAAAATAATTTTGATTAGAATGATAAAAGAGCCATTATCATTACTAAATTTTTTATTTTCAAAATAGTATAACAACCTAAAAGATATTTGAAAATTTTATATAAACCCTCCAAAACCTCCTTCAATACAATTTTTTAATTCCTCCATTTTATGGAATTTTTGATGTTATTAATAAAATCAAACCCTCCTACCCAAAATTTTTTTATTCTTTTCATCTAATTCTTCCTATTTTCCAAAACCCTACCCTCCCTTCCCCTCCAAACTCGCAAACATAGCCAGCCTAAGTAATCTCCAATCAAAGCCTCGAAATATTCATAACAATTTAAAAGAAACAAAATATAGTAAATAACTCAAAAAGATTAACCGAGGCAAAAGCAACAAAACTAAGAATTTCTTTTATAACATTTGGAACTCAGTCTCATTTTAGGATTACAAAATTGATTAGCTATGAATTTAATTGGGACAAGAATCAAGCTAAGGTTATACAATATAATTTATGACAAAGATTATTAATTTCACAAACTACTTCCGCTTGTACCTGAAAGGGAATTTGAATAACATTTTAGTTTTCATTCATAAATAAAAAATATGAAAAGGGAATAGAAGACATTTTATGTGTTGAACAAGAACAAAATAGATATTTCTATTGATGCTTCATAGGATAGAGTAATAGTTTTTTTTTTAATTTGATACCTTGACTTGCTTTTGAATGATTTATTGGGCTTCTTTCCAAGTCCAGAACCTCTTTGTTTCGGCTTTTTATCCTTCATGTCAGTTTGGAATAGCTCCCGCATCTCTTCCGTCCTAGAAGAGGAAGTCTTACGAGAAGTGGATTTATTAGATTTCTTCTGAGGCTTCCTCACAATCTTCCCAGAATCTAGTGCCCTCTTGACAGCCTTTACTGCTTTTGCACGTCTGTATGCAAGATCAGCAAGTGTCATTCCACCCTTTTCATTCTTATCTGTCCCCTTACCCTGCAATTTTATGCATTTCATTTTCAGTGTAACAGAAAGTGAGGAATAAGGATTACATCCCAACCGTCCTTAACCATGATGGGGAAAGTTAATAGCTTACTCTTGGCTTGTCATCCTGCTCCTCATCCTCCAACATCTCTCTAGCTGCTTCCAATTTTCTGCGTTTCTTCCTAGGCATATTTTTCTGCATCATAGATATTTTGCATCAAGTAAACATGCAAGTCGTGACAAAGCGTACAAGCAATTTTATGTACATTCTATATGTAACAAATCAAGTTGATTTGTATGCAGAACAAGATTGGGAAACACTTGTTACCTCTCGCTCCCGTTTCCTCTTTTCCTTCAATTTTAGGTCTTCAGCTTCCTGGGCACTAACCATCTTCTGAGAAGAACCATTTTCCTTATCCATGGATGCCTGTTAAAAGTCATTTCTCGTATTATTAGCATCAGGGAGCATTTTACCCAATATTACATAATACTACTTGGTCGGCATGCCACCATCGCTGTTAAATCAATACCATACCTTTGCTGCTTTAGCAGAAAGCTTCTTCTCCTTCCCTGTAACAAACCAGGTTCTTTTGGGGCGGGAGAAGATCTCATCCCTGTGTGCAATCATGTTTTCGGCCTGTAATATCATACAAAAGTGTGATTTTATTGACAGGACAACGTTACGAATGAGAAAATGGAAGTAACTAAATTCACAGAATACATAACAGAACGGTACTATTAACACAATATTTCGTTACTTTAGAAATGCTTTTTCTTAATATAAGACGTCAACCAAATGAATAAATCAAAATTACATAGTGCACTCCAAGGATTAAAGCCAGATAAACAAAAGTAACTGATTCATACCTTTGTGGCCTCCATTTCAGCTTTCCTTAGGATCATTTCTTCCCTGAAGAAATTGAAAAGTAAGAATTTTGTAAAATATTATAAAAGAATAAAAAACAACAATAAATCCTTAACAAAATGTAATCAAAACCTCTCTTCTTGAAGTACTTCAGAAATTTGATCCTCCATTTGCTCAATAACTTGAGACCATTTGAGTATAGATTGCTCTGCCACAATGCGGCTTTTCAGCTTTGAACCAGCCCTTTTTGCCTGATTAATTAATATTCACAATAAAAACTACTCAGCAGCATGACTAACGCGCCAACTTTCTTTTTCTTATTTTAGTTTGCATGGTGTCTCTCTAAAAAGAGAATCAATACACCTTTCAAATAGGAAAACCAAACTATCCTAGAAAAATAAACATGCAGCAATCCGTGAAAAGAATTAAAAATATAAAATCAACAGATATATAATGAATGGCTTTTATTTCTCTATAATGAAATATGAATGATTTAGAAGTGTTCTCATGAAATGTAAAATTAGAATAACTCGCAGGGGCAATTAAGTAATGCTTCCTGAAAGAATCTATGCAACTGAAACTGTAAAATCCAGATCAATTTGCATGAAATTTTTCTTGTAATAAAAAGCGTGCAACAAAATATATAAAGTGGCATAGCCACCACAAAAAGAATGCTGCAAACAGCTAGAGAAATTCTCCAAATGATACTCACAATAGACTTTAGAAGTGACCGATCATTATCAGTAACAAATGTGACAGCAGATCCCGCTCTTCCGGCTCTTGCAGTACGACCAACTCGATGAACATAGCTTCATAGTTAATAAAGATGTTAAAGTTATTAACCCAGAGAGAATGAGATAATAGTTACAGTAACAAAAACTGGAGGATGTACAACTACAAAACTGCCAACACATAACAATATTAGTTATCAAGAGCAGAGTTTTCAGTTATCAACAATATGTTTCATTGAGTATACCTGGTAATATCGCGTGGACAAGCAAAATTGATAACCGTTTGAACACCGATAATGTCAAGTCCCTGTAAGTAAAATTAAGTGACTGTCAAATCTATATTCAAAACGACAACAGTAAGTGCTAACATGAGGCCATAAACTTAGGTAGTGTTTGTTGGTTGGACGGGAGGGGAGGGGTTATTTTAAACTTTTATCAGCTGTTTATGTTTTTTTTTGGAGGAAAGGATGAGAGCAAAATCACTCCAATTCAATATTGGAGGAATTTGGAAGGGGGGAAATGGCGAATTAATAAAATCACTCCTTCTCAACTGAACACAATATCTCATCTAATTTCCCTTCCATATGAATTGTTCTATTTGTTTGAACCCAACAAATATTTAACTCTGAAGCATGGGTACTGCTAAAATGGTGAAGTACCGGTACCGGGTACGCACCCGTACTGGGTACACGTACCATACTCATGGTACTTCAATTTTTTTCATTATTCGATTTCGAGTGAAATTTTTTGTTTTCTAAAATATCAATATAGTATATTTACGTATTTTAATTTTTTTTCGTTAGTATATCTTAACATTATTTTCGACTTATTTACTTTTTACAGTGATGTTTAATTATGAATCTAACAATTTAGTTCTCTATTCATACATTTTATAGAAAACTCGGGATTTTTTATTAAAGTACTTGTACCTTGATTTTTTTTTTAAATATTTGTATCCCGTACCAGTACCCGCTCCGGGTACCGTACCCATACATTTAATAAATTTATGTTCCTCATGAACTAATCTAGTTTGACTATCATTATCCTCAAAAGAAGACATGTTGATACTTGATACTATATTCATTAATACTATTCAAAAGTAATAAAAGAGGATAAAAAAATTAATTCTTCTTGAACAAATTCTTACACGAGCAGCCACATCAGTTGCAACCAAAAAATCCACTTGCTGCTTCCTGAACTGTTCCAAAGCCTATACAAACAACCAGAAGTGAGCAAATATTGCCACAACAGCAAATATTTCTTTTATCACAATCAGCTTTACCAATTTAGTATCCCAAAAAATATAACAGTAACATGATTATATAACTACAAAGCCAAACAAAGAGCTAAAATACGCAACATACTTCAAGACGTTGGGCCTGAGTAAGATTTCCATGAAGCTCAGCAGCTTTCAATCCAGATAATCCAAATATAATCCTGAGCCTGTGTGCCGCCTGCTTTGTTCCACTGCATACCAAATGAGAAAGTAGTAGTTAGAGGTAGCAGCACAATGAAAAATAAATTTATAACTGCAAAACAAAACGTAAATTCGAAATCTGGAATTAAGACTCGAGACTTTCAGTTTATTAAAATCATAGAAAGCTTCTGCGAAACCAACTAGAAATCTACAAATATCAATATGATGACCAACCAGTGTAATAAACTTCATAATGCTGATTAAAATTAACATGGATCATCGTAAAATTAACCTCACATCTACTACAAACCAATCAAATTCGTACAAAAGAATTTACCATCACAAGCTGAATGTAAGCATAGTAAATAATTATGAAATGAAACCTGAAAATGATCACTTTAGAAGTAAAAGTTTTGGTGCACATTGCAAGAAGAACTGCTTCCTGATTGACTTCACGCATTCTTCTTATTCTAACCACTCTGGAAAGAAAGAAAAAATAGCAACAGTTAACAAAGTTCAAAGGATTTTAATAGATGCTAAAATCATGTAAATAGAAAACTGCAAAAAAGCTTAACAAAATAGTTCTGCATAATTAAGGTTTTTGGATAAATATAGCTCTGCACATTCATGAGAAATATTCTTCGTCAATTTAAAAATCTAAAACAACCTTTAAGTTCTTACCACTTTAATTTGTGACTTTGACATTTTTCATACAACATACAGCTAAACTTCATAACATACAGAATAAAAATCAATGGAAGATGAATGATTGGATTAGAGAAAGCAAAGGGAAGTGAAGATATTACTCTTCAGTCAAGGATGCTGGCCGTTTAGCAGATGGATCAGCAGAAAGACGCAGTGGTTTTGATAGGGAAAGTTTAACAAGATCAGCAACCTTATCGGTCATGGTTGCCGAAAAAAGCATGGTCTGCCTTTTTCTGGGACACAAGCGAACCTGTAAAACAATCAAATGTGTTTAATACTCCATTCCAACAGCATGACAACATAAATTGTGAAATTGCACATGTAACAACGGCGATTTTTGTATCATAGGGTTAACTAACACTCACAAGTTCTTGAACTTCAGCATCAAATCCAAGCTCCAAAAGACGATCAGCTTCATCAAGGATCAAAACAGCAAGATCATCCAAATTCACCGACATAGAATTGCGTAAATGGTCTATCATGCGTCCTGGAGTAGCCACAACAATGTCTGGCATTGATCTCAAGGCAGCCTCTTGCACCTAGGATGAGAAACTACTTTTAGAGCTTAAATAAATAGAGAGACAATCTGCATTACTCACCAATAAGCTCAATAGAATGGCTTATGAATAAGTGACATCAATAATATTTCATTTAAAAAATGCAAACCCTGTTTTCTGGCTGATTAGTTTCAAATATTGTAATTTGTTACAGGAACTCATTATATCAAACAAAAATAAAGACCAAGGGTTTGTTTGAAAGAGCTTATTTGGGCTTATCTCAACTTACATTGGTGTTTGGATACACTTGTAAAACTAACTAACTAATGACACACTCGTGAATTGTTTTCAGTTTACTTCAATAAGCTCGATAGAAGGCAGTATACTGAAAGCATTATGAAATTGAAACAGTAAGCTAACCTTTGTTGAAAGACCACCGACAATCAGACAACTCCTTATGTCAGTAAATTGAGCAAGCTTCTCTATCATACTGTGAACTCTGCAAACAAAGAATTCGGAATGAACATATTTGGAAATAAATTTACATGAATCACTATAAAAAGTGCTTCCAAAATTTACATCTACAAACTTCAAGTGGAAGTTGATGATTAATCACAACAAATAAAAAAAAAAGGTTTATTTGAATGAAACCTACTTTGAAATTTACTATCAACAAGTTTGTACTTCAACTTACAGCAAAAATAATCTTTAATTAAAAAATATAACAAAAAGAAAGAAAAGGCACTGAATACATCAAAAATTAGTTTCATTCATTGCACATATACTCATTGAGGCTCAGGCTTTTGACTATGAATCACTGAAGAACATGAATGCAACCCATAGAAATTCATCCTACATATTTTTGCATACAAGTAGGCATACTGCAGTCTCATCCAAGGAAAAGAAAAGAATATTCACAATTTCACATTACATTTCAATATCGGTATGCCACTTACTCTTATGGCACACCTATATATCTGGAATGGCTTTAATGAGATAAATGTGATCCAAAAGTAAAGATAACAAACAATTACAATGATACTTACTGGGCAGCCAACTCTCTGGTTGGAGTAAGAATAAGGACCCTTATTGCATACACGCGTTTTGGACGAAACAGCAACCTCTCTAAAGTAGGTAGTGCAAATGCAGCTGTCTGCATGATAACAGAATACGGAGAAAAGGCATCAAAAGAAGCTGGTGTATAAAGCTCAGGCAACGAAACACAAAAGCAAGGTAACAAATTTACAATCTCCAAATTTAAAGTGACAGGAAGACTACCTTTCCCGATCCAGTAATGGCACTTCCACATATATCACGACCAGTCAATGCTAATGGTACACAAGCCGCCTAAAATCAAGATTAAAAATCCCAAAATCAGATTAAATTTTTCAATCCGAATTGTCCTACATAGCATGAAACTACATAACCAATTCTAACTATGCTAAGACTCACAAGGGTTTTAAATTGCATGGAGTTAAATAACCAATAATGCTAAGAATAAATATAACAACAATAAAAAAAGAACAAAGCAAAAAAGAACCTGAATTGGTGTTGGTTTAGCATACCCCAAGGCCTCACAAGCCCTGAGCAAAGGGCGAGACAAATTGAGTTGCATGAAGGAATCAGCACTGAAAGAGGCTCCATCAGAAGGAGCAAAAAAGGACTTAGTGTCACCAGCATTACCCTCTTCCTCATCTTCTTCTTCTGGTCTATAATCTTCCTAATCAAACCCAAGCCCACAACAACAAAATAATTATTAATTTTTAAAACAAATAACCATAACTTTCTATCAACAATCAGAAAACAACTTCTAAACATAAGATAAAATATGCACTTTTGCTATAACCATCCTAACTAAACCCTTCTCTAAAACAACAATACTTCTCAAAACATATAAGCACTTTTCAATCATGAATAACTTTTTAAAGCAGACTTCCTATGAAAGCCCTATGATTACTTGTTTATCAGGCTCGGAGTCAGAGGCGCTCTCATCGTCTGAATCAGGCAAAGCAACGACGGGCGCTGAACGTTGTCTGACGGCTGAGATTTTGTCGTTTACTGACGTTGTGCTTCTACGTTCATGTTCTTCAGCTACTGATTCAGAGTATTTAGTGAAATCCCATGGAGACTGTGTTTTCTTTTTCGAAACTCGCGGTTCTATGACTTCATCTTCTTCTGATTCTAGCTCTGATTCTGATTCTGATTGTGATTGTGATGGAGATTCTGGTTGTTCTTGTTCTTGTTCTGATTCCGAATCAGATTCGTGTTCGGAGAGTTCGATTTCTTCGTCGCTGGGAGGGTCGAAGATGAAACTGGGTGACATTGTTGAGACTGGAGAATAGAGGTTGGTTGAATCAGGGTTTAGAAAGGGTTTCTCTTTGTTCTATGTTTCTTTGGTTGTGGAAGACGTTTTTCGAGTTTTTTTGGGCCGGGTCGGAGCGGACCGCCTCGTTGATTGTACTTTCAAGCCCAAAATAATTTAAACCTGGCACCCCATTACAATGTTTTTACTTGTTCTAATAACAAATTCTTATGTTCCCACGGATTCTGGGACGCGCATTTATTTTGGATGTATATTTTTTAATAGAAAATTTTTTAGTTATTCGTAAAAAAATATTAATTGAATGTATAATTAATAAAAAAATATTTTGATCAGTAATTTCATGTCCTGTTAATAATCAATATTTTGATCAATAATTTCATGTTCCCGTGTACAAATATTATTCTTGTTTAGGTAACGTTATCAAAAATATCTTGATCAATAATTTTTGTTTAGGTACTAACATTTGAAAATAATTTTAATTTATAATAAATTAATGTTATCACTATATAAGACAAATCTCTACTTCTAAAAATTTCTTCCTACTCCTAAATTTTCCTATTAAAAAAAATCTCTTATGATATGCTATAATTAATCCACAATTTCTTGTATTAAAATTCATTAATTAAAAGTTAACAAACAACAACTTTCTTCAACATCATTCTCTTCATCACTACTCGGTAACAACAACTAAAATCCATCGGTATAATTAATCTTCTTCATCACCATTCTCTTCATCACTACTCAGTAACAACAATTAAAAGCCAGATTGAGAGAAAAGCTGCAAATCAAACAAAAATCCAGATTTACCACTCAGTAACAACAACAACAAAAAAAACTCAAAAACAACACCAAAAAAACTCAAATCTGAGAGGAAAATTACCAATCGAACAAAAACTCACATTTGGATTTAAAAGAAGTAGAAAAATGAGCACGATCTCTTCATCACCACTCAGTAGCAACAAAAAAACCTCAAATCTGAGAGGAAAAAAATATAATAAAATTACGAGCCTTTAATGTTGTTGAAGAAGAAGAAGCTCTCCTTATGCTCAGATAAGTTATGCTTTTCGATGTTTTGGAACCTATCAATAGATCAACAACCTGGAAAAAATGAAAAAAAGAAATCATAATAGTGTAAAAAATTAGTAAAGATAAAAATATGATATATGAATGGATAAAAAATTATTGAACTTGAAGACAAACTAGGGTATAAGAAAGAAAGATGTGTTGAATATAATAAACAAAATGGAAAGTTGGAAGAATAGGTAGTCCACGTGGATAGCCTTGTTGTTTAGAATTGGTAAAAAGGGCAAAATAGATATTTCAACAACATTTAACTTTCTTATATATGATAGATGATAGATAAACAAAAGTAAGGGAAGTTGCGGAAGCTATGCACGTGGCAGCATGAGGAAGCAGCAGAGCATATGAGTAATTTTCACAACATTTAATTTTCTTATATGATAGATAATAACTAGAGTTCTACCGTAGTATCGTGCGATGCAAGACAAATTTAGTTAAATCGTTATTAATAAGTGTTAGAATTTTACATAGTTTTAAATATATTAATACAAATATTTTAGATGTTAGTTCGGGCTTTTGACTTTGAATATAAACTATATGTTTGTTCGTGCGATGCACGGAATAGTAATATAAAAATACATATAAGAATTTGTTAACAATATTTTGAATATAATAAAATAGTATCTAAAATTGATATTTAATTTTATACAAACAGAAACTAATAAGACCAAAAGAAATAAAAAAGTATAATTTTATGTATGTATTAGAAATCAAAATACATCTATAAAAAACTAAAGGAAAATTATATAAAAACTCTTATTAATAAAAAAAGTTGTCTAAAATTGATATTTAATTTGATACTAACAGAATCTGATAGAAACAAAACAAAGAAAATATGCATGCATTAGAAGTTAACAAACATATATAGAAAAACTAAAATAAAATTAAAAATTAAGGAAAAAGAAATAAAAAAATTAAAGGCAAAACTATATATGTGACAGAAACAAAATCAAAACAAAAGAAAAATACAATGAAATATGTTTCGGACAAAAAAATAATAGAAAAATATCTCAACGAAAGAAAAAGACAATGAGACATGTTTCGGACAAAAAATAATAGAAAAATATCTCAACACTTAAAGTTTTCAATAATACTTTTAAAAGAAGTGCATTTTGTTATGTCAAAGTCATATGTACAAATAAAACAACATGAATCATAACTTGAAAAGTAAAGGTTGAATCCAAATAACAATGGAATATTACATAAAGTTGTATGTAATAAAGGTTTTATACATAGAGGTGTTAGATTTAGTTAATGGTGGTAATGGAGTTAAGGAGAAAATGGACAAATAGGTGAATGGGCGTGGATTCATGAATGAAGTTAATTGTGAGGTAGTGGTAGTCAACCCGATTAAATGGATGAATTTTATTGATTGATATATTTATTAATTATTTGAATGGAGTTAATTTTGAGTAAAATGAATAATTGACACGTTTATTCGTGTATAGAAGTTCCAAATGAAGTAAAATGTTAATTAGGTATCATAGTGGAATATGCAAATATTATCTTAATTAATAAAAATAATAAAGACTATAATGACATAAGTGGATAATATTTTTTAAACTAAATTTATTAAAAATTAAAAAAGTTTGTGACATTGGTCGTAGATTAATAATAATGTAATTACATTTAAAAAATTAAAATTTTAATAAATACCTCCGTCCCAAATTATAAGAGAAAAAAATAAAATCACGCTTATTAAGAAAAATAAAAATACAATCATTTCACTTAAGGTTTTTTTTGAAATAAAGTGCTTTGGAAGATGTAAAAAAATTCTAATTGGTTGTTGGTTATAGAAATGATGAGAGAGAATGTAAATTTAATGCAATTTGCATTTAATTTTACCTTGAAAAAAATGAAACTACTAAAATTTACTAAATAATTAAAAATAAATAATTTTAATTAGTAATAAAAATTAATTTTAGAAATAACAAATAAAGTAAAATTAAAAAGAATATTAAAATTACTAAAATAATAATTAAATAATATAAAGTTAGTGGGAGAAAATTAAGAGAGAAAATTAAGAGTTAGTTGAAGAAAATTTATTTTTAATAAATAAGTAGTAAAATAAAATAAGATAAAAATATACAATTAGTAAAAGAACCTTAATTTTGACTAATAAAATAAAAATAAAATGTAAATCGTACTAAATTATAGTCCGTACTAAATTATAGTCCTAAAATTTTTTCCGCCAAAATTTTTCACTAATTTTTATATCAATTAATAAAGATAAAAGTTAGTCATATTTAAATAGTAATAATAATATAATTAATTAATTTCTCCCACGTAGTTTGTCATGACCCACCCACTTCTCCAATAAAATTTCTCATCAAATACTACTTTATTCTTCATATTAATTAATATTTGTTTAAATTAAAATAATATTTCATCACACTAATTTTTTTTATCAATTATTAAAAAATAAAAAATAGTAATATTAAATTCAAATTATCTCCGATAAAATTTCTTACAAAATGTTAAGAAATGTGGTTGAGCCTAACTCATCCTTACAAAACTGGATTGTAGAGTGAGGATTGTCCTCCACTTATAAGGACATGTTCAGGGCATATATTGTCTGATGTGAGACTCTTAACACACCCCCTCACGCCCAGGACTAGACAATTGGAGCGTGAAAATAAATGGTGGGTGACCCGATAGCGGAAACCATAGAAGGTGGCCCATTGGATCTTAAACGAGGTTCTGATACTATTAAGACAAAATAAAACACGCAGTACCGGTGAAGAACAAGAAATGAACACTTACCTCAGCCGTAAACATACCATACTCACACATTTCATTTCAAACTTACCAACTCAGCCATAACAAAGTGCCACCGTGTCCAATGCTACATTGCTCAGTCAGCAAGTGTGGTAACAAGGAGTGGTAAATCCATGTTTTGAATTTTATAAGGGGCGTTTGGTAAAAAAAAACATTCAGGGGGCAAACCGAATCTCGCTATATTGACAAGGGGGTGAAGTATATTAAACCCTTTAAAAAATTTACTACTTTAATAACTTAAAAGTGCCACAAGGGCACACACAAGGGTCCAGGTTAACTTTTCCCATCAAGATATTGGCAAGTTAATCGGTAGTGTCACTTAGTTAGAACAAACTCTCAATTTTGTACCCCTCTACTACCATGGGCCGTCATTCTCCGTCATCTCGCCGTCATTCTCCGTCATCTCGCCGTCACCGGAGCAACCGCACCATCTCTCCGCCGCCACGAGAGAAGCAACAACAACATTCGATTCGTGCACATCGGCCAGCTTCCCGTTCACCGGATCCTCCACCTTCTTATCACTCTCGTTCTCCTTCTCCGCGAACTAAACGATTGAAGAAAAATCAGTCCGAACGCGAACGCGAACCTAAACTAGAGCACGATAGGAGCCATGGCAGTAGCAGAGGGAGGGATTCAGAGAGGGAAATAGTTGAGCGTAAGGAGAGGAGGAGAGCTGAGAACGAGGATGATGGCGGAAGGAACGGCAGGTCGTCTAGGTCAAAGCATGAGAGGTCGCCGGAGAACCACCGCAACGGAAGGAGCAGGCACAAGTCTCGGTCGCCGCCGCAGTATCACTCGGCCCAAACTCAGCCTCGTGATGAGGTGTCTGGTGATACCCAACCCTAATTCAAACTATTCGTTCATTTTTTCTGCAATTACATTTATGCTTTGCATACATTTTCTAAGTGTTGGTAGTAACTCTTACTACGGTGTTACAGGATCAATTGTTTGAATTTTATGTGTTATTAGAGGTTGATTGAACATATGGAATGTAGGGTTTTGAAAATAATTGCGTCTAGATCCTATATTATTTGGCAAACAAATTTTGTGATGAGTAGACTTATAGAATGGGGTGACACATGAATTATCATACTGCTGATCTTTTATATCAGATGCATTTGATTATTGAGTATTCTATGATAACTTGTTAGTTATGATCTTGATAACTTGTTCACGATGGACAACCCATTTGAAGTCACTTTGCTTTTGAAAAGTGACATTTACATATGGTGAAGTCACAGAAATGGTTGTAGAGCTGCCCGAATCAGGAATTTGACTGAGATTTAGAGAAGCATTATAGTTGGCCATGCTTAGAAATGAAAATGTAGAGTCTTGCCTTTAGGTATTTTTGGGCATGTGGAAAGAATACTTGTGAGGCCCATGAGACTGGAGTAGATTAAATGGAAGGTGGTATCCCTATAGTGTGAGTTAGAGAGAGGCTTATTAAAGCTTTGGCCAAATAATACGAAGAATTTATAACATATTTGAATGATTTCTCCTTTAGACGCGTCCTTAGAAAATATTATTTAAGTATTCCATGCTAGGTTGTCAATAGCGCGCTATAGCGTAGCGGTAGAGGACCTCGCCTCAACGCTTTTGCGCTGCTAACCGTTGTCTGAAATAGCAGAAATAGCGGCCGCGATTTGTGGAGGCGTAGCGGTGGAATAGCGGCACAATAGCGGTTTTGTAGCGCTTTACAGACCGCTATTGTGAAGATGAAGTCAATACTGTAATTTTGAATTTTTCAAGTGCAAATTTGTATTTCTCCCTTTTATTTCACTAATATAAAAGCTAAAAGTGAGGCATTAGGTCATTAACATTCTCTCTCTTCACTTAAATCAGCAGCCGTTTTCCTTCTCCCGTATTTTCATATCACGTTTCCACTTTTTCTCTTCACAACAAGTTTTCCTTCTCCTTCTCTTTACAGCAAGTTCAACGTTTTCTCTTCTCTTCACAACAAACATCAATCTTTCTCAACCCTATTTCCACTTTCCTCCTCACCTATTCATCTTTTTCTCATCCATTCACATCTACTTAGGAACCATGGCATCATCATCTTCTGCAAGTTTAAGTTTAATACCTTGCTACATTAGTATCTAATGGAGATGAGGAGTTGGAGGTGGAAGAAGAAGTGTTTGAAATTGAATCAAGTGATGGGCAGGATGATATTAATGTGGTGGAACTTAGAAGTGAAGATGAGACGGATGTGATTTAGTCATTTTGATTACGTTTAGAATTTGATTTAGTCATTTTAAGTACATTCCTAATTTGAGTCATTATGTTTGGTTTATGTATGTTGCTACTTTTGGTTTTAAGTCATGATGTATGTTGTTGGAACCTATTTTTAGTATTTATGTATGTTGTTGGAACCTATTTTAGTATTTATGTTTTCCTATTAAGTATTTACCTTGATTTTTAAAAGCTCACAGCGGTCATCCCGCTATCCGCTATGCCGCTATAGCATTTGGGAGGTCGGGCGCTACGCGCCGCTATCTGAGATTAACAACCTAGATTCCATGATTGGTGCCTTTTGAAATGATTGTTGTTACTTCAAGTTGGTGTTCATTGTTATTGACTTTTCTTTCAGAGGAGTTTGTTTTCTTCCTCCTCCTCTCCTGTGGGTTGTGTGGTTCCCAAAACTTTGTTTATTTATTCTTCCAATCTTGCGTTAAATATTCATTACCCCTTATTTATCCCAGTCTTGGTCTCTTTGCCTCTGCTTTGTTTTTTATAGTTCTGTGCATGTTACGCTTTCATATTCCCTGGGGTTGATTCTTATCTGGGTTGCTGTTTAATTTTTGCAGGTAATGAGTTCAAGAGGAGCTGAAATGATGTAAGCTGTTGCTTCAGCTTTTATGTTCAATGTTTTGCTCTTGGTTGATGTTGTCCATACTTTTTAATTGTCTATTTTGATAAAAATGCTATATTTTGTAGTAACATTCGTCTTTCAACATTTTTATGTTTGTAAATGTATAAGGAGGGTTGGTGCCTATTATATGCCCTAATGAAATCATTGGAGATGAATCTAAATCTAAAAAATGTGTTTACTTGTAAAGATGGTTCACTAAACCTAATTGTAGTGACTATGGGCTTAAGTTAAGAGAAGCTATACTGTAGTGACATGTGTGCAGATGTTAGATGTAGAAGAATGGTAGAGGACTTAAGAACCTGTCTTGGATTTCTTAGTTTGGTGATTGAATGGAATAAATGAACGAATAGTCTAATATTGATGTTTGGTAGAATATTTATCTTTAAGCTTCTTTTCCTGTAGCTGTTAATTTGTTGGATATCCTTATGAGTTTTTCCTTGTTCATGTTTTGTTGAATAGTACTAAATAAATAGAGCCATTTCATGCATTTGATGTAACTTATATCCGTTAAGATTTTCTACAAGAACATTAGAAATAAATTGTGCTTGTAAGATTATAATTTTTAGTCTAATTGGCCTTGAGCTTGAACATGCTACACAACTCCTCTATTTGGTGCACATATTGCAATCTATATTTGTACTTGAAATAAAATGCAAAGCTAAATAATACATTATTAATTTCTACTTAACTGAATGTAGAAGGTTGCCTACAGTTTCTGTTTGCAAATGAAAAGAGATGAAGTCTCATTGGTTTAAGAGAAATTTAACCATCAAACCTTTGTTATGAAATGACATTAGCTTGTCACTTGGTTTTAGATCCTGTGTTATATCCCCTGCTCCCAACTGTATATTTTCTTAAAGCTTAAAACTTTGTATTGTAGTTGTCATATAAATTGAAATTAGTTGGTGTAGTTTCTGATGACAATTTGGTTGCTGTATTGGTAGGAATGAAGAGGATGATTCCATTATGAAGATGAAGGCTGCCGAAGAGGCTCTGGAAGAAAAACAGAAGGTAACCATGTTTTTTCAACAAAGAGGGATCCCATATTCAGTTGTCCCTCTTCGTTGCTCATTTAGGTGCTTATGGAAGAACCATATTTTACCAACGTTACCACTGTATGGTATAAATATTATTCATCTCAGCACTCTGAACAGAAATGGATGCTTTCTTGTACTAGCTACAATTTTTTTTCCTTCTCATCATTGATTACCTTAATTTTCAATCGGTATCCTCTTCCTTTAAGAAGAGGCTAGAGTGAGACATCCAGTCTCTAGATAATAAGTACACTACTGCCAAATTAGTTTGTGAAACTTTACTCCACCATTCAAAAAGGAAAACAAAAGACAGTTTTAAAAATGAAAAAACAAAAGAAATACAAATGAGGGTTATTTTGATTGAATATAAAGTAAGATATGTGCCATATGCTTAGTTTGACCATATTAACTAGAGTTGCATTGCAATTCAATTTAAAATAGAAAATCATAAAATGATTTCATAAATTAGAAGCTAACTATTATTATTGTTATTATTATTTTTTTTTTGCAAAGATGTAGATTGGTTCACAAGAAAGAAAATCGAGGGTGTAGATTTTAAGTGACTCATTCCCGTTTGCTTTTCTGAAATATTCTATCGTTTGCAGGTAAAACCTTCGTTTGAGCTATCAGGAAAACTTGCGGCTGAAACCAATCGAGTCAGAGGTGAGAAACTATTTGTTAACCTGTATAACCATCTATTTTGATTTGTTAAGCGAGTTTATGTTTCATTTAATTGTTTGCTGAACGGTTCATATTTTTCAGGTATTACTTTATTGTTCAATGAACCACCAGAGGCTCGAAAACCTGATATTAAATGGAGGCTCTATATTTTCAAGACTGGTGAAATGTTGAATGGTAAGCTTTTATTCCTGCTGCTTAAATCTTACATATTCATTTTTTAATATTATTAACCAATGCCCCACCCCTGGCCACTTTTTTCTGTGCCGTACTGCTGAGGTTTGTGTTACTGCTAAGGTTAATCTCTTAATGCTCAGTTTCTAAATGTTTTCTCCTTTACATTTAGTTGTATTTCTGCTTTCACGTGCACAGTTTCCTTTCTTTTCTACAAATTTTCAATAGTTAATTTTAGTCATACTTTTTTTCTTCAACTCGTGCAGTTAAATTATTGAATAGAAAATCTTCTTCAACGTTTATGGTTCTAAATGGAAATGCAAGTTTTTTATCTTCCAAAGATACTTATATTTCCCTGTACTGGCATTTTCCTAAAAGAAATGTATATGATTGGCAGAGCCCCTTTATATACATCGGCAAAGTTGTTACCTATTTGGAAGGGAAAGAAGGGTTGCTGATGTCCCAACAGATCATCCGTCTTGCAGCAAGCAACATGCTGTTATTCAATTTCGGTATTTATTTATTTCTCTAATTTTACGACCTCCTGAGGCTTCCTTTGTTTGTGGGCCTTTTAAGTTCTCACAAAAAACTCAAATTTATTTTCTTATTAGGCAAATTGAAAAGGAGCAACCTGACGGTACAACAGTAAAGCAAACAAGGTAGTACCTGATTTTTTTTTCTGGGTTACTCAACATATATTGCCGAAGTATTCTGCATGTAAAACCCTAACATCTATGTGATCTGCAACAGGCCTTACATAATGGATCTTGGAAGCACAAACAAAACTTTCGTTAATGTCAGTGATCATTGAATGTCTTTAATTAGTTTCTTTGTTATGTTCATTTAATGTAGTAGCAAATAGTGAGCTGAAGTTGGATGTGGATTATTTATTATCTGATGCTGCTTTTGCAGGATAATCCCATTGAACCGCAACGATATTATGAACTTAGGGAGCAAGACACCATTAAATTTGGTAATAGCAGGTAAGTGACAAGTAGATATTAGTTGATTTTCATTATGTTCAAACAACAAATTCCTTGTTTGATTTAAAAAAACATATTAGGCAAATTTGTATCTTTTGCCAGTCTGTGATATTATATTGAGTGTTTTACAATTTCCACTTCCATTGAGTAGATTTTTATTATATGCCTGTTTTAACATATAATATGAATACTTTATTATTAGTGTTAAGATACGAAAGACTAAGAGATATTTGAATAAACCGTGTGTTTTGTAAAGCACTACGGAGACTTTATTATATATAGAGAGATTACAGCTAATTACATAATATAGTCGATGTGGGATTATTCTATATACAAATATTCTTAACACTATATTTACAAATATCAACACTCCCCCTCAAGCTTGAGCATATAAGTCAAATGCACCAAGCTTGCCACATATATAATTAGTTCTGGGACTTCGCAGGGATTTTGTAAACACATCTGCTAATTGATCATTGGAGTTGACAAAACTTGTAACAATTTCGCCTGATTCAATCTTCTCTCTGACAAAGTGACAGTCTATCTCAATATGTTTGGTTCTTTCATGGAAGACTGGATTTGAAGCAATGTGCAATGCCGCTTGATTATCACAAATAAGTGTCATTGATCTTGCTTCTTCAATTTGAAGTTCTTTGAGTAGCTGTTTTAACCAAATGAGTTCGCATGTTGCCATTGCCATGGCCCTATACTCTGCCTCGGCACTTGATCTTGCAACTACATTTTGCAACTACATTTTGTTTCTTACTTTTCCAGGATATAAGGTTTCCTCCAACAAGTACACAATACCCAAAAGTGGATCGTCTATCAATGGGTGACCCTGCCCAATCAGCATCAGAGTATCCAACTATCTGAGTATGTCCTTTATCTTCATACACGAGACCTTTTCCTGGAGCACACTTGATGTATCTCAGAATCCGGACAACAGCATCCATGTGTTCTTGGCAAGGAGAATTTAAGAACTGGCTTACCACACTAACTGCAAAAGAGATATCCGGACGAGTGACTGTGAGATAATTCAACTTTCCAACCAATCTCCTATACCTTCCTGGATCAGATAGAGGCTCCCCCTGATTGGGTAGCAATTTGACACTTGGATCCATAGGAGTATCAGCTGGTTTAGCGTTCAACAACCCTGTTTCTTGCAAAATATCCATAGCATATTTCCGCTGGGATATCACCAAGCCATCTTTAGATTGGGCCACCTCAATTCCCAAGAAATAGCGGAGTTTACCAAGATCTTTTGTTTGAAATTGATTCGAGAGATGTTGTTTCAGCTGGAGTATTCCTTGATGATCACTGCCAGTTATCACAATATCATCCACATATACAATAAGATAGATACACCCTTGGGCAGAGTGACGATAAAACACAGAGTGATCAGCTTCACTACGGACCATACTAAACTGTTGTACTACAGTGCTGAATCTGCCAAACCAAGCTCTCGGAGACTGTTTAAGACCATAAAGAGACCCGTGTAGCCTACAAACCATTTGTGAGGACTCCCCCTGAGCAACAAACCTAGGTGGTTGCTCCATATATACTTCCTCTTCAAGATCACCATGTAAAAAGGCATTTTTGATGTCAAGTTGATGAAGAGGCCAATGTCGAATGGCTGCAATGGCTAGAAGAAGTCGAACAGATGCCATCTTGGCTACAGGCGAGAAAGTATCACTATAATCCAACCCAAATATCTGAGTGTATCCTTTGGCTACCAAACGAGCTTTAAAACGATCAATCTTACCATCTGGACCAACCTTCACTGTGTAAAGCCAACGACAACCTACTAACGATTTCCCAGGGGGTAGATGAACCAGTTCCCAAGTACCACTGCTTTGAAGAGCACACATTTCGTCAATCATTGCTTGTCTCCACTCAGGGTGTGATAATGCTTCACCTGGAGTGTTAGGAATAGAAACAGAAGACAAAGAAGACAAGCAAGTATACTGCAAAGGAGAAAGACGATGATAACATAAATCAATATAATGTGGAGAAGGATTTCGTGTTTGACGTACACCTTTTCGAAGAGCAATCGGAAGATCGGACTCAGGTTAGGGGGTCTGATCTGGTGATGGCGAAGGCGTCGGAGGAGAGTCTGCAATGACCTCAGGGACATGTACTGCCTCAGGAATAGGTACGACAGAAGTGGGTTGGCGACGCTGATATGTTTGAAATGGGCGAGTAGTGGGAGGGTCAACCGTAAGGCTAGAATGGTGGGGGATAAGGGGAAATGAGACTTCCGGAAGAGGTGTAGGAGTACTTTCCTGAAGGGGTTCCGGAGTGACTTGGCTGGACTCGAAGTATGGAATTGACTCGAAGAAGGTAACATCGGCCGATACGAGGTATCGTTGTAGAGTATGTGAGTAGCAACGATATCCCTTTTGGGATCGATGATAACCAAGAAAGATACTCTTTAGTGATCGAGCTGATAGTTTATCAAGACCAGGAGAGAGATTGTGTACAAAACACGTAGACCCGAAAACTCGAGGAGGAACTGGGTGAAGAGGAGAGTTTGGAAACAGGATTGAGTGAGGGATTTTATTATTAAGGACAGATGAGGGCATGCGATTAATGAGGTAACATGCCGTGAGCACCGCATCCCCCCAAAACCGGAGAGGAACATTACCATGGAGAAGTAGGGTCCGAGTGGTTTCTACGAGATGCCGATTTTTACATTCGGCTACCCCATTTTGTTGAGGTGTATGAAGACAAGATGTTTGGTGCAGAATACCATTGGATGACATAAAAATTTGAAATTGTTGAGATAAATATTCGCGTGCATTGGCACTTCTTAAGGTACGGATAGACAAGCCAAATTGGGTTCTTATTTCTTGATAAAATTTTTCAAAAATAGAAAGCAATTCTGATCTGTTCTTCATTAAAAATAGCCACGTGCAACGTGAAAAATCATCAATAAAAGTGACAAAATACCTAGACCCAAAGGTAGACTCAGTACGCGAAGGACCCCAAACATCGGAGTGAACTAAAGCAAAAGGGGACGCAGCCCGTTTATTGACTCGATTGGGAAAGTGACTACGAGTATGTTTCCCTAACTGACAAGACTCACAATGTAAACTAGATAATTTAGATAAGCTGGACACCATCTTTTGGAGCTTGGGAAGACCTGGATGACCTAACTGCGCATGTATAATGAGTGGAGAATCTGTGGCAGAGCATGTGGTGGATGACGCAGAGAAGTAGTAGAGGCCTTGAGACTCACATCCGGCACCAATCGTCTTCCCCGAACTCCGATCCTGCAAAGTAACAACACTATTAGTAAAGGTGATAGAACAATTAAGGGCACGAGTTAAATGACTGACTGACAGTAAATTAAACGGACAATTAGGTACATATTGGACAGAAGTAACAGAGAGAGATGGTAGGATTTGAACAGTACCAATCCCTTGGGATTGGGTTTGAGAACCATTTGCGGCGGTTATACTAGGTAAGAAACCAGAGGTAGAGATGGAAGAGAAAAAACCTTTATTACCGGTAACATGATCAGACGCACCAGAATCGAGGACCCAAGGACCTAGAGGAGATGATTGAGAGAGGCAAACAGATGAATTACCAATGTGTGCAACCGAAGCCGTGGAACCAGAGTTCTGATTAGTCTTACACCACCTGAGAAAATCGTCGTAGCTTGGCGTAGAATTTTGAAGTGAAGGTGAAGTCTGCATAGTATCGGAATAATCAATATGAGCTGCATTTACCTGACGTGGAGGTCTGCCATGCAGCTTCCAGCAACAGTCGATAGTATGCCCAAGCCGATTACAATGGTCACACTTGGGACGAGGTTTGGAGTTGGATGACCCTCCTCGAAGGCGATTTTGATTGTTTCCAAGAGATGCAAGGGCAGCAGTGTCACCTGGTGTTGGAGCAGCAATAGATGGAGGAGAAACCGAACCAAACTCATGAGGTGTAGCCAAGCGCAACAGTTGTTCACTAACTGTATCATAGCTAGGAACAATAGTACCTGATAAAATCTGGTTACGAACGGATTCGAGTTCTGATGGTAGTCCTTTAAGTGCCATGACCATGAAATATTTACTCTGCTGTTCGGCATGAGCTGTTGCATCTTTTGCGTAAGGCATGAGGGTTTCATAACTGGCTTTCAAGGCATCAAGCTTACTCAGATAAGCTTGCACATCCATATTTTCCAACGTCAGTGTGTTGAGTTTGTGGATGACACTGTATAGAGAGTGAACGTCGTTGGAAAAGACTTTCTTGGCCTTTTCCCATACCTCATAACAAGTGGAGTAGGCTTGGTACTGAGCTTGGAGGTTAGGTGCTATGGAAAACCACAACACAGTACACAGAGAGGCATCGGTTTTCTTCCATTTAGCGAGTTTGTCGGTTGCAACGGCAGACAATTTTGTGGTTAGGTGCTATTCAAATCCCTGACCGTGAAACCACATATCGACAGCACGAGCCCATATGTTATAGTTTGCTGATCCGGTTAGTTTTTCACATGGGATTAGCGGAACTTTAGTAAACGAGTCTCCCATAGCTTCAAGTTAACAAGAACGGGGCTGTTTGAACTGGAGGGTAGATTTTTGCGAGTCGGAAGAATAAACCGAGAGCGGGTCTGCGATCAGAGAACAAAACTGAGCAAAAAAAAATTTTTTTTTTTGATGAACAGTACCGCGCCGGTGAACAGTACCGGTTGATGAACAGTACCACGCCGGTGAACAGTACCACGCCGGTGAACAGTACCGGTTGATGAACAGTGCCAATATAGTCGCCGAAAAAAAAAGGCAAACCGGAGTGATGACACGGTTTGCAGAAGGAAATTTCTCACCGGAAGACAGTAGGTCAACCGGGTAAAACACGGCGAAGAATTTCCTCTTAGTAGGCTCTAGATACCATGTTAAGATACGAAAGACTAAGAGACATTTGAATAAACCGTGTGTTTTGTAAGGCACTACGGAGACTTTATTATATATAGAGAGATTACAGCTAATTACATAATATAGTCGATGTGGGACTATTCTATATACAAATATTCTTAACACTATATTTACAAATATCAACAATTAGATTGAAACTGTTGTAGTTAGGTGCTTAAGATTGAGGAGTGGGAGCTGATGGTTTCAGGTCTTGAAGTTTAGAGTTCATTAATAAAAAGAATTCTGTAATTTTATAGTGATGACTAATAGGAAAGAAGGATATTTAGGAGAAAAGTCAAAAGAAATTTGAAAAACAAATAGAACAATATTTGAATCCATGGATCTATAACTTGTTATGTCCCCCAGCTGATCCATGGAAACTATCTCAATAGTACTGCTTTCAGGCCTATCTGTAGAAGTTTGTAGCCAGGCACGTCCTTAGGATGTTATTGGATTCAACATTATTAGAAAGTAAGAGATGAATGCAATTTATTCCTCAGTCCAAGGGTTTATTTCTCGGTTCAAGGCTCGTTCAAATAAAGAGGGAACAATTAATTCTCTTCCTTGTAAGGTGAGGAGTGTCCCCAACCCAACCTTACAATATCGGCTTGTAAGGTGAGGAGTGTCCCCACTTATAAACATATCTTCAGGCCATATATTATTTGATTTGAGACTCTTAACACACCTCCCTCACGCTAAGTACTATTGGGCTTGGTGCAAGGTATAAATGGTGGATGGCCTGATAGTGGAAACCTAATAGTAGGTGTCCCAACGAATTTTGAACTCTTATACCATTTTAAAATTTTGGTTTGACATAACTCAACCTTAGAAAACTGGCTTGTAAGGTGAGGAGTGGCCCCACTTATAAACATATCTTTAGACCATATATTATTCGATTTAGGACTATTAACAATAATAAAAAAGAAACAAATATACATGGATTTTTCAATGCCTTCTTTCATGTTGGTGGATAGATATCTATCATGTCCAACTTGATTATCAAATGCTCAAAAGCAGGTCACACCAAGCTTTTGGATCCGCAAGCTTTTTTGTTAAGTAGAAGTCACAAAAAGTGGACATATGATTGAGAGGGCGATGTCAGGTCTGGTGTGTGTCAAATAAATAAGTTTACTAACCAATCTCAGGTATCTTCCAGTATCAACAGGAGCACTGTTTCATTCAATAAATCTATAATGTATTTTTGTTATAAAATCACAATTCTTTTCTTTGATCGAACCTCCATACTGAAAAAATATCTTAAGGATCCTCAGTCCTTTAGTTTAAATTCTACGGCTAATTTCTCTTTTACTCTTTCCATTTCAACTTTATCATCTAGGGGTGTTCAAAACCAAACCAACCCAATAGAAAACCGCAAACCAAACCAAAATCGCAAAAAATCGCATTTGGTTCGGATAAGTTTGGGTCATTTTTTAACAAAATCGTACGGTTCGGTTTGCGGTTTATATTTTGTAAATCGAACCAAACCGAATCAAACCGCATTATGTTACAACCTAAATTTTACTTAACTCACATCCAACCCAAACTTAAACCTATTATACATTAGCCTTATGATTACGAACAATTTTCTCATCCTTACACATATAATTTCAGTCTCAATCTTCTCAAATCTCTAATAACATTATCGCACCTTCTTTGTCACATACATCTTCCCTCTTCTTCTATAATCTCTACTCTCTTATATTCTTTCTTTTTCACCTTCTCATTTTTATGTAAATGTTTCGTATTTCAATTTCGTTTTTATCGCACATGTTTTTCTCTAATCTCTCAACACTTTTTTTTTTCTTTTTCACCTTCACTAATCTTTCGTCTCTTCTATTTTTTGTTTCATTATAATAATTTTTATATTATTTTATGCTATTATTTTATGTTTAATATTCCACTTTTGTCTAATTTAATTTTTACATATTAAATGGAAAATTGTTGTCAAAATATGACGAATTTTGTTGTTATTTGATAGTGTAAGAATGTCTAAATACAAAATTATGTTGTCATCTATATGTGTATGTATGGCTCAATAAAATATTTGTAAAAAATCGAACCAACCGAACCAAACCAAACCGCATTAGTTTGGTTTGGTTTGGTTCAAATTTTTTTTAAAAGCCAACCGAACCAAACCAAATCGCACTATTTTTTCTCTTGCGGTTCGGATAATTTTTTTCGTCAAAACAGCCCAAATCGCACCGCGAACACCCCTAGTATCATCTATAATAACTAAAGACAATATCATCGATAATACGATATAAACCATTAGGGCAACGAATTTCACATCACAAGAGATTTTGATGTAGGAAGGCTGGCCGCGCGTATTGAAGAAGAAATCGTGCGTCGGAAAGCATTTTAATAATTAAGAAATTTCTTATTTTAATATTTCAGCAATTTTTTTTATTATTTGTTTTATTAAATTCTGTTTTAGATTAAAAGCTCATAAGACCCCATTAGGGTTTCTCTGTTCTCTGAATTTAAAGACCTTTGGCATATAAGGATTATTTTTCATTATAATAAAATCCAAAGTTTTCTTTATTCCTGGTGGACTCTAGAGTTTATCTATAGGTTTTGCGCTTGCAACCCTGTTTTCATTTTAGGTTTATTGCTGGCTATTTTTTTAGGCTATGTTTGGGAGTTTGGAGGGGAGGGGAAGACTTCCGAAAACGAATTTTTAAAAAAAATATAGAAATTAATATTTTAAAAAAAAAAAATTTTGTTTAGAATGATAAAATAGTCATTATCATTACAAAATTTTTAATTTTCAAGATAATATAACAACTTAAAAGATATTTGAAAAATTTATGTAAGCCCTCAAAAACCCTTCAATTCAATTTTTGAGTTCCCCCATTTTATGTGGTTTTTGGTGTTATGAATAAAATCAAACCCTAAAATCTAAAATCTTTTTATTCTTTTCACCCAATTCTTCCTATTTTCTAAAGCCCTCCCCCTCCTCTCCAAACTCCCAAACATAGCCTTAGGACTTCTGACTGCATCAAATCTTTGTGAACAAGGTGGTGTGGTCAGCTTCTCTTTGAACATATCTGATAGAAACTGGTACCAATATGATAAATAAATGAAAAACACACGATCACACACTTGTACAAAATTGAAAAGTTTCCAGAAAACGACCAGGACACGATTTCTACTAAGGATTTCAAGAGCCTTGGCCTCTCCCCTTCCCAAATATTCCTGAGTTAGTTCTCTCCCTCAATCATTCCAAAATTTTCAACTTCCTATGCTTTTCTCTATTTACTCAGAATTAATAAAACATAACCGCTTCTTATAATATAATAATCACAACTTAATTGTTCTTTAATGAGAGATCTAACAATACTCCCCCTAAAAATTCACCTTCTCCTCAAGGTTAAAGATTACCCAAGTTTCAACCAGAGTCTCAGAATTTGAATTCAGCCACCTCTCTTCGGGTTTCTCATCATAGTTTTCTACTTGCACATTTTCCTCCAGTAACATGACTTGAAATTATTTTTTTGAACATACACGTCCTGGGCTAAAATTTTCATCTCATTGAGAACATAGTCCTTTACGTGATTTATCTTACAATTCTACATCTGTCAACCCTCTAAAGCCTCCTAATAATATAATTACTGCCAGTTTCTATAAACATAACTGCTCCTTGATAAGAGGTTTAACAGTACTCCTCCTAAAGATTCACCTTGTCCTCAAGATGAAGAATTGCCCAAGTGTCCACCGGGGTCCCAGAACCTGAATTCAGCCACCTCTTCTATTAGCCTCTCATCATAGTTCTCATCTTCCACATTTCCTCCAATAAGAAGACTGAAAATTGTTTGCTTACACATACATGTCTTGGGCTAAAGTCAATGACGACCATAAGTGTGAGGCTTTTATACTAGAATTGTTTGTACCTAAGATTGATGCACGGACTGCCTTTTATAGTGAGGTTCTAGGGCTTACAAGGGCATAGAATCTTCTGTTTGTTACAGCTTCCTCTTAGGATAGGTGTCAGAAGGTTCTTGGAAGTACAATCTGAAGGTCTCCAAGGTCCTGTCAGCTCTGATGAGGTGTACTTCTAGGGCAAGTCCATTTCCAGACTGATGAGTACTAAAACCTTCTTTGTTGTCACTTGCCTTATAGGCTTGATGATGTGTCCAACTGTCTTCTTGATCCAACAGTCCCCGGATGTTTGACCGGTCTCGATCTAAAGTTACTAGGACGTGACCATTTTGTGGACCCAAAGTCCTTGGATCATTTATTGGGTGTTGATGTTCTTGACTGTCTCCTAGGACCGTTGGATGGATCTGACAGTCCGTGTAGGTGGTCCGTTTCCGGGCTTTGTATGCTGTTGGAGCTACCCAGACCTGAACAGTTTCTAAAAGTTTCTAAAACATAGAGTACATGAAAATATAATATGATTGCTTGTCATGAACCTAAAAAGGGATTTTTTTATTTTATTTTTTATATTTAGACATTGTTGTCTCGCCTCGATGATTTTTCATGTGCCTGATACAATATTCCTTGCTAGAATTAATCAGGTGTCTGTTAATGCAATGAATTTTCTTCCTTTTCTTGTGTTAGTTCAAATGCAAGAAATTTCTTAGACTATCTCAATTAGGGTTTTTTTGAAATGTTGTTGCCATGTCTCATATAAGAAACGTTATTTATTATTATAAAATTTAGTTCTTAACATAAAAGATTAATTTCCTAGAAGGGACTTTGAAGATATGAGATTATTTGTCGGGCCTATTTTTAATTTTTAAGAGTTCTACTATTAGAGTGAAAACTATTACGAGTTCATGGATTCTATGCGGTATTGTAAAGTCTAACAAAGATAAGTTAAGAATCCAAAAGGAGTTATACATTTAGAAGGATGATGTAATGCTTATGCCATGTTCACCTAAAAACATATATATTTATATTTACAGTTTTTTCTTGCAACATATTAATATTATTGTTGAATTGTTTGTTTTTTCTAATTTCAGCCGAGAATATGTATTACTGCACGAGAACTCCGCTTCGTGAGAAGAAGTGACCTCCAAATCTGTTGCATCATTAGAAGTGAGCAAACAGCACTGTACCAGTAGTTTTTCTAATCAAGTCCAACTTTTGTGTATTCCCTCTTTTGATTAAGATTATAGCCAGTTATGAGTTTCTTGGTATTTATACAAGATACAGATTGAGTATTTCATGTCAAGTTGTACAATACAATCTTGAGGACTGTCAAATGAGAATTTCAGATCCTTGCTTAAAGCAAAATGCCCCTTCTGGCCTTCTGATGATATGCAAAGGGAAATATTTACTTTGATATTCTCGCTAGACTTTTCTATAACACATTTTATGCTTAATATCGTTTAGTTTGTAAAATTAGACTTATAAAAGGATATTTGAATAAAAAGAGTTACATACTTCTATCGCATTGTTAATGTATATGTTTCATAAATCTATATCTTAACTAGCACATCAAATTTGAATCGCATTATTAGAAAAACGATTGAAGTGAATTTTAAAAAATCTGATATTAAAGGAGTCTTCTATCTTTTTTACTTTAGTTTGAATGCTTATACCGAAGATATTAAGAATATCTCAAATGGTGCAACTTACATTTGAGTTCTTTATGGGACCCACTAAGTCACATTATATTAAAAGAATTTATTTAATTTTAACTTTAATAAAAATCTGATATGGGTCCCACAACTTTACCTCATAATTTAATTTGATTTGGTACTACAATCTTTTAGTTGTTGTATTGCAATGCAACTCTATTATTCCATGGCAAATTTTTTAAATATTTAATTATTAAATTAATGGTACAGGTGGAGAACTCAACAGAAGAAACTACCATTGGAGATGGTCTAAGAGTCAACATTAAATTGATGTCATGATATGGTATTATTTAGAGAGTCTAATAAAAAAACTAAATAGGATGATGTCATATCACAAATTACATAATTTAAATATTTTGGGACGATAAAACTACAAAAATACTAGTGCGTATAAATTATTAAATTCAAACGGGATAGTTGAAATAAAATTTAAAATTATAAAATTTAAATAATGTGGTTAAAATATAGGAAGACCATCAGGTTTTTTTTGAGATACAATAGAACGAGAATTTAACCTACAATCCCGGAAATTAAATTTGGCACCCCTCAAATTTTCTTAATATCAAAAATACTTTTTGTATAGAAAAATAATTTTTCCGAACAAAATTTTTGGTATGATGTTGAAAATTTCCGGTAAGTTATAATTTTTTTCCGGAAATTTCAAAATCTATCACTTTGTATCTGAAATTTAGTTGAAGGATGAAATTTTTGGTAATGTGTTGACTTAATATTTTTTAATGATCAGAATTTTGCCGACAGTTTTGTAGGGTTTTGATTTCACTGACAATTTTGTGTGGTCTAGAAAGAACCCAAAGTTGTATAAATAGGCATATATTAGCCTTTTCCTGAGTTTTTTATTAAGGCAAAAGTGTACTTCAACAGACTCAAACCTCCTGTTGAGTTCAAACTTACAAATGACATCATATCTCTCGCCAACTTGACACCCAAGCTGAATGAATTATTGCTAGTACCGATAATAGAAGGGTGAGAAAAACAAAGTTTCATGAAGATTAGATTGATTGTAATGGAAGGGTGAAATACAACCTGATTGAGTTGAAGACCGGTGAACATGTGACGACCATGTGGAAATCATTTCGCCGTAGGAAAACTAAGGGTCCGATCGAGTTTGATGCGTAGATTTCAAGATATGTCAACGACATAATCAAGATGCTGAAATTTCCAAAATCATCTGGTAGTACCTATTTTTTCATGTTTAGTTATTTTTAATTTATGTTTGTTGTACTATTTTATGTTATGTTCATCTTCGAAACTAAACATGTAATAGCCAAAATATTATGCAATAAAAATAACAGTGATAAGTATTATGAGTCACAAAATATACAAATAATACAACTATAAAACCAAAAAACTAAATAGGCCCCCACGAGCCTTGTGTGCTAGTCAGGATAACCCTGTAAAAACCTCACCATTCGAGTTTAACAAACCCATGAGGTTATCCATAATAACATCAATCAATTGGAGGCGCTCCTGGTCATCTGTGCCTGGTGGAGGTGGTGTGGCGGCACATTGTCAACCTGTACCTCAATATTAGAAACCCCATAATGGGAAGACCCCTCAATATCAGAAGACCCTAAAGTAGGTGGTAAGATGCGATGTGTGATATAGTAAGATACCACTCTAGGTAACCATCCTCACACTACAAAGGGTGTTGAGCCCTGACTGCGTTTGCCTTAATGGCACGGGCAGAGATGATGATTATACTCTGAAACCATCTATCAATGCCCCCAACTGGAGCCTCCGGAACTGGTCGAGGGATGTCCTGGTGTAATACGATGGGAGAACTGACTTTTTTGTTTTGTTTTTCGCAAAAGGAGTTACGGTTAGCAAGAGTCGCCGCCGATTTTTATTTTATCCAATTTTATTAGGAAAGGCATTAAAGAACAGGAAAGAACTTTAAAAGATTTTGAGTTCGGGGGGTAGGTTATATAAAGGGAAGATGTTAGCACCCTTTGTATCCATGGTTATCCATGGGCTCTTGATTGCTTACCTCACTTTGTTTTGACTTGTGTGTGTGTGTGCTTGAAAATATTTTGTAAAAAAGTTAACTTTGTAATGGTTCTCGTATGAATACAAAGTGTTTATCTTGAAAATATTTGAGAATGATGTTTGAAGAAACTTTGGCTTTGTAATGACTCTTGTACGAATGTATACAAAGATTTTGCTTAGAGGATGTTTTGAAAATGTGAGAAGTATTTGTTGATTTGAGTTGTTGTGAGCAAGTAATCAAGGGCTACTTACCCTAATTTGTAAGGTCTTTCTTGTATTTATAGCTTTCTTCGAGAGATAGTACTATCCATACCATTAGTGGGTTGGTAGTCTTATTTATTGGATGTGAAAGGACATGCGTAGGGTCGTCGTATGGTCATAGAAGGCAACTTGTAAGGATATCTTAGCGTTCGAAGGGACTATCATCATTTTCGTAGGCAACTCGATGGACTAGATCATATTTCATAGGCAACATCGAAGGGTCATCGAGGGACTATGTTCTTTATATCGAAGGGACTATGATGATTTATTCGTAGGTAACTTTGCTAAGATATCTCTATATTCGAGGGACATGACCATCGTAATCGAAAGGCTACGAAGAGAGGTTATCCTAAAGGTGCAAGTGTGAGAAGTGTTTTGATTCAGTTATTTATCTTGAATTAGGGTTAGCTAACGTCCAGTTATTAATCTTGCCATACAATCCTATTAACCATACCTCTAATAGTTATAATGTGCAGAAAATAAAGTGCGGAAAAATAAATCCTAATTACTATTACATGGCTTTGGGAGAGTTACATAATCGGGGCATGCAGAAAGTGTAACCCTAATTAAGCAACTTTGATTTTTTGATGATCTTTGAGATTTACTTGATGAATCATGATCAACCCTTGATTAAATGATGAATGTGACCTCAAATCCTTGATATTGACCAAAAATCTTGAAGTTTTACTGTATATTGACCATAGTTGACTTTTGACCTAATACAGTCGACTGTTGACTATCTGAGAAATTGACTGAGCAATCTTGCATTGTAAGGCTTGAAACTTGGTAGGGAGATACCTTGAGACATATGAGGCATTATGAGGTCCACTTGAGGCCTTGGAAGCTCCATCTTCTTGAGGGAAATCAAAACCCTAGTTGGAGGTCCTATGTTTAGGAGGAGTGTAGGTATGTCCAACCTTTGGATGGTCTTGAGCAATTAGAGATCCTATGAACTTGATGAGGCTGCTTAAGCCAACTTATCTTGAATATTGTAAGGGTAAATTTGAGGGTGCAACAGCTGCCCCTGTTCAATCTTCTTAAGCTTGAAGAGGTAGATTGACTCGTTTGCCTATCGTGATCTGAAGGTGGAAGATGATTGAACACTTAAGTGCCCTGAAATTTGCACTCACCGTTGCAGGAAGTAGTATTGTTAGTTGCTTGGATGGGCTTACAGATGCCATCCGATCATTGATGATGTGAGTGTCAGAATGAGTCGTACGCTAGATTGTATCTGAAGATATAAACTAGGATGAGTATGTATCCGACTGTACCCAGAAGATGTGTTAATGAATGTTAAAATGAGTTGTACGCTAGACTGTATCTGAAGACATAAACTAGAGGTGTTGAGGAGTGTCATAATGAATCTTCGTATTGATTGTATCTGCCTTATTTCTTGATCGTCTCTGAACTGTCTCTGGAAAATATCCAGAACTAAGCATCAGGATTAGATCTTGTGGCTCCATTGTCTTGATCTTCTCTGAATTGTCTCTGGAGAATATCCAGAACTAAGCATCAGGATTAGATCTTGTGACTCCATTGTCTTGATCGTCTCTGAATTGTCTCTAGAGAATATCCAGAACTAAGCATCAGGATTAGATCTTGTGACTCCATTGTCTTGATCGTCTCTGAATTGTCTCTGGAGAATATCCAGAACTAAGCATCAGGATTAGATCTTTTGAGTCCATTGTCTTGATCGTTTCTAAACTGTCTCTGGAGAATATCCAGAACTAAGCATCAGGATTAGATCTGTGACTCCATTGTCTTAATCGTCTCTGAACTGCCTCTGGAGAATATCCAGAACTTAGTATCAGGATTAGATCTCTGACTCCATTGTCTTGGATGAGTGTCAGGATTAAATCATTGACCCGACTCTCCCTGCACTATATCTAGAAGATAATATTCATTTGACTGTGGAATAATCTGAAAAGGAAAAATTAATTTTATGCCATGTCATGATGCATGCAAACAAACTTGCCCAAGCTGCCTTTTTAGGTTTTCGACTTGCCGAGTGTACATTATATATATATATATATCCTTAATTTTTGCCCGAACCCTTTTGGTTCGTCGGGATGCCCTTACTTTTGCCTAGGTATGTCAACCTAGCGGGTCTCATTTATGCGTAATCTTTTTACTATTTTCGCGTTCACAGGGTGCGGAAAATCTTCACTGTTCATTGTAGTGAGCATCATGGCTGCGCCAGAGAATATCTTTTTGATTAAAAATGGCCCTTCATACGTGGGAGTCCATTTGCCCCTGGGATCACCTTGTGGTAGGATAATGCGCTTTATTACCAAGTCACCGACATGATACACTTGATGCTTGACTTTCTTGTTAAAAGCTTTGATCATACGTTTCTGATACATCTGACCATGACAGACAACCGCGAGCCTCTTCTCATCTATCAAATTTATATGATCCAATCGAGTCTGAACTCATTCGTCTTCATATAAGTCTATGTCTCTCATAATCCTTAGTTAGAGAATCTAAACTTCAACAGGTAAAACTGCCTCCATACTATAGACTAAAGAGAAAGGGGTTGCCCCTGTTGAGGTACGTACCGAAGTATGATAGCCATGAAGAGCAAATGGTAACATCTCATGCCAATATTTGTATGTCATCTTCATCTTTTGAATAATCTTCTTATTATTCTTATTTGCGGCTTCCACTGCGCCATTCATCTTTGGTCGGTACAGAGAAGAGTTGTGATGCTTAATCTTGAACTGCTCGCAAAGTTCAGTGATCATAGTGTTATTCAGATTAGTACCGTTGTCTGTGATAATCCTTTTAGGGATGCCATATCGACAGATAAGATTATGCTTGATGAATCGAACCACAACATTCTTGGTAACAGAGGCGGACGAGGCTGCTTTTACCCACTTCGTAAAGTAATCGATAGCTACAAGAATCAAACGATGTCCATTGGAAGTGGTAGGTTTAATATCTCCAATCATATCAATGCCCCACATTGCAAAAGGCCAAGGAGCAGTCAGAACATTCAACGGAACAGAAGGCACATGTACTTTGTCAGCATAGATCTGGCACTTGTAACAAGTTCTGGAATGATGATGGCAGTCAGTCTCCATGGTAGACCAGTAGTAAATTGCTCTCAAAATCTTTTTAGCCATGTATGTCCGCTGGAGTGAGTCCCAAAAATACCATCGTGCATATCTTCCATAATCTTTTCTGCTTCCTTCTCGTCTACACAACGAAGCAAGGTCGAATCGTGATTGTTCTTGTACAAAATTCTGTTACGCAAAAAGAACTTGGCAACGAAACTCCTTAGAAACTTCTTGTCATTGATAGATGCCCCTTCAGAATATTCCTGAGCTTCGAGATATCTTTTCACTTCGTGGAACCAAGGTTTCTCTTCCACCCTATTAGTGTCAATTTCATAACAGTATGTCGGCTCGTCTAGTCTGTCAATAGTAATCTTGGGCGCCTCATTATCCCATATGATTTTGAACATAGATGACATGGTAGCTAACGCATCAGCCAACTGATTCTCTTCTCGTGGAATATGCTAAAAAATGATCTCTTCGAAGTATGGAATCAAACTCAACACATGTTCTTTGTAAGGAATGAGATTTGGATGCTTCGCCCATTCTCCCTTAACCTGACTGATTACTAGGGCTGAGTCCCCATATACTTTCAAGAATTTTATCCTCAGGTCTATGGAAACATTGAGACCCATGATACACGCTTCGTATTCATTTATATTATTAGTACAGTCAAAGTAAAACCAATCTTTGTACTTTGTACTTACCATCTCACGCAAGCCAATCTTGATCTTTGTATGCTATATCTTCAGAGGCTTCTAATTGTATGTTGATTGAAGCATGTTGTAGAAGGATCAAAATGTGAGTATTCTTAACCTAAGTCTTTGGAATCTTCAGAACTTGTTGAGCAGAACCTTGTCTTCAGAGTCTTCAGCACTTGGTCTTTAGAAATAATTTCTTCAGATCTTCACTACCTGTTCAGCAAAACCTTATCTTCAGCATCTTTAAAATTTGGGACAACGAAAGCAAAGCTTTAGAAGGCCTCCAAAGCTTCCTTGCAAAATCACGATCAGAAGCTCTTGTACTAACGTTCCTTAGAACCGTTGCATAAGGAGTATTCCAGAATCTTGACTTCCTTTGTAACACACCAAAGATATTCTTCCAGAGTGTTGAGTTCAGAACCTGATGACATCACACGGCTTCTTACTAGGGTCAGAACTTATTTACCAAAATCTACACACTATACAAAAACCATTAAAGTACACAATTCTTCTTTAAGATAACATGTAAGGTTATCATCAAAAAATAACCATAGATCTGAAATTCAGAAAATCTAATCAGCTCCCCCTGAATTTGTTAATACCCAAAACTCATTTATGCTTGTTCAGAGTCTCCCCCTGAGCCCAAGACTCACAAAATAAATTTTGCAGTACAGAAAGTAACATAGAGAAGAAATACTTCCCCATTGACATCTCATCAGAGTCTAACTAGAACTGTCTGGTCTTCATCTCAGAACCTGGCTTACTATCAGAACATTATGAAGTATCATAACATGTTTAGTAACTGTCTTGATGCCTTGCATTAAATATTATAACTAAAAACTCTAGTTCTTCTAGAAACTTGATCATGCCACCAGAAGGTGCAAAACATTATTTCATTAGAAGGTTCAACACACGAACCATTACTCTAGACAATGTTTTAGATCATGTCTTTTGACCATGTCTCAGAACATGTCTTAGATCATATCTTCTGACCATGTCTTAGATTATGTCTTCTCACCATGTCTTAGACCATGTATTTTGACCAAATCTTCATAAGGTCCACAACCTCTAAACGATGCCAAATTGAGAGAAAACTTACTATACTTACATAGAGTTCATAACTTCTGAAGTATCAGAGTCTGGTTTTTTAGAACTGGTTAGAAAACTTTTAGAAAGTTTACAACTTCTGAAAAGCTTCATAGAAATGAAGCAAACGTTTCCAGAGCACAAGTTAACATTGTTTCAGACAGTTCGCAACTTCTAAAATAATTATTGGTGATATCTAGCGCATTTGTTCTAAAAGCACAAAATGAAAATTCAGCGGGATAAAAAACTGATGAAGAAATAAACATTTTATTGATTGATTGGGAGGGAATACAAGAGAAAAAACAAAACAACACATACAACAACACCCATAAAACACAGGACACCCGACCATCTAGACATCCTTTGGTTCAAGGTAATCACATCTTTCCCTCATAAAAACACCTATCGATCCAACCCTTCAAATTAGTCCAATCACGTCATCCTTATAGAAAAGCTCAATTAGAACTCTTTCAAAAGGTATGAAAGACTCAAGCTGACCCCTGGAGACAACAATAGAGTCCTTCATATAGTTAAAAATTGTTAAGGGCAAGTTGACCCTGACGGTCACACGTCTTGATGACGTCACACGTCTTCTTACCAGAGTCAGAACCTATTTAGCAAAAGCTACACAATAGACAGAAACCATTAGAGTACACAATTGTTCTCTAAGATAATATGTAAGATTATCATCAAAACTCAAGGCCAGATGCAAAACCAATCTTATGTTTACAGTAATGTATCTAGGTATCGAACTTGCTAGGATGAAGTAACTGTTAGAGAAATATTTTGGACTCATCCTTATTCCATCAAGTTGTTCAACTTATTTTCTAGTGTGCTATTCATTGATTCAACGTATAAGACCAATAAATACATGATTCCAATATTGGTAATTGTTGGTCTTATCTCTATGAAAAAAAACTTATTATGTCGGGGTTATATTTCTAGATAGTGAAAAAGAGGAAAATGTTACTTGGGCTTTAGAGGTGTGTCAGGCAATGTTGAAGGACCAAGAAGACATGCCAAAAATAATTGTTACCAACTGAGACACCACTGAATTCAGTTGCAAATGTATTTCCTAATTCTTATACATTACTTTATAGGTATCACATAACAACAAATGTGAGAAATCGGGTTAAACCCACGGTAGGGATGAAACAGATAAAGGCTGAAGATGGAAAAATGGTCAAGGCGGGTGTGATAGTGGAAAGAATAATGGATGTATGGAATGTTATAATAAATTCTTTTACAAAAGAGTTATACACCAATGTTGTTATGCATTTCAAGAAGGTTCGTGAGGAATATCCAGATTTGTTGAAATATGTTGAAAGTACAATTTTGAACTAGGTGAAGGAGAAAATTATTTGTGCTTGGATCGATTAGGTTATACCCCTTGGAAATATAAAAACTAATCAATTTAATAATGTACATGCTACACTAAAGAATTGGTTGGGAAATAATAAGGGTGATTAGTGTAGAGATTGGAAATCTGTGAACCAAATTATCCAAAATCAACATAATAAGATACATACATCATTTGGTCGCAACATCACAGTGTTGTAACACAGATTCAAAGACAACAATCATTATTCTCAGTTGGTCAACAACATATCTCGAGCAGGCCTGAATTATATTTTTCACGAAGCCAAACAAGTTGGGAATGTAGGTTCCAATAGCTTGAAGTATGGTTGCACACTTATGAAAACCTATGGTATCCCTGTGCTTGTCTTATATATAAGAAGGTGAAACTTGATAGCCTGATGAAGTTTACACTCACTAGACAAGGCTTAGGTTTAAAGATGATGATGTCATGAAAGACGGTAAATCGAATATCTCTATGTTGACCAAATGGGAAGTGATACAAGATAGATTTTTGAAAGCTGATGACAATATGAAACTTCACATCAAAGAGCAATTAGGGAAGATTGATTATTCGGAAACCAAAGACTTGAAACCACCCTCTCAACCGGTTAAAACAAAAGGTGCTCCAAAGAAATTTAAACCTACATCAAGTGACAATTCAACAATGTGGTGTCCTTCATATTTTGAACATGTTGACATACTTTTTCCTGATTCTTCGACTCCAAAATCTTAAAAAAGTATTTTTAAAGGAGTTTACATTAGCAAACCATCTTCTTCACCGCCTCCATTAAAAATTCCATTCATTGAAGATATGTGGTTTTTATGTACAAATACATTGAATGGATCATCAATGTTGAGGGCGACGATAAGTGTCATTTTTGAGCTGTGTTTGCTTTACTCGATAAAGGAGAAGAAAATCACACACTTGTCCACCATTAACTTATCTAAGAGTTGAAGGGATATCACGAATCATACACACGATTATACGAGAAAGAAAGAAATTTTCAATGCAATTTATGAATCTATTGTTTGTTGCATTAGTGACCAACACCAGATGACAAATGGATGCGCTTAACTGAAATGGGTCATCTCATTGCAATTACATATGAAATAATGAGTGTTGATATTAAAGATATGGTTTTTTTCAGAAACATTTTTCCACTGCATACTTCCCCACCTCAAAAATCCAAATGATCGTATTATGTATGTTGAGTGGATTTCAAATATGCGGCACTTTATTCAATTTTATTTGAAACCGGGATGCCCTATACCATTGATATCACCAACGTGGATACCTCATTCAACAACAAAAGTTTGGTAAAACTAATTTAGCAGCAATAGGTTAAATAGAATTATAACTTGTAAGAGAAAGCAGGTTGAAGTTCTATTTAATGGAGAAACATGTTGTGTTAAAATGTTTCAACATCTGGAACAACATGTCGAAGAAGATGTCGTGACATCGTATTTGAGCTGACAGTTTGGATTCTAGTAGAAACATAATATTCCTAAAACATTGAATCCTATGTGGAGATATATCTAAGGAGATCAAGAAGAACATTTAGGAAACCAAATGTTGAAAGATTTTATAGGAGAATCTGTTGCAAAAGTGTAACAACTTATTGTTGTTACTTGGAGCATATTTTATGGAGATATTTGTGGAGAATATCTTGAAGCTTATATTGTGGAGCAATTTTAGCAATAGTTTGTTATGTCAGTTTGTTACGATTTAAAGGTCAAAAAAATCAAGTCAGAATATTGAAGATCATATAGTTTCTAATTATGGAGACAATTTTGGAAACTTATGATTAAAGACCTTTCTTTTAGCAGAAGTTTTCTGCTGTTTTGTAACAACAAATAAGGCTGTGATTGAGGGTCCAAATCCAGTTGGGTAATAGGTTATAAATAAGCAGTTCTAACCTAGTTTTAGCAAGCTAGCCGAGTATTGACAAGATGTAGTTTTTAGGGTTAGCCATGTAAGTGAACCACCCGGTTTGTGGGATGATCACTGATTTGTGCCTCGAAGCCTATAGGCAAGAGGTTTGTTTTACTCACTCAGAAGCTGTGAAGCAATGAGTGAAGTTTTGTTCTTGGAGAAAGCTTGTAAGCAACTTCAAGTTAACTTTGTATATGTGCATAGAATGTTGGTGAAGGGCTGTTGATGCAGTGGCTAAGGTGTTGACTGCTAGACATTGTTGCGATGATTGGGAGTGAGAGGGGTTTCTCATATCTAAGGAGGACCTAGGTAGAAGGGTAATTGGGTAGTGATTAAGTGAGGAGTTGTAAACTGGGAGTTTAGCTCTGAATTGATACTGCTAATAGTGGACTTCATCCTTGGCTTGGTAGCCCCCAGAGTAGGTGTAGTTACACACCGAACTAGGTAAACAATTCTGTTGTATTTTTATTGCTTTCCTGCACTGTTATTTGTACTCCTACCTTGTCTGTTTTATAATGTTAGATCAGATGTCAAGACATCCTTATATGACATCTGAGTCTGCTGTCACCAGAATTTCAAAAAAGATTCAAGAAAAATGCTCAAATAATTTCGAAATATGCCACCATTTGTTGGAACATTAAATTTTTTATAAAGAAAAATGCTCATTTATGTGCGCCTTGGTGTGCTGATTGCGAGAACAAGGTGGAGGACATTCTTCATGCCGTGAGGGACTATCAAACCGCAGCATCCATATGGCGGAAGCTTGTCAACGCTGAGGAGTGGCATACCTTTTTTTCTCTGAATCTGCAGGAATGGATCCATGGTAATTTGGCGCAGCAGTTCCACACTGTCGAGGTTACTAATTGGAGAAACATCTGGGCCATAACTTGCCACACAGTGTGGTTCTGGAGAAATAAGCGGATTCATGATGAATCCTTTGTCCTTCCGTCCAACATTCATGAGCAGGTTATTTTGAAAGCTAAGGAATATGACGTGTGTGTAGCCCTTCACCGTGTGTTCATTGCACAACAACAATTAATTATTCAGGTTATGTGGACCCCCTCCCTCTGGTTGGATTTGTGTTAATGTGGATGGAGCCGTTACTCACAATAGGGGGCAACTTGTGAAGGTGTTCTTAGAGACGACAAAGGTAGTTGGGTTGGAGGATTTTCTAAGTATATTGGTATATGTAGTAGTGAAGATGCAGAATTATGGGCAGTGTTGGAGGGGATTAAGCTTGCCATTGGAGAAGGGCACAGGAGAATTGAGCTTCAATCAGACAACAAGAACATATTTGCGAAGCTCAATGGTCTGAGTAGACAGAATGGAGCAGTTTATGGACTGCTTAGAAGTATTAAAGTTCTTATTGCAGGGGATGTTGATGTGATTTTCACCCATGTCTTCCGCGAGGCTAATAGATGTGTTGACGCTATGGCCAAAAGGAGCTCGATCTTTGATCCTGGACCGCACACATTTAGAATTTGTCCTGATTTTATGTTTTCCTTTTTAGCTAGTGACATTTCAGGAGAGTTTTCTCCTCGTGTTTCCTTTTTGTAGTTTGCTTCTTTTGGGCTTAGGCCCATCACTTTATCAAAATTTTTTTTATTTTTTTATAAAGATCTATATCTATATTACACTTGACCCAACTAAAATCATACTAAATTATAATCCTACAACTTCTTCAATCCAAAAATTTCCCGCCAAGTTTTCCACCAATAACAAACCATCATATAAATAATAATAATAATAATAATAATAATATAATAATAATAATAATAATAATAATAATAATAATAAATTATAATCCTACAACTTCTTCAATCCAAAAATTTCCCGCCAAATTTTCCACCAATAACAAATCATCATATAAATAATAATAATAATAATAATAGTAATAATAGTAATAATAATAATAATAATAATAATAATAATAATAATAAACCATTATTATATTTCCACGTTCTTTTATTCCAAACAAAGTTTTCTACCAAAAACAAATCATCATATAAATAATAATAATAATAAATATTTAATAAATATATAATTAAAACCTTACAATTTCAAATGATAAAAAAAAATCTCTCATCATATAAATAATAATAACAATAATAATAATAATAATAATAATAATAATAATAATAATAATAATAATAATAATAATAATAATAATAATAATAATAAACCATTACTATATTCCAAATCATCATAAAACCACAAATCATTTTTCTTTTTTTAGCTAATTGAAAGCTATTATTAACTCCCACATTCTTACCACAAATCATTTTCCTTTTTTTTAGCTAATTGAAAACTATTATTAACTCCCACGTTCATTTATTCCAAACAAAATTTTTAAAACCTTAAATTTTCAAATGATAAAAAGATCTCTAATAACTATTTTATATTAAATAAATGACAATGATTAAATAAAATAAAAATAATAAAATGATAAAAAAAAACCCACGTTATATGTAACCCCCACTAACCTCACCCACCTCACCTTTTATGTAACCCACTAACCTCACCCACGCTCCTTAAATACACATAGCAACTATAAATATTTTTTATTTTCTATTTTTTCATCTTATTCTCTATTATTTTCATTACTTTTTTTTTTTGTTAATTCTTAATTTTCTTTTGCAGGTACAAAAGTTTTGTTACAAATGAGACTTAGATGATAAATGTTATAGTATAACTTCTAACATCTAAGAGTGATTATGTTGTGAATTATTTCTTTGAAGTATACCAATTATATCATTTACCAAAGTTTTGTTTTGTTTTTGCTTTTATTGTTGCTTCTAACTATTAGACTTTTATAACTTTTTCAATGCCATGCACAATTTCTAGATCTATCCTTGAAGACTTTGAATGCCATGCACAATTTCTTGTCAGGTTTTAATTGTATTTGATCCACACAAGACCGGAGAAAACAAACAAAACAGTAGGCCATTTGTGAATTTTATTTCTATCACAATTTCATTTGTCATTATTATTAATTATTGATTATTGATGATTAATTATAATTATGTTATGACTTTGGATGGCATGTACAAACTTCAGGTTTCGATTGCATATGATCCAAGACTAGAGAAACCCAACAAGAATGTAGTAAGTCATTTGTGATTTTTATTTCTCTCACAATTTTATTAATTATTATTATTTTTATTATTAATAATTAATCATTAATCATTATTATATATTATTCCACTGTATTCATTCTTAAAATTTTTGGAAGACTTGGGATTACATGGACAAATTTCTTCTCCAATTTTAGTTCCATTTGATCCACGAGAAAACCAACAAAAGAGATAGGTTGCTATTTATATTTTTCTATTAATTATTTAATTAATTAATTAATGTATTTATGTATACTAAATTATAATCTTATAATGTCTTACAAAAAATTTCTCAAATATTTTTCTATTAATTAATTAATTAATTTTATTTCTTTTATTATTCTTATTGTTGCTAATTCTTCTAATAAAAATATTTATATATATATATATATATATATATATATATATATATATATTAAAAAATTACTAATACTACTTATTAACGTGTACTAATTATTTTTTTGCAGATAAGAGACATTGAAAAACCATAAAATATTTTTTATGACTCCTATTTAAAAAATATTTTGAAAAAAAGTGTATTAAATTCATTATTATTGTTTCAATCTTTATTATTTTGATTCCTATTTTTTATTTTATTATTCTTTGTTAACTTTTAGTTATACTTATTTTATAGGTACACATTTTGAAAGATTACATTATGATAAAATATTTTAAGAAATTTGGGTTATGGAAATGCTAGATTATAATATTTATATATTTTATTTTATTTTTATTATTTATTATTCAATATTGTATTATTTTAGTTTCAAACATTAATAGATATTGGACCATTACACAATAATTGTTATTAAAAATATAGTCATGTGCTAAATTGTCTTTATATGATTTATATAAATTTTTTAATTATATTAATGATGTTACATGATTTGTATGAGATTACAAATTAAATATTAAATTTTAAACTAAATTTTTTTAGAATCTAAATATTTCTAATAAAAATTTAGCTAATAACAAAAATCATATCGTTGATGTAATCATCCATTGATTCTGGATTTATTTATTTATTTATTTATTTATTATTTATATCACTACATACATACAAGGACACTATTTTTCACATTTTATAAATTTTATTATTATTCTACTTTTTATTGTTGTTAAGAATATAATAATTTTTTTAATAAAATTTAACTATTAAATTAATATTTATCGATAATACTAACCCGTGCATCGTACGGGTAGACGGCTAGTTATTCTTAATCTAAGTTATTTCCTCTTATACCTATCAATATTATATAAATAAAAATAAATAATATAATAAATTCACAAAATAAACAATGTATTTTATAAATGAGATAAAAATTAATTCAAAGAGATATATGCTAAGAGTGAGAGATTTCTATAAGAAAATTACTATCATAAAAATTTAAAATTTTAATTTTTATATTACATAAATAATTTTGTATTACTTTAATATAAAAAATTCATTGAATTCAAAATATTTAATAACTTTTCAAAATAGATTGAATCCATCCAAAACTTTAAATTGATAAATCATGTTTGATATAGCAGGAAAAGAAAAAGCAAATAAAAAATTCACGTTATCACAAAAGTTTAGTTTTGTAACTTCTAATTTTTACAGCAAGATAGTCTCCAAATGTGTGGTGGCGGTGAGAAAACGTTAAACTAAACATGCCTAAAGTAAATCAAATTTATCAATTAATTTTTACATAATTAAATAGATAATATTTCAGCAAATTCAAATATAACCCCAAATTTTTCTCATTTTATTTAATTAATACGTTTGATTTGAAGAGAGAGAAAGAGAGAGAGTGCACGTGACTTTTGTTATTGTTCGTTCGGTACTTTCAATATCTACTGAGATTTGAAACAAACACTTCCCTTTTACCTTAACGCCTCCACCACCAAACCCCACATCACATTGTCTTCACATATTTTATTCGACGGAACAGAATCATCAACAACAAAAAAACAACCAAATTTAACCTTAAAAATATTATATTTACAACATTTTTAAATTTTAATTTAAAATCTCATTCCAACATTCATCATAAGATTCCAAGGTATCATTCCTTTTCCTTATTTTTCAGGGAAACATTTTTTGTCTACAAATTCACTTTCCCTTCTTTATTTATTTATTTATTTTATTTTATTATATTATTATAATTATTGTTGTTGTTTTTGCAGTGTTTGGTTTTTGATATAAACCTTTCAAGATCTCACGGGGCATGATCAGAACCTAAAAGACAAATTCTTTTTCGTATAAACATTGTCTTCGGGATCGTGAGTGATTATTTCACGACCCTAACGTTAAAGGGTTGTCTCTGATTCTGTTTCTGTTTCAGTTTGAGGTTTTTTTGCCACCTTTAAGGTTTTGGTCGGAAAGTTTAGATTTTTCACATACCCTTTTAACTCTAAGCCATGATTTCATCATTGAGACAACCTAGTATTTCGATCAGTGGTTCTGATGTTGTTTTAGGGAAAAGACATGCAACCCTAGTTCAACCACAATCGTTTTTACCTTGTCTGGTAAGAGGAAAATCACAGAGATCTGTTGTTTCATTGAAGAAGCCTCTTCATCTTGCATGTGTTGGTGTTGGAAATTTTGGGCCAGTGAAGAATTTTGAGAGTTTTGGGAAAAGTGATTTGGTGAAGTGTGGAGCTTATGAAGCTGATGGATCAGAGGTTGAAGGTGGTGGTGTTGGAGCACCATCAGAGGCTGCCAAGAAGGTGAAAATTGGGATATATTTTGCGACTTGGTGGGCTTTGAATGTTGTGTTTAATATTTATAACAAGAAGGTTTTGAATGCGTATCCTTACCCTTGGCTTACTTCGACTCTTTCGCTTGCTTGTGGATCGCTTATGATGTTGATCTCTTGGGCTACTAGGATTGCTGAGGCTCCTAAGACTGATCTTGAGTTTTGGAAGACTTTGTTCCCTGTAAGTGTTTGATTTTGTTTTTTTGTTTGTTTGTTTTGAGGGAAAAATGATGAATTGACTGTGTGAATTGAAAGGTTTGTTTTGTTTGCTTATGGAATTTTTTTGTTCCTAATGCTTCTATGAAGCATAGACATGGACTTGACACTAACACAAATAATAATTTGAAAAAATTGAACGTTGTCGCAAGTGTCAGTGTGGTCGTGTCGGTGGTGTCTGATAGACCTTTTCTCAGAGGTGTTGGTGCTGGTGATGTGTGACAGACCTTTTTTCCGAGCTGTTGGTGCCAGGGAGAAATTGTTTGTCTTTTTGCAATTGTGAACATACACACATCTGGATGATAACTATGTTGGCTGAGTTCATAAAAAAACAAAATAGTGAAAATTTTGCTCAGTCCATTCAATTTTTCTATTCCATATGCATATTGAATTGATGTTGTCGAAAGCGGCTATGGTAAAATAGAATTGGACAAATCACTATTGCTAGCAAAGTTATGTCAAATTGCTGATATAGCAAGGTTATAGCGCTGTAGCATAGTTGAGTTTGTTTGTTTTAAATGAACCAATTGATGTTATGATTTGCGGTTGATAACACTGGAATGGATACAAAAAGTTATGAACCAATTTGGTTATTTTCAATCATTTTTAATGGATTGTGACTTTAGTCTTTGATGTTTCAAACTACAGGTTGCTGTTGCGCACACGATTGGACATGTAGCGGCTACGGTTAGTATGTCCAAAGTTGCGGTATCATTTACGCATATCATCAAGAGTGGCGAGCCTGCTTTTAGTGTTCTCGTTTCGAGGTTTGTTTTGGGCGAGACCTTCCCTGTGCCGGTCTATCTGTCTTTACTTCCAATCATTGGTGGATGTGCACTTGCTGCTGTGACTGAGCTTAATTTCAATATGATTGGTAATGTGTTCCTCGTAATTATTGTGTTGGAATGTGTTTCTCGCGATTTTGCTGCAAGATATTCTGAATTAGTACTCTCCCGCCGTTGATTTTATCGATTTTTTTTTGTTTGTTTTCTTTTTCAGGTTTTATGGGGGCTATGATATCGAATCTGGCATTTGTGTTCCGAAATATCTTTTCCAAAAAGGGGATGAAGGGAAAATCCGTTAGCGGAATGAATTACTATGCTTGTTTATCTATTTTGTCCCTTGCGATTCTCACACCTTTTGCGATTGCCGTGGAAGGACCGGCAATGTGGGCTGCTGGATGGCAAACAGCTCTCTCTGAAATTGGACCCCAATTCATATGGTAATTACAAGACAAATGCGCGGTTTGATGTTATCCTTATTAATTTTGTTATAAACACGGTCGTGTTCATGTTCATCTAAATTTGTATGCATCATCTCTCTTTTGAATGGCTTATACAAACTTATTCATAAGCACTTATGCTATAAGATAAGCTGTTTATCCAAACAGGCCCTATATGTTTCGCCTGTCTGATCTAATGAGAGAATGTGAATGTATTATATATGGTTTAAGTCATTAATTCATTTGATTTTTATTTTGTGATTATGACAGAATTAATGCTATATTATACATGAAAAATCTTCTTTTGTGACAAAACCGAGTTTGTTTGTTTTTCTGATTGAGTAATCTGTTTATTCACCTATGTTTATCGTTTTGTTCGGAAAGCACAACCTCTCGATGTTATGACTAAACTATGACTGGTAAATGTACGCAACAGGTGGGTGGCAGCTCAGAGTATATTCTATCATCTATACAATCAGGTGTCTTACATGTCGTTGGATGAGATCTCTCCTTTGACATTTAGCATTGGAAACACCATGAAACGTATATCTGTCATCGTATCTTCAATTATCATCTTCCACACACCAATTCAGCCTGTCAATGCTCTCGGAGCCGCAATTGCCGTCTTTGGAACCTTCTTATACTCACAGGTATTTTCTCATCGGTTTCAATTTTGATATTTAGCACCGACATTTCACATTAAAGGCATGTCTGGTGTCTTACACGATACGTAACACTATTTGTTGTCTGACACGTATCAAATGTGTCACATTGACACACATATTGTTACAGTCAATCACTTTATTTTCTTAAATGATGATTACCATTGTCTACATGTTGTGTGTCGTATCTGGCGTTCGTGTCTGACTTTGATGCGTCATATCATATGCCCCTCGATGAAAAGTTAGGTGAATCAATGTTTTTATTGGCTGCTAGTACATTGAATTGCCATCTAACTCTGTTGGTTTGAAAACCAACCACCAAATATTCTTTTTTCCAAGTCAATGTCAACATGAGTTGGCTTTACCTTCTTTAGTTTCCATGTTTGACTGCACCAAATTCTTTGAACACATGCTTTTGTTCATACCCTTACATTGAGGCTTCTAATAGGAAGCTTCAAACACCACTAAAAATAGGTATCATGTGGGACCTTGAAAAATAGAGAAAAAGGAGAAGAAACAAAAGATGGGTTAGAAACAATTCAGAATATTTGATTAGATTCTTTAAAGATATATCCTTTTTAATACATAAAAATGTATATTAGGCAAGGCGTGGTCAGGCACGCATCGCGCAAGGTTGGTAGAACCATCTTTGTCAACAACACAATTTCACCCCTTATAGGTGAATAAGTGAAATGTAGCAAGTTCGAACTTGCGTAAGTGCAATCGCAATAAGTAGAATGTCGCAGGGTCGAACATGTACCACTGAAATCGCATGTCTCTGCACATCTATCAATTGAGCAGACATAACCTGACCTAACGTAACAATTATTTATTTATTTTTAGATAATATTTTTGATTGTTTCGTATACTTATTCTTATTTTATTAATTTTTGCAGGCTAAACAATAGAGCTGAGGAATAAAGAAATCCTCGTTTTCAAACCTACAAGTTGATTTTGGAACATTTGGCTGCTGGATTTTTGTATGACTAGGATGATCTGGCTTTTTGTGCATCTGTATGTAGATAATAAAAAATAATAAGAATCAGAATAATGCTGCTGAGAAATATTATCATTAAACAGATGATTAGTGAGTTCTTTTGTTTTCAATTTCTGAATTGCAATAAATGTTCCGGTTTATATAGTAAGAGAATAATAGTTTCTCAAAACATTGTTTACTATAAGGAGTTTATTTATAATATGTGATGTGTTTGATCTATTTAATGCTTATTTTGTTTAATGATGGGTGAAGATGCAACTTGGGATTAAAATATGAATGCATTTTGTTTAAGTGATTGTGACCCTTTCATTTCTATGCTCTTTGGACCCTTTTCTAAGTTTCCATGTGAACTTTGTCTTTTGAGAAAGCAACTTTTCACTTTTCTCAAAGACATGTTTTCTCTTAAGGGCAATGCACATGTTTTCTCTCAAGGGTAATGCTGATGTACTTGTGTCCTAAGAGCATATGAAATTAAAAATAATTAGGACATATGAAATTAAAAATATTAATTATATGTTTTTAATAAAAAAATAGACAATTTCAAGTAACTTTTTTTTAAATCTAGCTTTTAACTTAACTTGTGTCATTTGGGATATAAGTTAGCATTACTCTTCTCTTTTAATTTTTTTTTAATATTTTTAATATTTTTTTTTGTAATATTTTCAAAATGGTATGCATTGTTTTAAATTTATTATTTTAAAATACAAAAATTAATTTTGGTATTTTATAATATAAATACATATTATTAAATGATAAAATATAGTTGAAATTGTAATTTTTTTAAAAATGATTTTTATAAAAAAAAGTAATTATTTAAACTAAATTTAATTAAAGTTTTTATGAAAAGTTTCTTTATTAATTTTTTTTTAAAAAAAATATATGTAAATAATTTGAAACAAACGAAGTTAAATGCATTTTCATTTAATTTTATAAATGATTTATTTTCACCTTGAATTTTTTTGACATATTAATCAAATGTAAATTATGATTTTTAATATTGAATTTGACTATGAAAAATTTAAATAAAAAGTACTATTTAAATGTGTACCATTTTGTTATATAAAATATTGTATCACTTTATTTAATTTAAGCAATTAGCAATATACAAAATAATTTAGATTTAAAATACAAATATTTTAGTCAATGGTTTGAGTATGAATCCTTTTGAAGGTTTCATACATTTTTATACAATTCTTTTTCAAGGATATTTTGGGTTTTACTTTATTGAATAATAATATAAAATAACATGGTACCTTTGATAAAAGAAATTAGAAAGAATAATATTATCTTGTCCTTGAATATAAGTCTCGTTGAAACAAAATTGCTCATTAAAGTAACTTTATTTTCAAGTTATACATTAATTATTTCTTTTTATAAAATTTCTATTCAATGTATTACTTTTTTAATGTTATTTCTTAACTAAAATAATAATCGAAGAGTAATTTTAGAAAAATAAGTATAAAAACAGTGAAATTCTATGCATCCGTGCCTATAAAAGGAACAGTTATCTTTTTTATTAAACAATAAATACTTTTTATAAAATATTGAAATTATAGAATAACACCTGCAATTTCTTTTATATGGCTCTTGAAACTACTTTAAATATTTCTAATTAAATTAATTTTTTGACGTGTATGATTAAATTATTAGAAATAATGTAAATAATAATAATTTAACAATAAGTAAACTAAATGTTTATATTTTACATTTTAAATACTATGTATTAAAAGTACAAAATCTCACATTTTTTTGAGTTAATAATATGTTTTTATTTCTTAAAATAATAATGAATTTCTAAATTAAAATTTATTATAATATTATAGTTTGTAAGAATAATTATAAGAATTTTAATTAATAAGTTAGAAGTTACGAAAATGAAATAATAAATATGAAAGAGGAAAAGAAAAAGAGATAGAGAACTGCACCAGATTCATGGAGACTGTGCATGAATTTACTGCCACAAGATGAATAGAACAAACAAATAAAAACCCACATCTAATATTTGTATAAAGTGCTCTTTAATAGAGTGCCCTCTCCATGTTTTCCAAGACTCTGATTATAGAAAGCAGGTGGTAGAAACATGATAAGGGAAAATAAAAATGGTGAACTCATTCCTGGCAGACACTAGTTTTATAGGGCTATGGTGATGATATTTTTTCTATGATTTGAGGTGAGTTTATAATAAAACAAAATTGATGGATAAGGTTTTCATTAGCATTTAGTAATAACCACAACCTCAAAATTTTCCAAAATAATGTGGGTCACTTGATAAGTTCCTCACAAGTTGATGAATATAGTTATGGGTTTTTTTTGTATGTATGTGTGTGGTTAAGTTTAGTGATCAATTTTCTTTCTCCACCTTACATTTCAGAAAAAAATCATACAGATTTTTAAATGTGTATTTTTAGGCTATGTACACTTTTGTAGTGAAAAGTTTATGTATTTATTTCATTATCTTAAATTTTAGTTAAATTTAGAGTTACTTTTTTATTGTTTTTGTTATTGAGACCAACATTACTATTTAATTAAAATATGTTGGAGGAAGAGTGCGGCAAACATAGATTGAATCCTGACCACCACATAAGTTGTCCAGCCAAATTATTAAGCTATAATATCGAATAAGTCATTTTTTTAGTTTGTGTAATCAATAGGGTGTTTGTGCAAAAAAAACATTAAATTACAAGGTTTAAAAAAAAAATTACTAAAAAAACAACTTTTTCAAAAAATTTACCAAAGTGTCTAGGTTTTGTAAGATCCTCTAGAGTATATGCCAAATGAATTGGCGCATTAGTACAAAAATTAGGTGTATACGCCAAATGGTTTGGCACCAATGTGGATGTTTCTTTTTCATTTTTATTTTTTTTTTACTTTTCACAAACACTTATATGCCAAATGAATTGGCTAATTCAAGAAAATTTATACTGCGCCAAATGGTTTGGCGCATACTCTATGGGGTCCTGCAAAATCTAGGCACTTGGGTAAAATTTTTAAAAAACTTGTTTTTTTGGTATTTTTTTTAAACATTGTTATTTAAATTTTTTATTCTGTTTGTGCATTTGATTTCTCGGGTACAATTAAGTAGAGCTGTTAAAAAAATCTAACAACCAAACCGAATTATCAAACTAAACAATTATATTTAGTTAGTGTTCTGGACTGGGCCGAGTAGGCCCAACTCTTCTTGCTAGCCGAGCAGGCCTAGTGCGTTTGGGCCCATTTCCTTGATTACCGTTACGAATCAGTCAAGCATGAAGACCACGTGTAACACTTCAGCGAAGGATCCGGTCAACCTCCTCCGAATCCTACGCCATGCTCATCCAGAACGTGAGTCATCTGCTGACTCAGCCTTAGCAGAGGGTGTTCTGGCAGTTTCCTAGCACGTGGGCCTCCAACTGGATTTGGCCCAATTAGGAAACCTTGGCCCAGCGCTGGGGGCTATAAATACCCTCTTTCACTAGAGGGTCAGGTATCTATTCTTCACTTCTAAAACCTTCTCTCTCTGATAGCTGCTGGCTTTAGCATCGGAGAACCTTGCAGGTACCCCCCCATCCTGTCAATTAAACCAGATCCTGCTGCTGTGACGATTCTTCTGATCAGGTACGATCAGTTAGTAAACTAAACCATTATGCACAAACAGTTTTAAAATCGAATTCAACTGAAACTTAATCCGAACCAAACCAAAATTGAAAATGAAAAATGCATAAAACAAGTTAATTTTTTTTTAAAAAAAATTGCGTAACGATTTGGTTCGATAAACAATTCGGTACAGTTTGGAATTTTGAAACCGTATATCAAACCAATAATTTTGACCCAGTTCAAAATTGATTTTGGTCTTCGGAATTGATTCTAGATGAAGCTACATTTGTAGCTCCTAAGTTTAAACGTGATTTTTACACTAAAATTTGTTATTCAAACATAAATGTATCTACATAAAAATCAATTCTAATAAATTCAATTTTATTAAAATCAATTCTACCGAACTCAATTGTAGAATCTCAATTCTGTCAAAATCAACATTGCATGATATACCATTGTGTTTACGGTGATTTCCGGTAAACAACCGCTAGTCCTCCAAACTATAAAATATACTTTGGTTACTCGCAAGATCGACTAGATTGATCCTAGGACATAGTCAAACAATTGCCTCTCGATATGATTTGATTCATGTTCATTTGTTCTGACTTCAAGAAAACTTGTTTGTGATGTGATCGAATGAATATTCACTTAAAAACAACACTTGTTACATATGTTAATATATCTTTCGAAAAAAGAAACGTAAACAAAAGCATGTAAATTACAGGAATGTAAAGTGCAGAAATATAACGTGCAAGAATGTAAAGTGCAGAAATGTAAAGTGCTTCGAAATGAAAGTTAAACAAAGAAAAAGGAATTGAAAAGATACTTGAATAAAGAAAGATACAAATGTATTTAAAATGGTGTTGGTGTCATACGTACATTTCTCAGCGAACTCGTTCTCTAAACACTTGATACTTGAGTGATTTGTGAGTGATTTGTACAAAATGAACACACGGAATCCTAACATTAAGACCCTTATTTATACTAATTTCGACCCTAACGGTCCTACACTAATCTGATGCCACGTTGCCCACAAGAATCCCTGGGATGCCATCTGTCCTTGTGCAGTTACACAAAATACCTCGAAATTCAAATCTTCCCGCCTGAATCCTCTCTCGACGCGTGGCAACGTGATCAGAACCGAGAATGCCACAAAAACACGTTCAGCCTCAGTACCTTATGTATTTCGCAAAACGTTTAAGTCTCAAAGATAATCCTCTTCGAATTAGCTCCAATTCTGACTATCTTCGTTCCAACTCAAACAATCATTCTCGAAACATGGCCATCAGTAGCCATCTTTAATCTCAGAAATGGTCATCAGTAACCATCTTCCTTCGAATTCTAACTCTTCAAAGAACATTCTTTCTAAACGAAATCTTCAGCCAACAAATTGCCCCCAATAAATGCCTATTTTGAAAACAAGAGAAATAGGCGTTTCTTGTTATGATGAGATTTTGTTTTACCCACTTCTTAGAGTTCCAAGACAACTGACTAACGTCCTAATCATTTATGACTCCACTTTCAAAACGTCTTGTCATTTTCAAAGATGTCTTCTCAGAACTTACATTCCCACGTTCTGGCATTACTTCATGATCATTACTCCTATATACTAGGAGTAAGGCTAATAATTATTCGACCGCCGTTGGATTAAATCAACGCCTGCCGCGTGTCTTTTGACTTTTACCCAAAAGATTTGAAAGGATTTCTGTTAAACCTTTAAATACTTGAACTTCTACCCTCGCATAACTTCCACTCCTAACTTCCTTACCTTCAACATAGACAAAAAAAATCCTCTTTGGCTTAGTTTAACCTATTTCCTAAATCAAATTTACTCATGGCGTCTTCTTCAAATGCTCTTCAACCCATTCAAAAGCTTCAAAATCCTACACAGATAAAGAATCAAGAACACATTCCAGACCCAAATGATGCTGAGGCGCGCACCATCTATGCTTCTCAGGTCATCATCCCTTTTGAACTTTCTGGAAAAACTCATGCTTTCATGGGTCCTTTACCAGGAGGAAACAACCCCTCTTTGAGTAAATTTTTCCCTGCTTATTATAAAACTAGACCTTTAGTTAGCAAGAATAAGATAGATGAAGAAGGTCATCCAATCTCAGCTGATCCTGATAACACAAAAGAAACCTCAACTGAAACTTCTTTGGTCTTAGAGAAAATTAGGTTAAACTATGTAACCAATTTTGTGAAAGTCTTTAGGTCAATCCCTTTAGCAAAAGATCCTGAATTGTATTACGCTTGGCTAACGAAAGTGGAAAAACAAAAGGCTTCTTTCTGGAAACAACTAGGGATTTATGACCTAATCCAGTTATCCAAAACAGGCCTAGAATATAACCAAACCATGTTAGTAGCGTCAGTTTATTTCTGGGATGCTTCTCACAATACTTTCCACCTTCCATGCGGAATGGTCACCCCTACCCTCTTCGACGTAGCTGCTATCACAGGGCTTTGACCAACTGGGGAAACCTTCGACCCCAATTTCATGGATACTGACACCATCAATTTTAATGAAGCAACAGTCACTTATACTGCTTTCATTCAACAATATCATGACGAAACGAACGCAGAAGTCTCGGATGAAGAACATATTGCATTCTTAGCACTCTGGCTTTCAAGATGCGTTTTTTGTTCTAGGTCCATACAAGTAGCAAAGTGATACCTTTGCATGGCTAACTAGCTAAATGCTGGGAAAAAGTTAAACCTAAGCCAGTTAATTCTAGGATTTCTCTACGAGAATCTCGGTGAAGCAACAGACCTTGTCAAGAACTACAAAACAGGATCTCTTCTTTTTGCTGGTCCTTTCTGGTTGTTGCAACTATGGCTTAATGCCACTTTTGAGGCTCATCTCCCATACAAAAGTGATGTGGATGAAGAAAGTGCAGCTATAAAGAATCGAACAGTGGAAGGAACCAGACTAGCTTACCTAACCCAAAAAGAAGAAACTGGCAAACTTCGTGAAACCTTCTTGGCGTACATAATGATGTTCACTAAACGTTATCAATTCAGTCCCTCGATGGCTCCATTCGTACAACGGAAAGTGGGTCCCGAATGGTTTACTCGAGAATTTCCAGCAACTTCTTCCGACCAACAAGCATCCATGGCTATCTGGGAAGCTTTCCCCACCCCAAAGTTGTTATATCACCGACTTCGATCTCCAAAAAATCATTGTTGTCTTCTTTGTTATCAACCCAATCTGGTTTCGAGACAATTTGGGGTTGTTCAACTCAAACCGAAATGCTTGTACGACAAAAGGAATCACATGTGTCTACATACTTCGCATCTGGTAGAAGACGAATATGAGTCAAAAATCTCCAAATATGTTGGGATCACTACTTTGTCTCCCGTCTCTTTCGAACCTGCTTTTTACTCTACCATAGATTTTCATCAATGGTGGACAGATTATTATTCCATGCAAATCTTCGATGCTGAAAGCCTTACTCGGGAACTAACTGAAGCTTTTGCTGATGTGCAGGCGAATTTCCATAAAGGTACTTTGACTCACATTAAAGAAATCCAAGCATTTCAAAAATTCTTTGAAACTGCCTACAGGCCTGATGATCTTAGTCGGACCGTTCGTGAGGCTGCGGTCACTTTACGTGAAAAGTTTTCTGCTAAACTGGATAAGTTGAAATTGCCCACGTCCGTTCGACCTGAACTACGTTATGAAGTGGCTTTCGAACTTAATCCTCCAAAATTCCCTCCACTACCTAGTGCTGATTTTGGTGTGGCTTTAAGCCCTTCTTTTCCAGACTGGTTCGTGTGTGGGAATCTCATAAAAATCCTTCAGGAAGAATCTAAAAAACGTGCTGAACGAGTGGTCCCGACTAAGCATACCTTGGATACTTTCAAAGGACATCTTCATATAGGTCTTGAGCACGTTCGCGTCTTGACTCCAATACTTGGTTTTACTATGTATTTCAGAGCTCGAAACCTCCAGCATCTTCGAAGCGAAAAGTTCCTCAAACAGCTGCTTCAGATGACGAAGATAAATCTCCTCCTCGTACTAGACAAGCAATAAAGAAAAGACAACATTGAAAGCTGCTAGTACTATCCCCATTGTAGAGAGTCACAACTCAAGCCCAGACAACATTCCAACCAAGGTATTTGGATTTCACAATTTAATCATTTTTCAAACTTTAATTCTAATGATTAAGTTCACATCTTACCTTGTAAATGTAGGATGATGCTGGCACAGCTACTTCTGATCTCAAAACCTCAAGTCTAAACATTGATCTTGACAATCTTCGAGGTAAATGTCTGCCTTTTCGAATGACAGACGAATTTCTTGCAACTTTCTATTTTTATCAATTCTAACTGTTCAACACAGGTGTTCCTCGACACAAATCTCCTGTGCTTTCTCCAGTTCTCGAAGACGCTCAACCCCTTGCAACCATCATTCCAACTGTGCCTGCTGAAGAAAGCCATTCAAATGATGAGTCTCCACCTATTCATCAAGATGAAAATATGGGGGAGGATCCTCAATGTTCGGATAGTGATAATGCAGCCGGACAACCAACTAGCAGCGAAGATACTATATCTGAGCAAGATGCTACAGAGGAAACTTCCAAACTGCCTACACCTGGTTCTCATGAAGCTTCGACTTTCGGAACTATAGTCACTCCTGTGACTACTTCGAAGCAGGTCCCCGCAATGCTTACTCCTTCAGAACTGGAGCAACTCAAGAAAACTGATCCCGTAAGCTTCCTCAAGACCATGATGAGTGTTGATAATGTTTCTCCCATTGGGCTTTGAACTTCTTCTAATGTCTTGGCGGATACTGGTGACAAGGATGATATTCCTAATCTCCTTCGTCAAATAAGGGAAAAGTTCTTCGAAACCAACCTCGTCGAAGCTCTAAGCAGGGATTCCACCAAATGTTATAGCTTAAACAATCTTTTGAAGAAAGTAGATTTACTTCTGGTCTCAGAGGAAGTCTCAGAAGTGATTGTTTCACTGGGTTCTCTGATTGATCAACTCCAATCTAATCTTCTTCGAAAACGGAATATTGACGAGCAACTCACAACAAAGGTGACTTCTCATAGTTCTTCTTGGAAAGCTGAAAATGACGCAACAATAAAGGCTGACGCCCTTAAGCTTGAACGTTCGAAGAACCAGAAGGAATATGAAGATTGTGAAACGAATATCAAATCTTGGAAACAAGAAATTGAACTCCTCGAAGAGAAGATAAAGAATGCCCAGTCTCGTCAGGCAGCAATCCAACAAGCTCATCAGGAAGAATTGACTGAAGTGGCGCAGTTAGGGATTCAACACTTTGGGACGGCACATAAGCTAGTGCCAGATATCGAAGAACTGAAAAGACAACAAGCATTAATCGAACATCATATGTCTTTATGGGAAACTCAATATTCGAAGATGAAAGATAATCTTCCCAAGGATTTTAATTAGCCACTTTGGACCTTGTACTATTTTTTGTGTTTCGTACTTAGCTCTTTTCTTTGTAGTAATCAAACTTTCTCAGGAATATATATACAATTTGTCTTTCAATCTTCTATACATCTAATTCTGTGGTTGTCACGAGTAGCATTTTAACAATTCCTAAAAATTGTCAAAATTATTTTTATTATCATAATGACTTTAATAATGCCCCCACGTGACATGATTACTCTTCGCAGCCTCTCACGCCTAGACTTGACGTTTCCACTTCCCGTAGCCGTAACCATCATTAAATGATGACATCACCTTTTTCAAAACGTCTATTTGAGACGTGCGTGTATCAGTTTTCAACATGATTACACTTCAACTTCCAAGGCGGGAAACGGCGAAGGCCATAACTTCTCTTGGGGACACCAAACGCAGTCCAATCAACACTAAAAAATGAACCGTTCTTTATGGCCAACGTATTCTATATAAAGCGTTAGCATTCTACTCCTTTCTTCATACTTTCCCCAAACTCTTACCAAAGTTTGCTCTCTTCTCCTTACATTCTTTCAAATACAGAGTTTGATAAAATCTTTTGCATTCTCTTTCTCAAATGGTGCAACCCTTGACTTATACTACCATTAAATCCTGCATCAAAAAGGAGTTCAAACCCTCTGAGGAAGAGTTTGATGAGATGCACATCAGTATCAGCGCGCTCTTTGCCAACCAACAACTCCAATTCTATCACGAAATCCTGGAGGGGTCTGTTTACCCTAACATGTTAGCAGATTTCTGGATGTTTGCGTCCCTGCGCATAGATCCAGAAGGAAGAACCACCATTGTGTCTGAGGTTCGAAGGGCTCACATTACCATCACTCCCTCAACCATTTCTGACCTGCTGAGATGTAACAATTTTAGAGAAGTGTTTGATGACAACACCATCAACATGACTACCTATGTTACGTTGAGGGCCCTCATGGAAAATGATCCTTTCAGTGCTAAAGTCATTAGGATTTGGCACCAGCTTTTAGTGGGCAACTTTCGTCCACGAAACCATGATCTAGACAGCATCATGATGGGGGATCTGGAGTTCATACTCCGTGCCCTCCGGGGAAAGAAAATCAACTTTCCTCTACTGATCTTTAAACAGCTTGTCGAAGCTGTTTCTATGGCTGCCTCTCGTCAGGGTGTAGTGACATGCCTTCCCTATGGAAGATTGTTGTCCTACATGTTTCTCAAAAAGGGGATAGTGAGAAGAATGCGCAGGTCGGGATCTCTGGACATGTTCGAAGCAGAAAGCTTGCCCCTGCTATCCTTGGAGGGTTTAGAACAAAGGATTAACTAGAGGGTGCATTGTCTGAAGCTTTTTGATGGAGGCGATATAGGTCTTAGTTTTATTATTTCTAATTTTGAATGCTCCTTCTGTTAGCTTCTAGTATGTTTTTAATTCTGTAGTTGCTGAATCTACACTCCCCAAAATGAATGTACTCCCCTACTCTTAATGAAAAATATTTTGGCATTGCTTTGTCTTTTTACTTTATTTGCCAAATATCTTGCTAGAACACGAAGCCATTTTGGTGTTTGTTCAACCATTTTGGCCTACGTAGTATACTCTGAATATCTACGTTTTTGCAATTTTTACTTCGTGCATGCTTGGTTTGTATCTTTTCAGATACTTCCCATTTACTCTTAAGATTCTATGATTTTCTGCCAACTCTTCTATCTCGTAAGCGTTATTCGAGAATACTTTTAAGATTCGAAAGGGTCCTTCCCAGTGTGGGGAACATTTACCTAGTGCCTGATTCTTTCGATCTATAGGTAAAATAACTTTCCAAACTAAGTCATTATTAATAAATGTTTTACCTTTCACCTTTTTATTGTATGCTCTGGACACCCTTTCTTTTTGTCCTTTTATCATCTCCAGCGCTCGAAGTCTGTCTTCGTCTAAATCTACCAATTCGTTCATCATCAATTCCAAATATATGTTTGGAGGAATTTCTGCCTGTCCTTGGATTCAGACTGATTGCAAGTATATCTCAACTGGAAGCACTGCATCGTGTCTGAACGTCAATTGGAAAGGTGTAGTGTTTGTAGCTTTTTTTGGCGACGTTCGACAGGCCCAGAGTGCTTGGTCTAAAGTTTTATGCCAACTCTTGGGTTTTTTCCCTACGTGTTTCTTTACGAGACCAATTATTATCTTATTTGCTGCTTTAACTTTTCCATTTGCCTGAGCGTAGTAAGGTGTAGAAGTAAACAACTTGAACCCCATTTCTTTGGCGAAATCTTGCATCTTCCGCCCAGTAAACACTGATCCTTGATCTGTAGTTATGCTTTCTGGGATTCTGAATCTGTATATAATGTGTCTTTGAATAAACTCAATCACAGCCTCCTGATCCACATTCGCAAGTGGTATCGCTTCGACCCATTTTGTGAAGTAGTCTATTCCCACTAAGATATATCTTTGACCTTTAGAAGATTTGGGGTGAATTTCCCCAATTAAATCTAGTGCCCAACCTCTGAAAGGCCATGGCTTTATTATTGAACTTAATTCATTTGCAGGAGCATGTTGAATACCTGCATGTTCTTGACACTCTTGACATCCTTTAGCGAATTCTATGCAATCTTTTAACATAGAGGGCCAATACATTCCGTACCTAAATAAAAGCCATTTCATTTTGTGCCCCGCTTGGTGTGCACCACATGCTCCACTATGTACATTCGAGAGAGCCAAATATGCTTCAGCTTCACCCAGACACTTTAGCAAAACTCCTTCAGGAGTCTTCTTAAACAATTCATTTCCCATCAAGAAATATGATAAGGCTCGATACTTTACCTTTCTATCCGTGTCTGTCGAAGGATCCTTTAAATAGTTCACAATTGGACTCCTCCAATCTGTGTCTGCTAAAGAGTCTATATTTAAAACTTCAAACTCCTCTTTGTTAGAAAAACCTAATTGTGAATTCTCCAGATCACTTGGGGAGAGATTGGTGGCCATTGATTTGCCTCTTACTTCAATCAGCTCTTCTAGTTTTTCTTTTGATACTCTGTATCCTGAGGCTAACTGTGCCAAATCGCTTGCTTCTTGATTATTCAATCTTGAAACGTGATTTAAATCCACGTACTCGAATTTTTTAAGCAGCCTGTTTGCTATGACAAAATACATGATCAAATTCTCTTTGATACATTTGTATTCCTTCGTCAATTGCTTAATCACTAGTTCGGAGTCTCCTTTAATTTTGACTCTGGTTGCCCCCAATTCTAACAAAGCTTCAAGTCCAGCGATCAGTGCTTCGTATTCAGCTTCGTTGTTGGAGCATAAGGGACCTTCAATCTTGTACTTGAGCTTTGTTGGAATTCCATCAGGAGAAATTATCAGTATTCCAATGCCGGTTCCTTCTTTATGAGTCGAACCATCGAAGTATAACTTCCAAGGCTTCAAGTCTACATATTGTTGAGGGTTCTCAACCACTGCATGGTCAACAATGAAATCTGATACGATCTGACATTTCATTGCTTTAAGAGGTTGAAATATCAAAGAGTTCTCCGTAAGGGCTAAAGCCCATTTTCCAATTTGACTATGCAATATTGGTTTTGATAGCATATATTTAATAACATCACAATGAGACGAAACATAAACATCAACTGGCTTTATATAATACTTGAGTTTGATACAAGAGAAATATAAACAAAGGCAGAGTTTTTGTATTGCGCTATACCTAGTCTCTGCATCATTGAGTACTCTACTTAAATAATAAATAGCTCTTTCGATACCATTGTCATCTTCTTGTGCTAACATGCTGCCTATTGTATTATTTGAAGCTGAAATATACAGGCGCATGTGCTTCTTCCCATCAGGGGGAGACAATATTGGTGGATGCATCAAGTATTGCTTGATTTTTTCAAAAGCTTCTTGATGTTCAGCACGCCATTCGAACTTTCCTTGCTTGAGTCGAAGTAAGGGGGAAAAGGCTTGCGTGCGTCCACTCAAGTTTGAGATAAATCTTCTCAAGAAATTTATCTTTCCTAGTAATGACTGTAGTTCTTTCTTCGTGGATGGAGGCTTTGTTTCCATAATAGCCTTTATTTTATTTTGATTAATTTCTATTCCCTTTTTGTGGACTACGAAGACTAGGAAATCTCCAGCCTGCACAAAGAAAGCACATTTAAGGGGATTCATCTTTAAGCCATGTTTTCTCATTCTCTCGAATGATTGGCTCAGATGGTCAAGATGACTGTTATCTGAAACAGACTTTACAACAATGTCATCTTTGTATACTTGCATGAAAGTTTCTATAAAATCATGTAATATAGAATTCATTGCTCTTTGATAAGTTGCCCCTGCATTTTTTAGACCGAAAGGCATTACAACCCATTCGTAGGTGCCTATTGCCCCTGGGCAACGAAAAGCTATTTTGGACACATCTTCTTCTTCAATGAAGATCTGGTTATACCCAGAATATCCATCCAACATACTTAGATATTCGAAGCCTGCGGCTGAATCTACTAGCATTTCTGCAACAAGCATGGGATATTCATCCTTAGGCGTGGCTGCATTCAAATCACGAAAATCTATGCATACTCTTAATGAACCGTTCTTTTTAATAACCGGCACAATATTAGCAATCCATTCAACATACCTTGTGGTTCTGATGAACTTGCACTGTAGAAGTCTCTCGACCTCTGCTTTGATCTTTGAATGAATTTCTGGCGCGAACCTCCTAGGAGTCTGCTTGATGGGCTTTTTTCCTTCTTTTATGGGCAGCTTTAACTCGACCAAATCTCGCCCTAAACCAGGAATCTCATCGTAATCCCATGCAAAGCAATATTTGTTTTCTTTTAATAACTTAATGACTCTTGATTTCAACGCTGGCTCTAATTTTGCACTGACATATGTTACCCTCTTCTGACCTCCGTCTCCAAGATTTACTTCTTCGAGTGGATCTTGGGCTAACATTTTGATATTTGCCCCCATTGGGTCTTTCTCGAATCCCAAGGGTTCTTCATCGTAGATTGCGTCCAGCCTTTGACTCAACTCTTCACCTGAGATCTTTTCGGCTTGAATTGTGTCTTCAAGGAATTGAGGGATCGAATATGTCCCAAAATCCGTTGTTTCTTCCTTTCTTGGAATTGCATCAACAATCATATGTGATAATTCAGCTTTGAGAGCCGTTTTTCTTTTGTTCTCGGCTATATAAGCCGAAATCTTTTTGAAGAAGGATGATTCCGACATCATCAACGTCGTCGTCCCAGCCTGTTGGCCGTATTGTTGGAAAATGCTCTATTGGTACGGTATCTTCTGGACCGTCCATTATTTCTCTATTCCATTGGAATCCATTTGGGTGTAAAGACAAATGATATAAAGCATTCTTATTTGGGGTGTATATATCTTCTGCAGCATGGCAAGGCCCTATGTTTGCCAAATTCCTGTGGAAGCTGGTTTTATTGACTTGATTAACTTCAGCCATGTAGTAACTCTGATCCCCTTCGATGTTCTCTACTATACCATCTTCCCTCCAAATGGTTAATCTTTGATGCATTGTCGAAGACACCGCAGCAACCCCATGAATCCATTCTCTTCCTAGCAAAAGATTGTAGTTTGCCTTCGCTGGTATCACCATGAACATCGTTGGCCTTGTGACCGAACCTACAGTTAAATTTACTTGAATGACACTGAGAGTTTGCCCTATTTTGCCTTCGTAGTTAGACAAGACCATGTTATGTGGCCTTATATCAGTATCGAACATACCAATTCTCTTCAACATATATTGGGGCATTAGGTTCACCGCTGCCCCCCCACCTACTAGGACTTTGTTAATGCCAACATTTTCAATCTTAGCCCTTATGTAGAGTGGTTTTAGATGATTTTTCATACCTTCATCAGGCCTCTCGGAAAAGGCATTTTGCTCTTCAACTGCCCTGTTGTTTAGCACATAATAACACACAGGTTTGTGTCTTGCCATCTCTTCCATATCAGCTTCCTCACAATCTTCAACTTCTGTTTCTTGGTTAAACTCATGAGGGAGTACTGACACAACATTGCAATTGAGGTTTATAGATGAGACTCCATCTGAGTCGAAATCATTCGTCATTCTATCGTCTTCTTTCCAAGGGCTGGAATGCACGCTTTCTTCCTCCTTCTCATTTTCAGAATCGAACAACTTGCGTTCCACTGGAGGTTTACTTGTTCTTGCCCCTTGCGTTGGGATTTGGTTACTGCTAGACTCTCCAATCTCCCTTGGCCTGTATTCCCTTTAGGCCTTCTTCATCCTCTGGTGCCTTCTCCATTGAGATCTGGACATAGGATTTTTGCCTTTGTAATTCTCCAACCTGTACATCTCTCGATTTGAGGTTTGGAATTACTTCCTATAAGCCATTGCAGTTCTTCCCCCTTGGTCCCAACTTCGCCATTTGTTGATTTTCGCGCCAGCTTGCATCCATTTATCCCTGGGTATGTCTGCAGGGACTTTGAATGTGACCCTTCGAGCTCTAGGATGGGGGTTGTCAGGCCTCTTCGATCGGGTCCAGTTATCGAACCCATACAGGTTAGGACGAAGCCCTTGAGTTTCTCGACCCATATAGAAATATACTCTTTCGAATGATCGGGCCAGCAATTCGTCATAGACTGCTCCACATCTGGGGCACAATGCAACCTCAGTGTTTTCTTTGTGACATTTGACCAAGAAAACCACTAAGCTTTCTTCCATCCTTGGGTACACTTTTAGCAATAGGTTTCCTCCTCTCCAGGGTTGTTCCAATCTTTCTCGTAGGGCCCTTTCGAAGTTAACCTGAACCCTTCGATTCAGCATGATTGAACACCTTGGGCACATCAGCATTTTTCCGCCATTCTTCTCATGGCAATTCCAGAGATAATCTTTCAAGCTTCCCCTCTCGGTGGGATTTCAATGTTTCCCTTCTCTCTTATCAGCCATTTTTCTAGTTCCTCTATTTCAGACAAAGGCCGCCTAACATTGACCATGTTAACAACTGCCGGAGGTGTAATACCCCGTATTAAATTAAATGCTCTAATGTTATTAGCTGACACCGAGGTTTTTATACATTGGTACATTAGAGATACTTTTGGACATTTAGTTAGTAGTGTAACTTAAGATATTTTCTTATATCTTTTTCCTTTTTGCTGTTCTTCTTCATTTTGGAACAAGAAGAGAAAGATAGAGAGAAGAAGTAGAGAGAAGGAAAAGCAAGAGGAGAAAAGAGGAAAAGGCTTGGATCTTCATCATTTCTCCGCCGAATCGACTCATCTTCGACATCAAAGACTCGTAATCGAGGTGGGTTCTAGTTAGAAACTTATAGTTTTGATTTATGGATGAAATCATAAGCTTGAGAAATTGGGGTTTTTAGTAAAAATCTTAGGGTTTGACTCAATCTGTGAAATTGATGTTTGTTGCTACTAATAAATCCTGAGTAGAGATCATATATGTTGTTCTATGCTTTAGTGTGAGTCTGGAACAGGTTTGAGTATGGAGATGATTGGTTTTAGACTTTGTTGAATCAAAAACCAGAGCTGGAAATTCTGTTTTCGCGCGCTTCGCGGCGCAAACAAGGGGTGGCGGCGCGAACATTGCAGATAATTCTGAGGTTTGGTTCTGCCATCAGTATGAGGCGCGTACAAGGGTTCGCGGCGCGAACACCATGAGATTTTGGTGAGGTTTGCTACTGCCAGAGGGTTCGCGGCGCGACCTAGCTGTTGCGCGGCGCGAACTGAAGCTTTCTTAGCCATTTCTTTAGTTTAATGAGATAAACCGTTTCGATCATAACTTTTGAACCAAAACTCTGTTTTAATCACCGTTCGAAGTGGTAGGAAGCTAGAAGCGTGTACTTTCTAGTAGTGTAGGTTTTGGGATCAAAAGGAGAATTATTTAATCGAGAGTCGGTAGTTTGCTTGATTACTTGGGTTATTTATCGTTCAGAACCATGTGAATGGTATGCTTTTGGTATGACGAATATGTACTCTATAATTGTGATAAATTGCCATTTACAGACAATGGTGATAATTGTTTGGTTGAGTTCTATTGCAGGTGGATTGGTATACCTTTGTTATATATGTTTATATCAAAGAGGTTTGGATAACTTCATTGTTATGTGAATAAAGAATAAGTGATGAAAACTAGGATTTGTTAGGTATGTGTAACTTAACAAAGAAAACCTAGGATGAGACATTATATGGAACATACATTTAATTAGAATTTTATGAGAAAAGGCTAACAGGCCTAGAGAAGGGCTAACAGGCCTAGTGATTTGCGTGAGCAATCACCATTGTATGATGTACTAATCGGAACCATTGTTTTTGTTTATTTCTTTTTCTTTTGAATGCTAACAGGCATTCTATGTGCAGAGAGGCACTGTGCAGAGAGGCACTAATAATCTTGGCAGGTTTGATTCCCGCTTTTGTGTACGAATGGAACCTAAGGGTAGAGACTTGTGATGGTGTACGGGCCATGTGAAGTGACGATTCATGGGGGAAGGCTCATGAATCCGAATCCATTTCGTATGTCAAGATTTCCCAAAGGATCCATGACTCGTGCCACCTCCTAGACGTAGAAGGGGACGGGAATAGAGGGATACCTTGGTAACGGTTTTCTGATTTGTAGTATTTATGTTGAGTTGTTGAACTCTATGTATGATTCCATATAATGTTAGTGTGTGAACTCAAGGTCTAGTTCCTTGTTGTGATTTGAGATTGATAGGCTAGTACCTTGTAAAGCCGAGAGGATCCATAAGATAGGGAACTCACTGAGATTTTGTATCTCACCTCATTATATATTGATTTCAAGTACTACAGGTTCCGCGAAGGGTAAGGAGAAAGCGATTTGATTCCTTATTCCTTATGTTTCTTTTTGGAATATGGCGAAGCTTCCGTTGTGGATTTCTTTTGTGATCATTGTTTGATCTAGTTCTTAGTATTTTCTTTTGGACATCTTGTATGTATGATGCCATTTAGTAGAACTTTTGTGTTAGGGCATTAATATGTATAATGTGTTGACTAGGAACTTATAAGTATTTTCAGTACCAAATACTTGGATTCATGTATACCTATATGCTTTGATGTATGTATTTATATATGGGTGTTACAGTTGGTATCAGAGCAGGTCGTATCCTCGACCTAGCCATGAGATATTATAAGTGTTCTTTCTGTCCAAGATGTGTTGTGTTCACATGAGTTTTGTTGTGTTATGACTATGGTATTGAGCCTGATCAACTTAATCCCATTTTGATGATCTCCAGGAACATGGCGGACGGACGCAGGACTCGTGGTCGACCCCCCACACGGCCTCCACAAGTGAATCCACCGGATGGCGGTGCGAATGTTCCCTGGCCCCAGTTCATGCAACAGATGCAACAGCAGCAGAATCAGTTCATGCTGCAGATGATGCAACAGATGAATGGCGGTCATAATGTTCCCGTGGTTGTGCCCGAAGCTGTAGGTGGGACTTATAGGGATTTCATTCGCATGAATCCTCTGGAATTTCATGGCGGACTAGATCTTATAAAGGCGCATGAGTGGGTGGCCAATGTGGAAGGAATCTTTGAGATCTTGCATTGTAGTGAAGAGAACAAGGTGGTGTTTGCTTCTCATTCGCTGAAGGGTCCAGCTATGAGATGGTGGAAGGGTGCTTCTGCTTTGATGACTACTCAGGAAGTACCTAAGGAATGGGAAAATTTCAAGACCACTTTTATGGAGAAATACTTTCCTAGTTCGCTGAGGACTAAGAAGGAGTTGGAGTTCCAACAGTTAAGGCAGGAAAATATGTCAGTGGCTACTTATGCTGAGAAGTTTGAAATTTTGGCTGCTTACTCTAGGCAGGCCGCGTATGCTCCTGATGAGAGTTGGAAGGTGGACCAGTTTCTGTTTGGTTTAAGGGCTGATATCTCACATAGTGTGTCCCAGAGGGAGTTCACTACTTATACGGAGTTGTTGCGACAATGTTATGTGGCTGAGACCAGTTTGAAGAAAGTTCAAACTGAGGAAGATTTGAAGAAGAAGAATCAACATGAGAGAGGAAGGCCAAGCCAACAATTTCGACCTAGGACACAAGCTTTCAAAGGGAAGCAAGTGCAAGGTTCTCGATCTAGTGCACCTCCGGTGTGTCGTAGATGTGGTAAGAATCACCTTGGAAGGTGTAACTTTGAAGGGGTGAAGTGTTTTCATTGTCAGCAAGAAGGGCATATGGCTAGGAATTGTCCTCAGAATAGGAATCAAGTGCAAGGAAGGGGTACTGGTAGAGTTTATACCTTGGATGCTAAGAAGACCAAGAGTGATAACTCTCTGATTGCGGGTACGTGTTTCATTAATGGGCATTCTTGTTTTGTGCTATTTGATTGTGGAGCAACACACTCTTTTGTGTCATTGCAATGTATGAAGCGACTTGGGTTGCAAGCTACTCCTTTATTTCCTCCTATGGCGGTTACTACTGCTATGGATGAGATGGTCGAGACACCGTTGGTGTGTGAGAATTGTGTGTTATCTGTGGGTGGTAGGAATTTCCAGATTGATCTTGTTTGCTTACCACTTAAGAAGGTAGATGTTGTTTTGGGAATGGATTGGCTTTTTGCTAATTCGGTATTCATTGGGTGTGAAGAGAAGTTAATCATTATCCCATCTGAAGAAGCTACTCCGAAAGATGTTTTGACTACTATACTGGAAGGTACAGTAGGCATGATTAATTTCTTGTTTGAGAAAGAGAAGTCTGTTCTGTTGGTTCTTACTGAGGAGACGGGTGACAAGTTAGAGGTTTTGCAAATTGCTGTTGTTAGAGAATTTCCTGATGTTTTTCCTGAGGATGTCACTTCTCTTCCTCCGGAAAGGGAAGTGGAATTCTCTATTGACCTGATACCGAGAACGGCTCCTATATCCATTTCTCCGTATCGGATGGCACCGCTTGAATTAAGAGAATTGAAGGGGCAATTGGAGGAACTGATGGCTAAACACTTTGTGCGACCTAGTGTCTCGCCGTGGGGAGCTCCAGTATTGTTAGTAAAGAAGAATGATGGTGTGATGAGACTATGTATTGATTACCGTCGGTTGGATAAGGCCACCATCAAGAACAAATACCATTTACCAAGGATAAACGACCTGTTAGATCAATTGAAAGGAGCCTGCGTGTTCTCGAAGATTGATTTGCGGTCGGGTTATCACCAAATCCGTGTGAAGAGCTCAGATGTGCCAAAGACTGCCTTTAGAACCCGTTATGGTCATTATGAATTCTTGGTGATGCCTTTCGGTGTGACGAATGCTCCAGCTGTTTTCATGGATTATATGAATCGGATATTCCAGCCTTACTTAGATCAATTTGTGGTAGTCTTTATTGATGACATTCTTATTTATTCTCGTACTCCACAAGAGCACGAAGAACACCTGAGGATTGTTCTGTCGGTATTGCTAGAAAATCAATTGTTTGCTAAGTTAAGCAAGTGTGAGTTTTGGATGACGGAGGTAAGATTTCTTGGTCATGTCATATCTCAAGGAGGTGTGGCGGTGGACCCGTCAAAAATTGAAGCGGTAATTAATTGGGAGAGATCGAGTAATGTCTCAGAAGTTCGAAGTTTCTTGGGTTTAGCCGACTACTACAGAAGATTTATAAAAGGGTTTTCTCAATTGGCTTTACCAATGACTAGACTTACCCGAAAGGAGTGTCCTTATGATTGGGATTCGGGGTGTGAACAGAGTTTCATGGGCTTGAAGGAAAGATTGACGACTGCTCCTGTTTTAATCATTCCTGATCCAAATAAGTCCTATGAAGTATTTTGCGATGCTTCCAAGAAAGGATTAGGAGGAGTATCGATGTAGGATGGTCAGGTGGTAGCATACACATCTCGACAGTTAAAAGTTTACGAAGAGAATTATCCAACTCATGATTTAGAATTGGCTGCGGTTGTTTTTACCCTAAAGGTGTGGCGTCATTACTTGTATGGAGTTCATTTTGAAATGTTCAGTGACCACAAGAGTTTAAAGTACCTTTTCGATCAGAAGGAGTTGAATATGCGTCAGAGGCGGTGGATGGAATACTTGAAGGATTACGATTTTGACTTGAAGTATCATCCAGGCAAGGCAAATAAAGTGGCGGATGCCTTGAGTCGTAAGGTGTTAAAGAGGGCCGAATTGATGATGTTAGAGTATGCATTATTGGAAAAATTTCGAGATCTCAACCTTCAATTTGTTTGGACCCAAAATGGAGTATTGATGGGAAACTTGAATGTTAATTCTATTTTGAGAAATGACATTCAACAAGCACAAGTGACAGATGCTAAGTTACAAGAGGTGTTGGTTCAACTAGGGTTTACTCGAGCAACGGATGGAGTAATTATGTTTAATCAGAGGATGTGTGTTCCGGACGATGCGTTATTGAAAAGAAGGATTTTGGATGAAGCTCACAAGGGTGCTTTCACTATACATCCGGGTTCTTCAAAAATGTATCAAGATTTGAAAAGAGATTATTGGTGGTCCGGAATGAAAAGAGATGTCGCGGTGTACGTATCGGAGTGTGCGGTATGCCAACAAGTAAAGATTGAACATCAAAGACCAGGTGGATTGTTACAACCACTAGAGATTCCAATATGGAAGTGGGATAGTATTTCAATGGATTTTGCGGTCAGTTTACCTCGTACTCAAGGTGGATATGATTCTATTTGGGTGATTGTAGATCGGTTGACAAAATCTGCACATTTCTTAGCCATGAAGACTACTTACAAGGCAAGTCATCTTGCACGATTATTTATTTCAGAAATTGTGAAGTTGCACGGTGTACCCTCTAGTATTGTGTCGGATAGAGATCCAAAGTTCACTTCGAGGTTTTGGAGAGCTTTTCAACAAGCGATGGGATCTAAATTATGTTTGAGCACGTCGAACCACCCTCATACGGATGGTCAAACGGAGCGAACGATACAAACCTTGGAAGATATGTTAAGAGCTTGTGTGCTTGAAAGTAGAGGAAATTGGAAGGAGCTTTTACCATTGATTGAATTGCGTACAATAACAGTTATCACGCAAGTATCGGTATGGCACCTTATGAGGCATTGTATGAGAGGAAATGTAGAACACTGTTGTGTTGGTCAGAAGTAGGTGATGATAGAATTTTGGGACCCGAAATTATTCAAGAGACCACAGACAAGATTAGAATGATTCGTGAGAAGGTTAAGCAAGCACAAAATCGTCAGAAGAGTTATGCGGATAACCGTAGGAGGCCTTTGGAGTTTATGGAGGGTGACCATGTATTCTTGAAGGTTACTCCGAGGTTGAGGTTGAAAGGACCGTTTAAGTCGAGGAAATTAAGTCCGAGATACGTGGGACCGTATGAGATTCTAGAAAGGATTGGTGAAGTAGCTTACCGTTTAGCCTTACCACCTTCTCTATCAGAAATGCATGATGTTTTTCACGTGTCTCAACTACGGAAGTTTATTCCCGATCCTCTTCAGCCGGTGTTACCAGATGCAATTGAGATAGAATCAGATTTGACTTTTGAACCCTTACCGAGCCGCATAGTGGGAAGAGAGACTAAATTGTTACGAAACAAGGAGATTCCTCTTGTTAAGGTTCAGTGGGATGTGACGCATCCGGGTGATGCTACATGGGAACTTGAATCGGAAATGCGGGATGCTTACCCTCACCTTTTCAGGTAATTCTTAAATTCGAGGACGAATTTCTATTTAATGGGGGGGGGGGGGGGGGGGGGAGGATGTAATACCCCGTATTAAATTAAATGCTCTAATGTTATTAGCTGACACCGAGGTTTTTATAAATTGGTACATTAGAGATACTTTTGGACATTTAGTTAGTAGTGTAACTTAAGATATTTTCTTATATCTTTTTCCTTTTTGCTTTTCTTCATTTTGGAACAAGAAGAGAAAGATAGAGAGAAGAAGTAGAGAGAAGGAAGAGCAAGAGGAGAAAAGAGGAAAAGGCTTGGATCTTCATCATTTCTCCGCCGAATCGACTCATCTTCGACATCAACGACTCGTAATCGAGGTGGGTTCTAGTTAGAAACTTATAGTTTTGATTTATGGATGAAATTATAAGTTTGAGAAATTGGGGTTTTTAGTAAAAATCTTAAGGTTTGACTCAATCTGTGAAATTGATGTTTGTTGCTACTAATAAATCCTGAGTAGAGATCATATATGTTGTTCTATGCTTTAGTGTGAGTCTGGAACATGTTTGAGTATGGAGATGATTGGTTTTAGACTTTATTGAATCAAAAACCATAGCTGGAAATTCTGTTTTCGCGCGCTTCGCGGCGCGAACAAGGGGTGGCGGCGCGAACCTTGCAGATAATTCTGAGGTTTGGTCCTGCCATCAGTACGCGGCGCGTACAAGGGTTCGCGGCGCGAACACCATGAGATTTTGGTGAGGTTTGCTACTGCTAGAGGGTTCGCGGCGCGACCTAGCTGTTGCGCGACGCAAACTGAAGCTTTCTTAGCCAATTCTTTAGTTTAATGAGATAAACCGTTTCGATCATAACTTTTGAACCAAAACTCTGTTTTAATCACCGTTCAAAGTGGTAGGAAGCTAGAAGTGTGTACTTTCTAGTAGTGTAGGTTTTGGGATCAAAAGGAGAATTATTTAATCGAGAGTCGGTAGTTTGCTTGATTACTTGGGTTATTTATCGTTCGGAACCATGTGAACGGTATGCTTTTGGTATGACGAATATGTACTCTATAATTGTGATAAATTGCCATTTTACAGACAATGATGATAATTGTTTGGTTCAGTTCTATTGCAGGTGGATTGGTATACCTTTGTTATATATGTTTATATCAAAGAGGTTTGGATAACTTCATTGTTATGTGAATAAAGAATAAGTGATGAAAACTAGGATTTGTTAGGTATGTGTAACTTAACAAAGAAAACCTAGGATGAGACATTATATGGAACATACGTTTAATTAGAATTTTATGAGAAAAGGCTAACAGGCCTAGAGAAGGGATAACATGCCTAGTGATTTGCGTGAGCAATCACCATTGAATGATGTACTAATCGGAACCATTGTTTTTGTTTATTTCTTTTTCTTTTGAATGCTAACAGGCATTCTATGTGCAGAGAGGCACTGTGCAGAGAGGCACTAATAATCTTGGAAGGTTTGATTCCCGCTTTTGTGTACGAATGGAACCTAAGGGTAGAGACTTGTGATGGTGTACGGGCCATGTGAAGTGACGATTCATGGGGGAAGGCTCATGAATCCGAATCCATTTCGTATGTCAAGATTTCCCAAAGGATCCATGACTCGTGCCACCTCCTAGACGTAGAAGGGGACGGGAATAGAGGGATACCTTGGTAACGGTTTTCCGATTTGTAGTATTTATGTTGAGTTGTTGAACTCTATGTATGATTCCATATAATGTTAGTGTGTGAACTCAAGGTCTAGTTCCTTGTTGTGACTTGAGATTGATAGGCTAGAACCTTGTAAAGCCGAGTGGATCCATAAGATAGGGAACTCATTGAGATTTTGTATCTCACCCCATTATATATTGATTTCAGGTACTACAGGTTCCGCGAAGGGTAAGGAGAAAGCGATTTGATTCCTTATTCCTTATGTTTCTTTTTGGATATTGCGAAGCTTCCGTTGTGGATTTCTTTTGTGATCATTGTTTGATCTAGTTCTTAGTATTTTCTTTTGGACATCTTGTATGTATGATGCCATTTAGTAGAACTTTTGTGTTAGGGCATTAATATGTATAATGTGTTGACTAGGAACTTATAAGTATTTTCAGTACCAAATACTTGGATTCATGTATACCTATATGCTTTGATGTATGTATTTATATATGGGTGTTACAGGAGGAGCTTCAGAAATCTGTATCTGCTGAAGTTTCACCCTGAGGGGTTCAGTGGCCTCGCTAGTTTTTCCTTTCAGATCTTCAGTCATATCTGCATCGAAGGATTCTTCAACATTAGTGTTGAAGACTGCATTGTCATTTAGGTCTTCAGTAGCCTGCTTTCCAGTTGAAATTGTCTCTGATTCCGGAACATCTACTTCAGACACTTCCACCATGTTGACGTCAAGTGGTTCACACAGGTTAGTGGCAGCAACATTCAAAGGGTCTGTGTCAACCTTCACATGACTCTTGGTTTTGTCAGCGAATTTCAAACGTCCGTCCTTGATAGCATTTTGAATTAGATCCCTAAAAAGAAAACATTGTGAGGTTTTATGGCCTAAAAAACCATGATATTTGCAAAAGCCTCGCTTCTTCCGCTGTTCTAACAGAAGAAATTTGGAATTAGGAGGCACTATCATCTAGCCATCTTTTACTAATAAATCAAATATTTCGTCACACTTAGTGACATCAAATGTATAAGTTTTCTTAGGAAATCTATCATTTTTATCATTATCTACTGGATTTTTTCCATTGGCATGGGTGAGCAATTTGTAAGAATAAGGTGGTACTTCTTTTAATTCAGCTAGATCTATTTCGACTTCTTCCACGCTGTATGAATCTTCAAAAGATTCTCCGTCAACGTCTTCAGCTTCAATATATGCTACTCTCTCCTTCTTGTAACTTTTATTTGCTCTGGCCTTTTCTGCTTTTAGTCGTTCGACTTGTCGAACCCTATCTGCCAATTGAGCCATATCCCTTAGGTATTGGGTATCTAGTTTCTTTCTGATTGAGTAATCTAGACCACCTGCAGCCATTTCGACTAATTCATGTTCTGGTACAACCGTGAAGCATCTTGATTTCATCAAACGGAACCTGTTTAAGTAATCATCTATAGGCTCTGTGAACTTCCTCTTGATGCTAGCCAATTCTTTCAGGCTTATCTTGGTTTGACCCATATAGAATTGTTCATGGAATAATCTCTCCAAGTGTGCCCATGCGTCTATGGAATTTGGGGGTAATGTGGTAAACCAAGTAAAAGCATTTTTTGTTAGCGAACTGGGGAAGTATTTAATCCTAAGGTCCTCGTTGCCTGCTAAATCGCCGGCTTCCGTCAAATATCTGGCTATGTGTTCCACAGTTGACTCGCTGGTGTCCCCTGAAAACTTTGTGAATTTTGGTATTTTGGTACCCCTTGGTAATTCTGTTTGCATGATATATTCCGCTATGGGGGACGTATAATTTGGACGTCGAACTCCAGTATTGAGGCCATTATTGGCCATAATTCTCTCTATCATGGTAGTTAGGTTATTTTCAGTGGCCATATTCTCTCTTCTAACCCTTTGAACTACTTCGTCTGGGTGTTCGTTCCTACCTACTATCCTTAACCTGGGTCTTTCCTCCGCCATCTCCTGATGGACAGGAATAGTCCTTTGGCTTGAACCTTCTAGGTCTATTACTTGGTTCCTTTCAATTGCTGCTGTTCTAGGTGGGGGAACTATGTCAGCGGTGGTTGCCCTAGGCGGAGGGACTACATCACCGGTTGTTTCTCTAGGCGGAGGAACCGTATTTTGAACACGTTCCAAAATGGGTTCACCCTCTCGATAAGGGGGTTGATTACTTTTTCGCCTAGGTTGTGGGACTCCTAAGAAATCCGCCATTCGCCCTATTTGTGACGATATTTTTTGATATGTTTCCACATTGTCTTGGTTAGTCCTTGTAATGTTTGCTACTAATGGATTGAAAATCGACCCCAATTCTCTAGCGAGGACTCCTAACATATCATGGTTACTTGCATCCATCTCCTGTCGAAATGCTGCTTGACTATTTGTGGTTAAGGGAGGTATTTGTGCAGAGAAACCAGTGTTTTGTGCGCTTCGACCTATCGAACTGACATTAGGCGAAAACGTTGTTGGGTTAGTTGTAGTGTATGTAGAACCCGTCCCTCGTAATCCTGCCATGTATGAATATGGCATTCCATATGGGTTGTTGGGTCTCCAACCTTCGAAAGCGGTTGATGGTCTTGGGGTAAATAATTGACTTGCGGCGTTTGTCGAGAAAAATGGTATCTCGTTTATGCCTGTGAGTGGAGGCACGGTAGTCGAACTCGAGACTGGAACAGTCCTTGTTGTCCCTGAAGTATTCTCGGGTATAGCCTGGGAACTACTTATGGGTCTAGATCCTGTCGAAACCGGTATATCCTACGCCTCTTGAGTAGAAGTCGAAACGTGCGTGGAATTTGCCGCTACTGTTCCTGACCCCTGTGGGGGATCTTGATCTCCCCCTCCACTGGCCGCATTGACCATTTTCTTGTTGTACCTTCGTTTAGGAATCGGTTGTGCACTGTTGGTTAATTTACCGTTCCTAAGGTTCATACAAGGTCTTGATATTTTCTAGACAAAACAAAACAATCGATTAATAACAATCTGTTTGACACTGTCCCACCGGGTGTGCCAATTTGTTTACGGTGATTTCCGGTAAACAACCGCTAGTCCTCCAAACTATAAAATATACTTTGGTTACTCGCAGGATCGACTAGATTGATCCTAGGACATAGTCAAACAATTGCCTCTCGATATGATTTGATTCATGTTCGTTTGTTCTGACTTCAAGAAAACTTGTTTGTGATGTGATCGAATGAATATTCACTTAAAAACAACACTTGTTACATATGTTAATATGTCTTTCGACAAAAGAAACGTAAACAAAAGCATGTAAATTGCAGGAATGTAAAGTGCAGAAATATAACGTGCAAGAATGTAAAGTGCAGAAATGTAAAGTGCTTCGAAATGAAAGTTAAACAAAGAAAAAGGAATTGAAAAGATACTTGAATAAAGAAAGATACAAATGTATTTAAAATGGTGTTGGTGTCATACGTACATTTCTCAGCGAACTCGTTCTCTAAACACTTGATACTTGAGTGATTTGTGAGTGATTTGTACAAAATGAACACACGGAATCCTAACATTAAGACCCTTATTTATACTAATTTCGACCCTAACGGTCCTATACTAATCTGATGCCACGTTGCCCACAAGAATCCCTGGGATGCCATCTGTCCTTGTGCAATTACACAAACTACCTCGAAATTCAAATCTTCCCGTCTGAATCCTCTCTCGACGCGTGGCAACGTGATCAGAACCGAGAATGCCACGAAAACACGTTCAACCTCAGTACCTTACGTGTTTCGCAAAACGTTTAAGTCTCAAAGATAACCCTCTTCGAATTAGCCCCAATTCTGACTATCTTCGTTCCAACTCAAACAATCATTCTCGAAACATGGCCATCAGTAGCCATCTTTAATCTCAGAAATGGTCATCAGTAACCATCTTCCTTCGAATTCTAACTCTTCAAAGAACATTCTTTCTAAACGAAATCTTCAGCCAACACATTGATAAAAAAAAAAAAAAAGTCATCTTGCAGACATGTGAATCAGTGAGGGGTTTATTTCTGGAATGCCACATCATGCAATAATAGCTGCTCTCTATATGGCTTTGTAGTTTTATTTTATGTCCCTTTGTTATAATGAAGATGTTGGCACCTAACTCATCTCCAGGTACTCTTGGTTGAATTCTCGTCCACCAATATCTAGAATACGGTGATAGATCCAAGTTTGCATCAATATATACTAATTAGTTAACAATCCAAGTTTGCATCAATATATACTAATTAGTTAACAATATTAGGCCCCATTTAACCACGATTCTCTGCATTATCAGGCACACGTCCACAACATAAAATCTCGTTCGTAGTAGGTATTAAATCACAACAATATTCAAACTCATACATCACTATAGCTTTCAAAAAATACAACACTCTCAAGCAGCAAATTTCAACAGCATATTTTAGTATCATTTATTACCTTACTCATAACATTCAAAACAGATAATTATTCGAGACTGTATAGCCGCAGATGGTTCTTTGACTATATATTACATTTCATGAATTTAAAGTGAACTAATCCTGTCTCTAAGTATGAAAACGAAACCAACCATTCAGCAGCTAAACCATTATTCAATACAAGAACAAGAAACCTTCTTCAAACTTTCAGGTACTTGATAGCAGTATGAACATCCTTATCACCTCGGCCGCTGAAGTTAACCACAACCTTTGTTCCGTTAGGAAGAGTTGGACATACTTTCTCAAGATAAGCCAAGGCATGTGATGTCTCAAGAGCTGGAATGATGCCTTCGAGTCGCGAAACTCTCTTAAAAGCTGCACGTATTATGGAAGACATCAATTATTGGAATAAATATCGAACAATTATAAAGGACAACTATGCCAATTGGAGAGAGCAGGAAACAAAGCACGAAGACTTAAAAATTCACGCAATTTTCATATTATACAAAATATTTTCACGTATATGTTTAATCATGTAAATTGTAAGCAACAAAGTCGCGGCAGTCCTACCTTCCAATGCTTCATCATCAGTGATGCTATAATATTCAGCACGTCCCAAGTCTTTCAAAAAGCTATGTTCAGGTCCAACACCAGGGTAGTCCAACCTAAAAAACAGTTTTTTAAGGAAAATAAGACAATCAGAACAGCCAGAATTCGAACTTTGGTTCTATCAAGTAAATATAATCTAAGTAAACACAAGAAATGTGATATAAAATTATTGGTCCGAAGAATTACCCTGCACTAATAGAGTGAGGCTCAACAATTTGTCCATCAGCATCCTGCAGCAGATAGCTCATGGCTCCATGCAAAACCCCAATTTCTCCTTTCGTTAATGTAGCAGCATGCTTGCCACTGTCGAGGCCAAAGCCAGCAGCTTCCACACCAATTAGCCTAACATCAGTATCATCAACAAATTCATGGAAAAGTCCCATGGCATTTGAACCTCCACCGACGCATGCAATCAGAACATCTGGTTTCCCTCCCCATTTTTCCAATGCTTGCTTTCTGGTTTCCTTGCCGATCACAGCATGAAACTCTCTCACCATCATTGGATATGGATGCGGTCCAGCGACAGAACCCAAAATATAATGAGTTGTTTCAACGTTCGTCACCCAGTCTCTTATAGCTTCGGATGTAGCATCCTTAAGTGTAGCAGTCCCAGAGTGGACTGGTCTCACCTATATTACAGAACTCAACTATTAGACACGATGTTGATACAAACACGTAGAATACGGCAATAATTTAATACAGGAGATGTGATTTAAGGTAGCCACATGTGTTGGTGCAGGACCGACACACCTAACTCTTTATAGGGAAAATTGTTACCATTTTTTCAACAAACAAGAGACTAAATATAGGATACATTAACTAAACCAAATGGAACAACAATAAAAACTGCTATACCTCAGCACCAAGAAGACGCATTCTGAAGACATTCAGTGACTGCCTTTCCATATCCTGTGCACCCATATAAATAATGCATTCTAAACCAAATCGAGCACATACAGTAGCAGTTGCAACTCCATGCTGCCCAGCTCCGGTTTCAGCAATAATGCGTTTTTTGCCTAATTTCTTGGCAAGCAAAGCTTGAGCAACAGCATTGTTAATTTTATGGGCTCCGGTGTGGTTAAGATCTTCCCTCTTCAAATAAATTTGAGGACCTTCACCATTAGGCCTCTTGTAATGCTCCGTCAACCTTTCTGCAAAATAAAGAGGTGTCTCCCGACCAACATAGTCCTTTAGAATCCCAGCCAGTTCTTTCTGCAATTAAATATCAATTTCAGAAGATTTCCTTTATTTTTCTTTCCAATAAACTGTTTTGATTACTGCCTATGTTTGAGTGTGTGTGTGTTATAATATAGTAGATCAATTGAGCGTATGTTTGGTTTTGCGGTGAAAAAAATTAATTTTAAGTGAATAAATTCTGTTATAATATAGATCAAATTCTAGTTTCAAGTAGAATCAATTCATCAATTCTACTTTAAAAGAACCAAACACCTCAAAAAATCATTCCAAAATCAATTATACACCTCTATAATCGCTTTTGACTCTTCCAAAAGATAAATCAAACATGCACTCAGTCAGAAAGAGTTCTATTTTGTTGTTCTGTATGAAACAAAAAATGATAAACATTCAAATTATCATAAAACTTCAAACTTTACAACCATCAATAGGTTAAGAAACAGAAAGTAAGAAAAAAGTGAAGTTAACCTTAAAAATTCTAAATCAAACTAACAGGGATGAGTGCAATCTTTAACCTCAGCTAAGTTTCTGGCAAATGACTAAACCCAACTTTCATGGAAAACCAAAGACGAATCAATTGAGCAAACAAATTAGCATTCCAAACACATTTAAACTTTCACAAAAACGAAACAAAACAACCATTGCCCTCAGTGCCACATTTCAACAGTCAATTAGTGTGCAACACCGACCAACAAACAAAACTCATTATTAGCGAAAATTAGCAAAACCCCACATTGCAAAAGAAGCAAATCAGTACCAGAATCTAATTAAACAGTTTCACAGAAAACAAAAACGTATCAATTCCCTTAAAAAAAACCTTAAAAATTGAATTTTTTTTTACAGAACCTGAAAATCTTCATCAGCAGCAAGTGCATAGAACGAAGCTTCAAGCTCAGTAAGAGCATGCATAAGAGTTTCAGGAACATATTTCCCACCATACTTCCCAAACCTCCCAAACGAATCGGGTCTTAGAGGAACAACCGACCCATTTTCAACCTTGTTCTGATCCTGCAATGGGAGAACAGAGGAAGCATCTCTAGTGACAGAACAAGAGATTTTTGAAGGTAAAGATGCAGACTTTAAGCTAATTGAATGAAAATTGGAAGATGGGTAGTTTTGTTCTTTGGAAATTGGAAGTAACATTGATGAATTGAGAGTTGAAATGGATGAAGCCATGTTAGGTTAGGTTTTTCTTTCTTCTTTGTTAATTGGATTGAAATTGATGTTGTTGTTGTTGAAGGTTTATGGAATTTATATGGATTTTTGAGATATGGGAATTTTGTCTATATGCTCAAAAAATTGAATGTTGAAGAAAAATATTTTACTTTTTATGGTACTATGAATATTTGAAATTTGAATATAGTTTTGATTCATTGTAATATGACAAATAAAACATTTTGGGATATTATAAATTATTTTTCAAAAATTTATTTCTTTTTAAAGAATTAATTTTAGAGGAGGAGATTGTAACAAGTGACCATGTTCATGTTCAAGATACATAAGATTTTATGGTTCACAGAATATTCACAAAATTGGTTATCTTTATTTTCTAAAATACTAGAAAGACTAAAAATTAATTATGATATTGACCTTCATAATAATATGATTTTTTAGGTATATATTGGTAATGTTAACTGAATTTATTGTACGTTATAAATTTGGTGCATGGAACTTGTAACCAAATTATTCAATTACTATCAAATGTTTTTATAAATATATTAAAGAAGAATATTTTTTCCTTTTTATTTATTTCTTAATATTAGAAATCAGATAAGAGATGAGAATGAAAACATGAAATTATTAATTTTTGAATATATTTATTAAAAAGCTGTTTACTAAACCAAATGTTTCAAAAATGATATATATATATATATATATATATATATATATATATATATATATATATATATATATATATATATATATATATATATATATATATATATATATATATATATATATATATATATATATATATATATATATTACTAGAAATTTCATTTTTAATGGTCATATTAATATAATATTTTTTCAATTAATTTAGAGACTAAAATTTAAATCTTACAAATATAATTATTTGGGTCTTGATTTCGGTGATTAATAAAATTTAAAGATAAAAAAATAACACGCCAAAATTTAACGGATTATTTGAATATTCAATGTTTTTTCTTACATTTGGAAATTTTCATTTTTATTTCATATTTTCCACTAAAAATTCACTTTTTATTTCTTTAATTCAATAAAAAAAAATATACCATCTGTGGCAAGCAAGGAATGCTCTTTGCTTTGAGAAAGTATCTCCAAGTCCGGATCTTGTCCACCAAATCAAGGTTGCAGTGGTATTGCGGGCGCGGGTGATTAAATGTGTGAAAAATCATGTTCAATTAGGATCTTGTGAGATTAGCTAAATCTTGGTCTATTTGTTTGGTTAGAATTTCTGTAGATGCCTGGATCTTTTGATCGGCTTTGTATTCGACTGTTTTGGTAATAAAATTATATATTTTACTCCAAAAAAATTCAATAAAAAAAATTATTTTTTTTCTCGTCACTTTTCTACGCAAACTCTAAAATATCTAATTCACGCTCACATTTTTCAGAAAAACAAAACTCATTTCCCACATTTTCAATTGTATTTTTCGCATTCTACTCACTTATAGTTTTTCCATTTTACTTTTCTCTTCTTAAGTGAGAAAAATAGGCTGAGTTCTCATTGCTACTCTTACTTCATCACGAGAAGCACCTTTTCAAGTTAGATTCGACAATTGTAACACTCTTCTAAATCCACAAATATTTCGCATATAATTTGTGAAAATTAAATCAAATAGAATCACAAACTCAAGGGTGTTGTCACACTTCATAGAAAACATCATTATAACAATCTTACTTCATAACACGGGTTACATCAATTAAAAGATGTATTTGATTACGATTCAACACGTCACTTTAAAAACATCGCAGCAGAATCATCGTCACATAATAAACTTCTTCATAACAAAACACATAAATATTCGGTCTTATTACAACTTGGATTTAAAACCATGTATGACATCCGAAAATATTATGAAAATAGTTTAATCAAATATAATAATCATCCGCAAACACAAAGCGTTTTGGACCCGATGTTACATATCAGAGAAAGACACCACTAATATAAAGTAACTAAATAAAACTCTCCGAAGCTATCCTCGAAACTTCTACGAACTACTCTTGGCAGGGCCGGTCCTTTGAATTTGGGTGCCTTGGGCGAATCAAACGAGTGATGCCCCTATAATTTTTCTAAACAAAAAATACATAAGGATAAAAGAAATAATTGGATAAAAAATACATTTTCATTTGGCATTGTGCAAAAAGAATAGAAGTATGGATCTTTGTATCAATATTTATACTACATCAAAAGATAAACAACTATAAAGAGAGTTATTCTTCTTCTTCTTCTTGATCCGATCTTTTTTCTTATAAAAAATTGACCAAACTTTAAAATTATTTAAATATCATCCTCTTAGCATTTTTTTGTTGCAAAATCATTAATAATTTGGTCATAATCAAGATTCTTCATGAAGGATAGAAAAACATTTAGAAAGGGGGGTTTGAATAAGTGTGACTTTAAAAACTTGTAAGATAAAAACAATGAACACAATTATTTTTATCCTGATTCGTTGTTAACGAAACTACTCCAGCCCACCCCCTTAGAGTGATTTACCTCAATTGAGGATTTAATCCACTAATCCAACTGATTACAATGGTTTTCCACTTAGATAACCTCTAAGTCTTCTAGAGTATACAGATCACAACTTGATCACTCTAGGAATTCACCACTTAGATAACCTCTAAGTCTTCTAGAGTCTACTGATCACACTGATCACTCTAGGAACCTTTTACAATCAATGTAAAATAATGTTTACAAGAGTATGAATTGCTTCTTATAAAGCTATAATCACAACAGTGATATTTCTCGTAAGTTCTAAGCTTAACACTCACTAAATATCACAAGAGTTTGTGAGGTTGAAGATGAAGTTCGTGAGCTTTAAATTTGACAGCGTTTTGGTATAATGTCCAAGAATTCGTTAGCTGCTTCTGATCAGAACTTCCATATATATAGGCTTTTGAGAAGATGACTGTTGGTTTCATTTAATGCATTGCGTGAATAGTACAACTTTGCATTTAATGTTTCACACTTTTGTCAACTACCTCGAGCCATGTTTTTCCTGGTTTTACTGACTTTGCCTTTTGTAGATTCTAACGTTCCTTTTGCCAGTCAGAGACTAGACTTAATAGTCTGTCGTCTTGTACTTGCTTCTGAACTCAGATTTGTAGATACAACGTTTGAATATCAGAGTCAATCAGCTTGGTGCAGAGCATCTTCTTCTCTTCTGACTTTGAAGAGCTTGAGCGTGATACCGTTCAGAACTTCAGTGCTTCTGCTTCTGACTTCATGTTCTTCTGATGCTTCATAGTTCATGTTCTGATTCTGCTTGACCATCTTCTGATGTCTTGCCAGAGCATGTTCTGATGCAGCCTTCCAGAACCTTCTAAGTCAGTGCTTCTGAGCGCTGAATTGTGCATACTCTTTATGTATTTCCTGAAATGGAAAATTCAAAGGATTAGAGTACCACATTGTCTTATACAAAATTCATATATAATGTTATCATCAAAACAAGAATATTGATCAGAACAATTCTTGTTCTAACAATCTCCCCCTTTTTGATGATGACAAAAACATATATAATTGATATGAATTTGTAACCATAATATCAAATGACAAAAGACAATTACACAGATATAGCATAAGCATATAATCAGAGTGTGTGAATATGTCTCCCCCTGAGATTAACAATCTCCCCTTGAAATAAATACTAGAATATTTTTATAAATGAAAGACTTCCCTGAGTATTTTTCCATTTCAGTAGAGACTTTCACTTTGCATAGAACTTCAGAATATTCAGAGCTTTTGCTTCTTGCTTCCATAGGACAGCTTCAGAGCTTTGAATTTCTCCCTTTGTAATCAATTGAATCACTGCATGCTTGATTGCATCAGAACATTTTTGAATGTATCAGAGCAGACTTACATCTTGGAATGTATCAGAGCATACTAAACAAAGATATATCAGAGCATGAATGGATCAGAACATTCTTAAGAAGCAAATGTATTAGAGCATTCAAAAGAAGAAAATGTATCAGAGCATTCTAAAAAAGAATATCAAAACATTCTTCTTGCTTCTGATCTTGAAGCTTCTCAGCGCTAAGCTAGCTTCAATTTCTCCTTTGTATTTGCTTCTCATGTTGAGCTTTTTCAGAATATCTTTAATCCTGCAAAAAATCTCAGAGACATAGAACTTGCAAATAATGTTAGGAAATGTTGAGACTTAATCCCATCAACTGATATAACAAACCAAATCAATTATCATGTTTCTCCCCCTTTTTGTCATAACATCAAAAAACATTAAAAGATTCAGATGATAAAAGACACATAGAGTGAAGAAGATAATATTTCATTGATCAAAATATCAGAAGGTACAAGAAACAAATGCAAGTCAAAGCAGATGCATAGAAACAAAAGAAAACAACTAAGACCAAAGACAGACGACGACGGGACAAGCCTATTAAGCTAAGATGGTGTTGCACCCCAAAATTTGGCCTCTTTCTCTGTGCTATAATTTATAAGGGACGTTTATTTCGTCGCTCAAAATCAAAGAAAAATAATAAAGAGTGTCATGGTTTCAAGACAGTTAGATTCAACTGAGTACGTGTGATGCAAGTTATGGTTTCGGGATATCACACCAAGGCATAATTTGAGTTATGGGGAGTGTGTGAATCATCTCAATATTAAGGCATTCATCATGGTTCAAAGTCCAAATTATACGTTCCAGTCATATTTCTTTGTTATCAAGATTTTAGAAGCATTCTTTCATTGGTTGGTTTTTATTACGAGTTTTGGTACAAATTGAACAGAATGGAAATATAATTGCAAAGTGTTATGAAGCTTGAATACTTATAATAATACGACTTTGATTCAAATGTTAGAAGAAGGTTATTCAAGATGCAAACTTTGGATTGTAATTCGCCATTTAATTGCAAGAACAAAAAGGAGGCATTTCAATTCTAATCAAATTCCATTTCGATTATTATTACAAGTCATCCAAAAATTCAAGTCTTCCACAAAATGTACAAAGCTCTTTACAACAGTGTTCTTTACAAAGAAGAAAGTCAACTGTCCATTCATTACAAGTTCAAGACTATTTCATCAGAAACATTACAAAATTCCATATAATTCATTACAAAAAAGTGAATGATAAAAAGAAAAGCAACGTGTTCGTGTTCGACCAAGTTTCTTCATGCCATAATCTATCTACACCTAAAAAAATCATGCAACGAATAAAACCAGTCCAAAATAACTCCCATCGGTTCAGCCCTGCAGTTAAACCAAAACTTACAAAGAAAACCTATTCACAAAAGCCAACCGAACCGAGACCGGTTCGTACAAAAAGCACACCAACAACACAAAAGGAATAGAGGGTGACAAGAAGCAGAACAGAAAATAACAGAGAGGAGAAAATCTGAACTAAAAGAGAACATAACCGAAAAAGTAACAAACCTGAACCGAAACGTAACAAACTTTTCTTGGCATCTTTATCTTCACCTTCACGCTTCCATTTCATCACCTACCAATCTTCTTCTCTCTGAATTTCAACTACACTATAATCATCATCCATCATCAACCTTCGATAACCTTCAATCACTCGACACCTTCTTCACTCTTCTTCATCTATGCGGAACAAAATCTCAACCTCCATCAATAATCCTCACGCTTCAATCAAAACCTTCAAGAACATCATCTTCTCTGAATCACACATCCATTTTCAATACGCATAAAGTTCTGCACAATTCCAATCAAGTCATCATGTCAACATAACCGTTATCTCAATCTTCATCACACTTGAGTTCTTCAATCATCAATTACCGAGTTCACCATGTTATCACGAATTCACCAAAAAAAACTCTCCAACCTTGAATCTCCAAGAAAACGACTCTGTAGAATCGTACCCGCTCTAACGTCGTCGAGCTTCATCAATCTCTTCCACCGCGAAGAAATTCAATAGGCAACAACAACGCATCATGCAGAGGCCACAGAAAAACGCAAGAGAATTCAAGAAGACGAGGAAAGCGAAAGAGAGAAAGAAGGAGACGAAGAACGGAATCGTATATCTGAGCAATGACCTTCGGTTTTTCTCTTTTCCTCTCGCTGCCGTTGAAGAAGGCGTCAAAGCTTCTCCGATCAGTAATCCTACAATCTTCGTGTTCCGTTCTTATTTTCTTTTGAGACATGATTTCGATTGATCGGAGAGAGGAGACGGAGGGGAGATGAGCGGGTGATTGAGAGAGACGCGAGAGGAGCGAGTGCGAGGCGGAAAGGAGAGTGGTTAGCAGTGTTGTTCCACGAGCTTCATCGGAGAAACCGGAGAAGAGAAGGTAAACCGCCCCGGTCGCCACATTTTGTTCGTGAGGAAGAAGAAGCTTCAAAGAAACTCCAATGGCCACATTTGATAGTTAACCCTAATCCCTTTCCTTTTTAATTTTAGCAATGTGAATTAATTGATTAATTTGAGTTTTAATTGTTTCATTAACTGGAAAATGATTTTAAAAAAATATGATTACTGAAATTGGTTTAGAAGTTCTAACGGATTGAATTACATTGGGCTGAACACGAAATTGCAATCTACACCCCCATAAGCCCAATCATATCTCTTTTTTTTTGTGCTAATTGAAACCTGAAACAAAAAATTCTGCTGGGCCTAATACATGTTAGGGCCTACGCCCAGAACTGCCATACACACCATATATCCAACTTTTAACCCCCTGGATCTATCTCAAATTCATGTTAGATTTAGGATTTTTCACTTAGTTTCTTCCCTATTTTTAGGTAATAAAAATGACATAAAAACAATTATATTTGTTAGACTTTTGCATGATAAAAGAATAATAAAAACATGTAATATCTCTTGCTTGTTAGAATTTAAATATTTTGTTATATAGTTTAGTTTTAACGTTTATACCCGATTTTACGGTTTTGGTGTACCTTTTGATTTGTAAATACTTGCTTTGGTTTCCATAATACTTGTGTACATATTTGACTAACATTTGAGCATTATTTCTGGTTGTTATCTTATTTTCGCTCGATTTATGTTTAAAAAGTGTGTTAATTTCTCATTTCGTATCCTTTTTCGGTGTAAAGCACCAACGTAATTCCGATTGCGATGTTTGTTATCTCTAACTTGTATGCTAGTGTGCAAGGCTTTTGGATAGTCATCGGTCGACGCTTATTACGTGAGTGTTCTGCTCTATTTGCGGGACACAATCTCATTCACTCGTACCGTGTTCTCATCATGGAGACACGTTCTTATTACTTTATATCTGCTTGTTTGGTTTGCTTGTTCCTCTTGCAGGTGTATTGTGATTATGCTCGACGCGCATGTCGACCTTTGTGTGCTTGCATGGCTAATCGGCGTGCTGACTATTTGCTTTTGCTTTGCTAGCTCGCTCGCGGGATCCTTAGTTTCTTTTCTTTTCTTCGCTACAGTTTACGGATCATCATCCGTTTGGTATTGATCCCGTTTCATTTTATTTTTTCTCGTACTTTATCGCTTTCTCGCATCATCCTGTAACATGAGAAGTAGGACTTAGACATGCACTGGCCAAGCCCTCGAAAGAGGCTATGTTTTTGTTGGTGTGTTTATATTTGTGCTTTACGGCAGGGAGTCACTATGTAATAAGCCCTATATGGCACTCCGTTAAGTCCTCATAGAAGGCATGCGGAAAGGGTTAGTAATCAACCCCCGCCCAGTCTCATCGAGTCCGTTCAGTATGCGCACGCTACGCGTTGCTCGCTTCTGAACCTGCACAAGATCTTGTTATCGAGTATGTCAGGAAAAGGGTTCATGCAACCAGACCCCCGCACTTCCTATAGCTCACGTTGATCGACGTTGACGCTCGGTGTACGCACGCACCATTTTCCTTTCATATCCGTGACGGCTTGGTTGCTGAGAGGGACCCGCTCCTCTTGTCTATGGCCCGATCATTTTCGCGAGGTCTAATGCTTGGTTGACTCGGGTGATTCGCTCCCATTGGCTATGGCGGGACCGCTTTTCTACTACTCGGCCTGCGCCGGCAGTTTTGTTTTCTTTACGATCGGAGCTCGTTTGTGTGATACTTTTGTGTGTTGTTTTTGTTTTCCCCCATAGGTTTCTAGCTTAGTTTAGACTTGTACCCTTTGTATGATAACATTAGGTAGCAAGCTTTCCCCCTTAGCTTAGGTTTTCCTCATGCATTCTTTAAAACACAAACCACACTCTTTGATTTTCTTTTCTTAAGAGCTTGTTATTTCCGCTCCATTCTGTAGCAACCTGCTATAAAATTAAGATTTAGAGTCGCCACCTATTCTGAAAGGCGAATAGGAAACCCTACGTAGTTAAGAGATCGGGGTAAGTTATTATAATCAGGTCGAGGGAAGGTGTTAGGCACCCTCAACCCTTTCCTAAGGTTTGTATCTAAGGTTAAGGCTTATGGCTAAAATATTTAGGATAATAGCTAAAGAAGTGAAAAGGGGGAAAATTGAGATTTGAACTGGATGGAGGTTTTAGGGAAGGGGACTCGCCTTGGTTATCCAAGTGCCTAAGTATCTCCTTATGGAGAATCAGAGTCAACGTAGTTCGGGCACAGGGTTGTACGCCTTATAATTAGAATTTGTGGTTTGAAATTGTTCTAAAGGCTTTTTGAATGGCCTATCGCAGTTTTGAATTTGATTTGAAAGACATTTTGAATTGCCTGGTTGAAAAGGATGAAAATCTGTAGTTTGATTTGAAGTGTTTTGGATGTTTTAGATTTGGGCGCACAACCCTGGTTTAATATGTCATCGTTAGATGCGATGATTAATAGATTTGATCAATATAGCTAACGGATTAAGGGGGCATTGCTGGTTACTCAGATCGATAGATTCGATCGTCGCGGGCAGCAAATTAAATGTATTTTAGGTTTTTATATATCTTATCTCTCGTCTAATGCGACTAATAGATTTAGTCGGGTTGAGGAGAGAATTAATTAAGGGTTAATGTTCTTTGCCAAATGGGCAGTGGGATTGGACAAACCCTAACGCATATAACCATTCTAGGGTTTTCGTGATTTTTAATATTAATTAAATCAATTAAGTCGAATAATCAAAATAATCGAATAATCGGGAAAATCCAAAATCCTAATTTAATCTAACCCTAATTTTATACCCTAATCCTAATTAAAATAAATTAACCTAATCAAACATAATTAATTAATACTTAATTTGATTTAAACAATAATAATACAAAAAAATTATATTAAAAAAACATGGCAGTTATTCTGTGTAGCGCATTCTTGAAGTTCATGATAAGGTTGCAGTTCTTGGGGCGTTTGATCTACTTTTGATGTGATCTAATGGCTGGATATTGAGTGTGTACAGTGGTCTTTCGTGTGCCGTGCGCGCTGGATCTGCTGATGAGAAAATAGAATAAAAATGTAACAAAACCTGGGGTCGAACCAAGGTACCAAAGGTTATAGGTCTCTCTCCCTCGCCAAATGTGCTAGATTCATTATTCAATTATGTTACGGAAAGCCTGTATTATGTAACAATTAATATCTTAACTGAATAAATACAAAAAATACAAGTCAAACGAGTGGGCCCAGACCGAGTAACCAGCGAATAGAGAAGGGAGAGAGACAGCTGCTGAATGCTGACTAGCCTATCAACAATCCACACGCGCGGAGGGAGAGAGGGCATTTGTTGACTGCCCAATCGGATTGCGCCTGGAGGCCACGCATGCAAACGCCTCAAAGTCCAAGAGTTTTGTAGCCACCGGAACAGTAAGTCCGTTCTTCTTCTCCGACGACAGGCGTCTGCGAGCCTGCGTGAATGGCAGCGAATAACACGAAAAAACGCCCAGATCCCGTAAATAGCATGTTGCGAACCCAATGGAATCATCATCTTGACCTGCGGCACGCTGCAACCATGTATACGAAGATGAAGAACCTTGGTGCCACAACAATGGCATCCGTCGATCCGGTGCCTAAATTTCACATGTTCTTTGTTCAACCTGCCTTAAACAACCTTCTAAACACGAATATCAACACGAAATAAGTTAATAAGTCTTAATTATTGGATTCGAAAACTTCAAACCTTGTCTCCAATGAAGATGGGCTGCGACGTTCTGAGGACGTTTGTTTCTGTTCGATGATTGGGATGAGTTCTTGGGATGTTCAGGAATGCAATGGGGTCATTGAGAGTCGTTCAAACTTTCCAGAGAGTGTTATCTGTTATGCCCTAATATTATCAAATTTTCTCATACGTGAACCCTAGTTTTTCTTTGGCCCAAATCCCCCCAAACCTTGTGAACACCTTCTGTACTTATAGTACAAGGTGTTAGGTCATCAGAACTTAACTGAATCTTTTTTAAATCCATGATTAGCATATTGATTGAGATCACCATGAAAACCTTCCAAAATTAGCTCTAATTCCCCTCTTCATGATTTTACACGATTTGCTAGTTATCCCTAGGTCATCTTGGGCTTCCAATATAATAGCAATCCAAGCCCTTAAGCCATGCACCATTCTTTTGTATTTAAATTTTATTTTTTTATTTAAGATTTAATAAATATAAATAAAAGTCATAAAATATGAAAATAGGTTTAGAAATTTTATTCATGTTATGGGTGTGTTGAATCATTTAAACTAATTGAAAAATCAAAACAAATTATTTCAATTTTATATAATTTATCAATGTTTAAATGAAATAAAAATTCTATTAAATAAAGATAAATATAATAAAAATAAAATAAAGGTTTCAAGAATCCTTTTATGGGCCATGGTTATGTTTGAAATCAAAATTCTAGGCCCATTAGTCCAAAAACCAAGTTTTGGTCAATTAGGGTTTCACGCCTCTCTTGAAAATTGCTCAACCTCAACCATGCGTATCTCTCTCAATTTTAACCCCATGGAGGTGTTATTGATCAATTTATAAAGCTTAGAATGTCTTCTAAATGATCCTTTTTGTTTCATATCAATTGAGTCTTCCATGTTCATGTATGCTTCATTTGAAAAAAGATGACTTCTAATTGACTTTCAGAAGGACCTGTAATGTTTTTGTCTATATCTCCCAAATGGTGCATTTCTTGATTTTGGGCCTAACATCAAAGTTGTAGAGAATGAAATTTCCTTGAGAATAGGCTTTGGTTGGACAATTTCTGATAAACCATGTGAGAGTTATGACCGGTCAAAGTTGAGTTGACCTTTTTTAGTGAAAAACCCTGATTTGAACCTTTGATTAGGAGAGAGTGACTTGAGTTTAACCACTGAGCCTTGAACCCTTGAAGATGAAATAAGACGAGCAAAGTTTGGGGTATGACACATTCCCAAGCCTAAGTCTCTAAAGGTCGAGCAGCGGCGTGTGAATGTAACTCGTTCACCTAAAAAACACAAAACAAATAGAAACTAGTTATCCGAGCTACGATACCTCTGATTCCACAAAACGGATACGTAGGCAGCGGGGTAGGGCCCGTGTGTAGCAGCCTGCCCTAAAAATTAAAGATTAGAGTCGCCACCTATTCTACCAAGGCGAATAGGAAACCTCACGCCGTTAAGAGATCAGAGTAAGATACTATATTCAGGTCGAGGGAAGGTGTTAGGCATCCTCAACCCTTTCCTAAGGTTTGCATTATAATGATCAAGGTTTATGGCAAAAAATAAAGAAAGGCTACAGATAGTCAAAAGGGTTAAAAGCAAGATTATTAATATTAAAGGTTTGTAATTCAAAGGAATAAAATCGGGACAAAATGAGATTTATGGGGGAGGGGACTCGCCTTGTTGCCAAGTGCCTACGTACCTCCTTATGGAGGATCAGAGTCTACGTAGTTTGGGGAAGGGTTGTACGCCCTTAGAGTTGTAATTTGATTTGATATGGTTTTGGAGGTATTTTGAGTTACCTATCGTAGTTTTGATAATTCGTAGTTTTGAAAAGGTTTCGGGAAGTGTTTTAAAGTTTGGGCGTACAACCCTGATTTTAATTTGTACTATTAACCGCAATAATCGATTGATTAGACTACCATAGTTAAAAGATTAATAATTGTATCGTTACCAATTTTAATCAATTGATTTAATTATCACTAATAACGAATAATAGTATTTTTTAATAATTTTTATGAATTAATTTGTATCGTTACCCCTCGTAATCGATTGATTCGATTAAAAAGAACAACAAATTGGAATGAGAGAAATAAAAGAGTTAATCATTGCAACTAATAGAATAGTTGAAATCATTTAACCAAATAGAAATTAATTACATTTTAATTAAATAATATTTTAATTAAAATTATTATTGACCATAGCGATTAATCGATTTAATCGGAACGAACAACAAATTATGATTTTTAATATTAACATTATATATTAATTTTACTTGTAAAATAATTATTATTATATAAATAAATACTTTAAAAAGATTTAATTAACATAAATATGTTAATTAAAATAATTTTTAGTTTATTGAGATTATGATTCTATGTGGCTGGATTTGAGGTTTATATTATGGGGACTAATTCTGGGCGTTGGATCTAAGGGGTTTGAAGATCCAGTGGCTAGATCTGAAGGTATATGGTACATGGTCTAGATGGGAACACACAGGATTGCACAGGAAATTTCAGAAAAAAATATATGCCTTAGGGGAGGCTCGAACCCACGACCTCCCCCTCGCAACTATCTCCACTAGCCAACCCAACCACGCATGCAAGTCGTTAGTCCAACGCACATTAAACAATAAAATATGAAGACAATTGGGGCACATGAAAACGCGCGCGCAAAGTTCAAACAGGCCAACCAGACGAAGACAGTTCATTGTCTTCCTCAACTATACCTGTATTTTCTGGATATTTAGCTACCATTTTACTACGAACTCGTTCGTAGCAGATGCACCTGAAAAAATAACGAATCTCACACAATGCATATATAAATTTTTCGCGACCCCTCTGTCCTCTTCGTCTTGCTCTTGCGAACCTATTTATGCCCTTACTTTCTCCTACTTTTACCTCTAACTAAAAAACCCTAAATTTAACTCAAGAACCCTAATCCTATCAACAGTGGCAATCGGTATCAAATGTGCCCAGTGTCATACCCCAATTTTTGACCTAAGATACCACCTCATATCATTGCATATGCATCATTTGCATAGCTTGTGTTTGCTACTTGTGACTCAGCAGGGTTAAATCAAGAAATCACTCATCAATACAAGTAACAATCAATTAGGGTTTTGTTCTCCCTTCATCTCAAATGAATCATCTTCATCAACAATCAACATTTGGTCCTCAGAGATTCATTTCAACAAGCTCAAAGGCTCTGAACCAACTAGATTAGGGTTTTGACTGAAGATAGCATACTCCTGACTTTTGCTCAGGATGTGACCCAATGACTTGGGACATGACCTCAAGACCCCAAGTACATCATTTTGACCTAATACATTGACTCAAGACATCTCCTACACAAGGATTGATCAACAGTGAAATTTCAAATCATCAGAATTAGGGTTTTGAACTATCAGGGACTAAAATCAGGGATCACATTTGGGAAACCCTAAAAATCCCCAGGAAGTCAATCAAAGGTTTCAATCATCCTCAAATAATCCCTATGACAATATCCAATGGAAATTGCATCTCAATTCAAGATCCACAGTCATCAATTTCATCAGGTCGACAATTAGGGTTTTTGACCTAATGCACTGAACAACTGACTTTTTAATCAGGACATGGTGCCACAACTCAAACCATGGCTCAATATCCTCTAATGCTTCAATGTGATTTATTCATACCATCCATTTGGTGAGGATAGCCTGTTTCATTTAAAACCTCCAGAAACGCAATTCGTCTGAAAAAGTCAACTGTACAAAATCACCATTGACTTTTGGGGAATTTTGGTCAAACATGACTTTTGAAGTTTTAAATCATCAATATATGATATGAGAAGTCATTTGATCAAGAAAAATCAAGAAAATCAATCAAGAATCAAAAAGTCAAAAGTTTGACTTTCCATACTTAGAAAAATTTCTAAGTGTTTTTCATGGTTTTTTCCAAACTTTGGAAGGGAATAACTCAAAATTTCACCTACAAACTGAAAAAAACTTCCAACATGAAAGTTGTAGATTTTGATCCAATAAACAACTTTGACACATATAATTTGTTTCCATAAGATCAACCATTTAAGAGATATGGAGCTTCAAAGTTGGCATCTTTGGAAAATTTCACTTGAAACTTCATTTTTCTCAAAGTTCATGGATCTTTTTCACCCACTTCCTTAAAGATCTTGAAGAAACTTTCAACTAGGGTTTTGAAGTATGTAATATGAGCTTTCCAAAATGTCCAAGAGCATGAAAAAATATGGAGTGTAGCTATGGTTTTGAATTTTGACATTAGTGACCATTTCACTTGAAATTTCAAGCCATTTTTGCAAAGTTATGAACCAATTTGCCAAATAATGCAAGTAATGACACACCAAAGCAATGATTGAATGATATTTTCTGGTTTAAGATCAGATAGGAAAGAGATAAGAAGCTTGGCCAAAATAACCATGGTTTAGTTACTTTTAACCATTGCATTAAATGTGAAAGATTCCTTTCTATCCCTTAAGCCAAATCATCACTTCTTGAAGCAAGTTGCAAAGCTCTGAGTTCAGACTCTTTGGCCTATAAATAGAGGTCATTACCTCATTCAAAAACACACCAAAACCTCACAAAGCATAGGTTTTCTCTTTCTTTCTTGAATTGCAAGTTTCATGTTTCAAAGTGAGGTAGAAATCCCAACCTCCAAATCCTTGAAGCTATGGCCAAAGTGATGATTCTAGCAAACCATAAACATCATATGGGATGTGTTTGAATCACTCATGCACCCAAAAACACCTCAAATCTCAGAATCACTACCTCACTTCCATAATTGCATATATTGAACCTTATCATGCCAAAATCCATACCAAGCTATATCTGTCCAAACCAACACTTCTAACACCATCCATATACTTCATATGAATGATCCAAACACTCACCAGCAATCTGAAACACCTCCATCTTCAAATTCGATTCACTCTTAAAGCATCTGCAGATCGGGTACCATGGCCATGCTCAGATGAATTCAGTTGGTTCCAAGCATCCAGACACCTTCCATAATCATCATTGAAGCTATCCAGATCATCACAAAGCATCTGTAACACCTCCAGGCACGATTTCAATTTCCAGTTTGGCCGTTTTTGAGGTAAGTGTTCTTGAACTTCAAACTCTATCATACATGCATCATAAACGCAAAACTGAGTTACTATCTTGTTTCTGCACCATCACTGAATAATAGCCCTCAATCAATTGCATCATATCATGATTATACACGATTTCACAAAGATTTGTCATATTAGGGTTCTTCGTGTTCATCAGAGGATTAATCATCTTAGAACAAAAATAAATGAAATTAAAGGTCGTCATCATGTTCCTCGTCCAAAACCGAGTGAGATAGACCCTTGGATCGATCAAAACAACACAGTTTTGAAGAATTTTGAAAATCAGTTAGGGTTGTGTTCTTGGCGCCAGATTTGGTTTGAGAAATTCAAATTCTTGATTTAAAATATATTTTATCAAACGCGTATGTTTAACAAGCCACAAGCGTGGCTCAGTTGGTCCATGTTTTGGCTGATGAGGAGAGGGCGTGAGTTCAAGCCCTAGGGGAGACAAAACCAATTTTTTGCAACCTTTTTTCTTTCATTTTTTAACAAAATTCACCAATTAATTTAACCAATCAAAATTCATTATTTTCACTTCATTTTTTTACACTCTTTATTTAATATACATATTTTGACAATATTAAAAAAAATCACAAAAAAAGATTCATTTAATACTTTTTTAATTAAGTTTAAAATGACATGTTTTTAAGTTTTTTAAATACTTTTAAATATTGTTTTTCACTTGATTTTTTAAATCTAATCACTTGTAAATATTTTTGGAGCAAACCCTAATCATCTAAGTGTTAATTAAGGATAACCTTTTTGTTTATTTTGATTAATTAACTTCTTTCAAAATTCAAACCATTTTAGAACGAGCGATCGCGATTCTTTTCAAAAACGATAAACCATTTCTTTTTGAAACTATTTGATTAAATCTTTTTAATTGATCAATTGATTTTCAAAGCGATGTGGGGCCTCTCGAATATTAGAGAGTATAAGTCCCTTTTCCTTTTTTATACAGTTTTCTTTTGTACAGAAAACCTCTTTCAAAACAATAACTTTCAAACAGTTTTTTCAAACCTCGCGTCTGTAAATAAAACAATCAACCATGTTTTATAAAATAAAACATGGGCCTCCACATAGGTATAAGTCCCATTCCAGTACATGAAATTAGGTATTTCATTGTACATACACATTTTTGTACATATCTTAATTTGTTTTTTAACTTTGAATAACAAATCAAAAATGAAGGTTTTCTTTAAATCTTCCCAAAAATATACCATGGGCCTCCATGTAGGTATAAGTCCCAAGCCCTTTGTGAATACCTGTTTACATAGCTTTGAATAAACTCAAAAGGGCCTCTCCCCGAGTATGAGTCCCGAGCCCCTATGTATACAAATGGAGCATGCTTACAGGTATATTTCCTTCATAAACTCCATTATATGCACACACTTTGTCATATATATGTGCTTGTTCATACTTGTTCATATCTGTTCATATAACTGTTCATATTTGTTCATGTACTCGTTCATATTTGTTCGTACTTGTTCATGTTTGTGATTGTGTTATATATATTTGTTCAACTTAGTACAACACTAGGTTCCCCATAGCCTCCTATTGGGCTTCGTGCAAAGAATCTCACTAGTTTAGGTTAGGACATAGAGTATGGTTTCCCGGTGAAATCGCTCTAAGAGCTCAAACCAACTATACCATGCCTCCCCTTGGGCTTTGTACAAACGAGTGTCCCTCCCATAGCCTCCTCTTGGGCTTACAATGCAAGGACCCTGGATTGTCCCTCCCATAGCCTCCTCTTGGGCTTACAATGCAAGGACCCTCGGATAGCCTCCTCTTGGGCTTCGTACAAGGACCCACGGGCTTCTTATAAGCATCCCCAATATCCAAATCAAATACCCTAGGAGATTAGACATTTTTCATCTCTATGCTAGGAGTATCTCTTCTATATCATCACAAACAATCAATCAATCAATCAAACTTTTTGCCACAAGGCTGGCTAATCAATCAAACTGTTTTACCACCGTACTGGATGATTAATCAAAGTTTTTGTCACAAGGCTGACTTCATTGAAACTTTTGCCACAAGGCTGGCTGATTAATCAAAGTTTTTGTCACAAGGCTGACTTCATTGAAACTTTTGCCACAAGGCTGGTTAAACAAAAACATCTTTATCATTCTAAGCGCCATAAGTGGCACAGCCCAGGGCTTATAATGAAAAGATTTTCAAACAAAAATCAAACAGATGTATGTGATGATATAGATTAGATACATCTAGCATTTAGACGACATTTGTCTATTTTCCTTTGCTTCCACTAGCATAAGTGGGAACTACGATTGCTCTGACTTTCTCAACATCCCTTTGAGAATACGTAGGCACAAGGTCGATCCTTGGCGAGCAAAACAAAACAAAAAAAACATTCAAACCTTAGCACCCGTAGACCCCGAGCTACAGATGCTCTGATTCCCTCTAAGGGATATGTATGCAGAGGATCGCGATGATCTTTGCGAGCATAATCAAACAAACACCTTAGGTCCCACCTATTTCACAAGAACCTCTCAATAACATGGAATGAAAAACAAAGCAAAGAAACCTATAGAGTACTATAGATACGTTGGGTGCTAATACCTTCCCTTCGTATAACCAACCCTCTTACCCAAAGATCTCTCCCCCCACTTTTTAGGTTATTGCAGCTTTTTTCCTTTTCCTCCTTTGGAAATAATAAAAAGTTTGGTCGGTACAAAAGAAAAATCATTTTTTTGAGCACTCGAGCCCAAAGAAGGCATCAGGTGTCTCATCCGAAAAAAGACATACGATTTTTCGCCCGCGACACCCAGAAATCCAATTAAACACACAAGAATGTTCACAACAATCATACAAACCATAATATGCAATCAGAATTACATGAGAATGCGTGAACTACTCTAATCGAGCCAAATTTCTGAGCTACCTACCTCGGTCAATTGGAGATTGTTCTGGGGTTGTTGTTGCAGCGCAATGATCCACACAGCTTCAGAATGATCCCACGAACCTTTTGCAATCCCTAGATCCTCTTGAAAGTCACGAATTCTACCAAACTGAATTCCAATTTCTTGGTGAAATTTTCAGTTCTTAAACGTGTGCCTCTTGCAGAATTCTCAACCCCTATTCATGTGGCCTCCATTCTCTACTTATAGGGAATGTATTAGGTTAATAAAATTGTCCAAAACCTCACTTGAATCCAATCTTGCAACTTTGAGAAATTTGATTTAAAATTTGATTGGAAACTTTCTAATTTTGTCAAATTTTGTATCAATATTTTCTCAATCAATGTACCACGAAATTATATTGCTAATATGTCATAAATGTGATTGGAATTGGCTCATGTGAATATTTTAACACAATATTTGATTTTTCCTTTAATTATATTATTTTAAATCATTTTTAAATGAAATAAAAATCATATAAAATCAAATAAAAAGATAAAATTCGTGGCACTTGGTTTGGGTAACATAAGTGACTTGTTGACCAAGGTTGAATCATAAAAATATAGGCCCATTTGCAAAAAAATCCAATTTGAACCTCTTTTATTTCACATTTGGTCCTCCAAAATCACCCTACTTTGACCAAGCATATCTCACTCAATATTTTAGCTATGAATGAGTTCTAGGACTTTTTGGAAACCTCAAGAGGTCCTCTATAAGCCACTTTGGAACATATTTTCCATTTGTAGCTTTTATCTTGATCATATCCCCTTTGACAAAAAACTGCTTTTGCATGATGCTTGAAAAGGACCTATAAACTTTTGCATTATACCTCTCAAATGAAGCATTTCTAGCCTTGGCTTGTGAGAGACAAAGTTGTAGAGAATCCAATTTCCTTCCAAATAGGCTTTGAGTGGGGAATTTTTGATGTTCCACGTGAGAGTTATGGTCAGTCAAAGTTGAGTTGACCTTCTCCTAGAGAAACCCTAATTTGAACCTTTTTGCATTTGTTCATCCCTGAGTTTCTACTGATAAATCATGATCAAATTTTTATCAAATGATGGATATACACTTTTATATTTGATGTTTGATCAATGATCAGAGGTTTGGACCATGCTTGGATTGTGGTTGACTTTTAGGTTTAATCAGTTGACTGTGAATCTTGGAGTTTGTTTGAGCAGGTAACTTTTGGAGTTGAGCTTTGACTTTTGCCATGGAGCTATCTTAGGTCATTATGAACCATAGAACTTTGATTGAGAACCTTATCTTATTGATCTTTTCAAGAGAACCTCAAACCCTAGCCTCAGGAGACTCTTGACTTATGGAATGTTGTTTTGATAGAACCCTAATTGTAGGTGGGATGAAGAAGGCAAATTTTGGGGTATGATAGCTGCCCTTATTTAATCACCTTCGACTGAATGGCGTGAGGGTACGCAGTTCTCACGTCTTTGGATCGAAGAGTTATTAAATAATGGAAGACCCCTTTGAATTTGCCTTGTACCCGGTGGTGGAGAAAGGAATGCCTTGCTAACGCTTGAGGTTTACGCAGCGAGGACTCGTAGCTTGCTGCATAGAAAGTAGTTACCTTTCTATAGTGCTAGCAAGGGTTTGCAGTTCGTAGGTAACCCACTTACTATAGTCATTGTAAGTCGTCGCGGCTGGTATACCTACTCCCTATCGTAGTTTGAGTAAGCTCATCGTAGATGGTAGGGCACACTTACTATTATGCTAGTAAGTCATCGCAGTTTTCCATACCTGCTTACTATCGTAGCTGGAGTGAGTTTATCGTAGATGGTATGACCCACTTACTATTGTGCTAGTAAGTCGTCGCAGTTAGTCATGCCTACTCACTATCGTAGTTGGAGTAAGCTTATCGTAGATGGTGTAGCCCACTTACTATTATGCTAGTAAGTCGTCGCAGTTAGCCATACCTGCTTACTATCGTAGCTGGAGTGAGTTTATCGTAGATGGTATGAACCACTTACTATTGTGCTAGTAAGTCGTCGCAATTAGTCATACCTACTCACTATCGTAGTTGGAGTAAGCTTATCGTAGATGGTGTAGCCCACTTACTATTGTGCTAGTAAGTCGTCGCAGTTAGCCATACCTGCTTACTATCGTAGCTGGAGTGAGTTTATCGTAGATGGTATGACCCACTTACTATTGTGCTAGTAAGTCGTCGCAGTTAGTCATACCTACTCACTATCGTAGTTGGAGTAAGCTTATCGTAGATGTTGTAGCCCACTTACTATTGTGCTAGTAAGTCGTCGCAGTTAGCCATACCTGCTTACTATCGTAGTTTTGATTAATCCCAAAAGGGCTACTTGCTATAGCTTTAGCAAGTGCTCACCTGGGCCAAAAAGATTCACTTGCCTTGATACGGACAAGTTCACCTGCATAGAAGGTTACTTTGCAAATGCATTATGCGTATGCTTATGATCTTGTTGTAAATGCATGAATGTTTATGCAAATGGCACGTATGTGAGTGTATATGAATATGGATATGTATGATGACTTCGATGTACTATCTTTTGTCACCCATTGGATTTGTTTAAAACCTTTCGAGCAGCTTTGCGGATCTTAACTCAGATCGTCTGAGGTTAGTCTATTGGGATATTGCAGTGTTTTCGGAACTATCATATCACCAGGCGTGTATTGACTACCGGAGATGTCGTGGTCTCATCCCCTTTATTTTTTCTAATGATTTGTAAGTTTCTTGTTTTAAGTTCAAAGTTTAAAGTTTACGAGGAATAAATTATTCTTTGCATTTGGTATTGAAATGACGGAAGACACAGTGTGAAAGGGAAAATCTTTTATTGATTATTGCCTTGAATTGGCGAATGTACAAAAAAGTATGGGAGAAAGAAAAATGACAAATAGAAATGATATTAATATTGCTATCGCTCTTTTGTTATCGAGGGCCCCAGTAATCCTTTGACTTCAGAAGTTGGTGATTGCACGACTTTTTATCCTTTACGAATCATCTTGGATCTCGTTTGGAATCTTGCCCCTGCTATGCGTAGTACTTCTTGACTGCATCTGAATTGATTGGATGCGACAACTCATCTCCATCCATGGTGAGGACAAGTCATCCTCCTGAGAATACTGTTTTGACGACATATGGACCTTCATAGTTAGGTATCCATTTTCCTCGGGCATCGAGTCGGGGTAGTAATATCTTCTTGAGGACGAGATCTCCTTCTTTGTAAGTTCGAGGACGGACCTTTTTATCGAACGCCTTTTTCATCCTTTTCTGATAGAGTTGTCCGTGACACAAAGCTGTCAGTCGCTTTTCTTCAATGAGATTCAGCTGATCAAGACGGGTTTTTACCCATTCCGATTCTTCTAACTTTGTATCAGCTAGGACTCTTAAAGAGGGAATCTCTACTTCGATGGGAAGAACTGCTTCCATACCATAGACCAAAGAGAAAGGGGTCGCCCCTGTGGATGTGTGCACTGAAGTTCTGTAACCGTGTAAGGCGAAGGGAAGCATTTCATGCCAATCCTTGTACTTCCTCACCATCTTTTGTATTATCTTTTTGATATTTTTGTTTGCGGCTTCAAAAGCGCCATTCATCTTAGGCCTATATGGTGAAGAATTATGGTGTTCAATTTTGAATTCTTCGCACAACTCCTTCATCATATTATTGTTCAAGTTCGATCCATTGTCAGTGATGATTCTACTTGGAATCCCATATCGGCATATGAGGTTATGTTTGATGAACCGGGTAACCACTTGTCTTGTTACATTAGTGTAGGAAGCAGCCTCGACCCACTTGGTGAAATAATCGATGGCAACCAATATGAATCGGTGTCCATTAGAGGCTTTGGGTTCGATCATTCCTATCATATCAATCCCCCACATCGCAAACGGCCATGGTGAACTTAGCACATTCAATGGATTTGGCGGTACGTGTACTTTGTCGGCGTATATTTGGCATTTGTGACATGTCCTTGCATATTGGAAGCAATCAGCCTCCATTGTTAACCAGTAGTACCCTGCTCTTAATATCTTTCTTGCCATTGAATGTCCATTTGCATGAGTTCGAAAGGTTCCTTCATGGACCTCCTTGATGATCTCCTTGGCCTCATTCTTATCCACACATCTTAGTAACACTGAATCGTAGTTTCGCTTGTATAGGACATTACCATTGAGGAAGAACTTGGATGCTAACCTCCTTAGTGTCTTTTTGTCGATTGCGGAGGCGTTCTCTGGATATTCTTTTTTCTCCAAGTATTTCCTAATATCATGGTACCAGGGCTTGTTATCGGGTTGCTCTTCGATCGTAAGGCAATAGACTGGTTCGTCGAAGTGTCTGATCGTTATCCGAGGTTCGTGATTTGGCCAGGTTACTTTAAACATAGAGGAGAGTGTTTCCAACGCGTCAGCCATTTGATTTTCCTCCCTCGGGATATGATTAAAAGTGATGGTCTCAAACTCAACCATTAGTTCCAGTATGAGGTCTCGGTATGGGATTAGCTTTGTATCTCGCGTATCCCATTCTTTATTGACTTGGTGGATTACCAACGCTGAATCCCCATATACCTCGAGTAATTTAATTCGTAGATCGATCGCAGCTTCTAACCCCAATATGCACGCTTCGTATTCTGCAATATTGTTGGTACAGTCGAAACATAATCTTGCAGTGAAGGGTATGTGACGATTGTCAGGAGATGTTAAGACTGCCCCTATGCCATGCCCTAGTGCGTTTGAGGCTCCATCGAACGTAAGGGTCCACACCAATCCTGGTTCGGGTCCTTCATCGGGTCCAGGTATTTCATAGTCTCTTACTAGCATAATGTCCTCATCAGGGAAGTCGAATTTCATAGACTGATATTCTTCGATGGGATGATGAGCTAGATGTTCTGCCAGTACACTCCCTTTTATTGCTTTTTGAGTGACGTATTGAATGTCATATTCTGACAGTAGCATTTGCCATCTAGCGATTCTTCCTGTGAGAGCCTGTTTTTCGAACACATATTTCAGAGGATCCATCCTCGATATTAACCATGTGGACTGAATCAGCATATATTTCCTTAGACGTTTGGAGGCCCATGCTAGGGCGCAACATGTCTTTTCCAACGGTGAATATCGAGATTCGCAATCGGTGAATTTCTTGCTAAGATAGTAAATAGCGTGTTCTTTCCTACCAGTTTCGTCTTGCTGCCCTAGTACGCATCCCATAGACCTTTCGAGGACAGTGAGGTACATGATCAAAGGTCTTCTTGACACGGGAGGCACGAGTATCGGTGGTTCTTGTAAATAATGCTTTATGGTTTTGAAAGCTACTTGACAATCGTCGTTCCACCTGATTGGTTGATCTTTTCTTAGTAATTTGAATATGGGCTCACATGTAGCAGTTAAGTACGAAATGAACCTTGAGATGTGGTTCAAACGACCTAGGAAACCACTAACCTCTTTTTCTGTTCTTAGAATGGGCATTTCTTGTATGGCCTTCACTTTGTCAGGATCTACCTCTATGCCTCGTTGGCTTACTATGAATCCTAACAGCTTTCCTGATCTCACGCCAAATGTACACTTGTTTGGATTCAACCTTAGCTTGAACTTCTTTAAGCGTTCGAATAACTTTTGCAAGTGCGTAATGTGTTCCTCTTCTGTACAGGACTTAGCGATCATGTCGTCCACATATACTTTGACTTCCTTGTTGATCATATCATGGAACAGCGTGACCATAACTCGTTGATATGTTGCCCCAGCATTTCGCAATCCAAAAGGCATCACCTTGTAACAGAAGGTACCCCAAGATGTCATGAAGGTGGTTTTCTCCATGTCTTCGGGAGCCATTTTGATTTGATTATACCCAGAGAATCCATCCATGAATGAAAATAGTGAAGCTTGTGCGGTATTGTCCACTAGTATGTCTATGTATGGTAATGGAAAGTCGTCCTTTGGGCTTGCCTTATTCAGATCTCTGTAATCAACACACATGCGCACCTTCCCATCCTTCTTAGGAACTGGCACTATATTGGCGATCCATGGTGGATATTCAACCACGGTAAGGAAACCTATGTCAAACTGCTTGAGTACCTCTTCTCGGATTTTATTATCCATGTCGGGTCGAACTCTTCTGCGCTTTTGTCTGACAGGCGTACAACCCTCTTTGAGCAGTAGCCTATGTACGACGATGTCTGTATCCAAGCCAGGCATGTCGCGGTATGACCAAGCGAATATCTCTACATAGTCTTGGAGGAGTTTGACCAGCGTTGCTTTTAGGTCCTCGTTCAGTGTTGCCCCAATCTTGATTTCCTTGGGTTCTTTATCGGTGCCCAAGTTTATGATTTCAATGGCTTCTTGAGGAGGGAGCATGCTTTTGGATTCTCTGCCCATTAGCCTTGACAATTCTTCCGGAAGTCCATCGTCTTCCTCATCCCCTTCCTCAGACTGATTAGCGAGAGCCTCGAGTTTACATTGAGTTTCAGCAGTATTATTATCGGTGATGTCAGAAGGTGATCTGCACATGTTTATGTTTTGTTTTTAGTATGCAATTATGATTGTGCTTTTGTTTTATGCAAGAATGTTATTTGTCATTTTTAGGAAAGTAAATGCAAGAACGAGACGGTGTTTTCAATACCAAATGCAAAGGACAATTTTATTAATAAACTCAAACTTTGAAAGTAAATGGGGCCCTTACAAACCAACTCTATGCTTCGGGCGAGGCATGAGCGACATTGTTTTTTGATTAATTGAAAGGGAAATAAAACACACGACAAAACAAATTACTTTGAAATATAAACTATCTCTGGTATCTCCAGGCTTGTCCAATTTTGGAGCTGTTCTCCTGGTCTGATCATTCGGATGAAATTGGATGTACCCTCCATGCTAGATATCATGGATACATGCTCGTATCCGCCTGTGACGAAAGTTTGCACGATCGGAGGGAATCGTTGCTCTTCCTTTGCAGCCTTCTTTGTTTGTTGACATCCTAACACCAGACGATCTCTTTTCTCTTGCACTTCTGGAATCTTGCCCCATCCTTCCATTTTAATGTCTTGCAAATCTCTCCAGGATGTTACCGTCCTTCGTATTTTCTCGATTGGTAGCGTGACAACAGTTGCGATCTCTAGTGCTTGGAACGAAGTCTCTAATGCCCCTTCTCTAGCCTCGATGTATCGGTACGAGTCCAGATTGCTAACAAATATATCTTCCTCCCCATTGACGATCACTATAGAGTTTCCATCCACAAATTTTACTTTCTGATGCAGAGTAGAGGTAACTGCCCCAGCAGCATGAATCCAGGGACGTCCCAATAAGCAGGTGTAAGCAGGTTCAATCTCCATTACTTGGAAATTGATGCAGAAAGTATGAGGGCCGACTACAACAGGGAGGTCTACTTCTCCGAACACTGGGCTTTGTGATCCATCGATGGCATTAACCACTAGACGACTTGGTCTAACCACTAGGCCTTCCAAATCTATTTTATCGAGGGTAGCTTTTGGCATCACATTTAGTGACGAGCCTGTATCAATCAGAACCCTTGATAGGTGAGCTTTCCCACATTGTATAGAGATGTGCAAGGCTTTGTTATGCTCCTTCCCTTGTGGAGGTAGTTCATGATCACTGAACCCCAGACATGCCCCGGCCGTGAGGTTAGCCACCATTCCATCGAATTGGTTCACAGTGATGTCTTTAGTCACATGGGCAGCATTCAGGATTTTCATCAAGGCGTCTCGATGCTTCTCGGAGTGTACCAGTAATGAGAGGAGCGATATTTTAGATGGTGTTTGTTGTAACTGGTCCACCACTCTATAATCACTCTTCTTGATTAATGCTAAGAATTCTTCAGCATCCTTATTAGCGGCTGCCTTATCCTTGGGAGAGCCTTCTTCAGTTGGTGTTGCGGCAGTCCGATTACTGGCTGGCGCCAAGTTCTCATTAGATTGTGTAGTTTTGAATATACGACCGCTACGAGTCATGCCCCCAGGTCCGATAATGTTTGACACGGCAACATTGGTACTAGAATTGTATTCCCAAGGGACTGCTTTCATTTTGTCCATAGGGTATGGAGCTCTGACAGGGATTATTCTAGTGTTCCCTTGTGTGGGTATTATCACCGGTGCCTTAGAATAGGGGATAATTAATGGCTTCTTTGCCCCTTGGGTGGGTATTATCAACGACTCGTTTCTTTCTAGCATAGCCACATATTCCTCTTCCAGATGTTCCTTCAGCTGAATCAGTCCTTGATCCATGAGCCTTTGCAGAGTGTCCTTAAAAGCCTCGTTATGTTCCAGGATGAACCCCCTTGCTAGTAGATACCTCTTAAGGGAATCTATGGGGGAGCTCCGTTGTTGAACTAACTCTTGCTTAGTAACGACCTCGATTGTATTGACTGTGCCATCATGATGAGGCATGGGATTTGTTTTCACATTAGGTTTGTCAAAGGCGATTGCCCCTGATTCTATCAAATCCTGAACCTTGTGTCTGAAAGCCCAACACTTTTCCAATGTGTGTCCGGGGGAATTAGCATGAAATTCGCACCTTTCATTAGGGTTGAACCTGGGTGAAGCTTTTCCGGGAAGCGGAGGTGGCATAGGCCCGAGCTCTACCAATGACTCGCTCACCAAGTATTTTAGTATTTCACTTCTGGAAGTAGGCAAAGGATCGAATTTCCTTGGAGGACCTTGGAACCTGTTTTGTTGAGGTGGGAATGACATAGGAGGTCTCGATTCTTGGTGCACCACTGCATTGGTTTCCCCTTCCTTCTTTTTAGCGAAGGTTGAGGTGGGCCTCTTTGAGTGATAAGAGTTGGATGATACTCCTTGTATCTTCCCATCTTTGATCCTGTCCTCAATTCTTTCTTCGATGACCACTAGATCTTAGAATGCTGAGGATACACTTCCGATCATCTTATCGTAGTATGGTCCTTGTAGAGTTCTCATAAACATGTCAACCAGCTCCTTTTCTAGCAACGGAGGTTGGACTCGGGACGCCATTTCTCGCCATCTTTGGGCGTATTCCTTGAATGATTCTTCCTTCTTTTGGGACAAATTTTGTAATTGCATTCGATTGGGTGCCATGTCCAGATTGTACTTGTATTGCTTTAGGAACGTATTAGCAAGGTCGTTCCAGCTTCGGAGATGCGTCTTTTCCAATTGCATGTACCATTCAACAGATGCCCCACTTAGACTGTCTTGGAAGAAATGCATCATTAGCTTTTGGTCATTGGCATAAGCAGCCATCTTCCCGACGTACATGCATAAATGACTTCTTGGGAATGTAAGTCCTTTGTATTTTTCAAAGTTGGGTATCTTGAACTTATGAGGAATAGTCAAATCCGGAACCAAGCTCATTTCATAGGTATCCACATCAAAAACATCATATCCTTCTACTGCTTTCAGCCTTTCTTCTAGCGCCTTGATTTGTCCACTATTTCTAGCACTTTCTTCAGAATCAGATTGGGTTTGCTTATGTTGGGGTTCCTGGTTTGTTTCATCCGCCTCCCCATATTGTAAATCCACGTAATCCTCATCCTTAGGTGGAATGTTAGCAGGGATGCGAACCGTGCAAGGCGCCCCCTCTTTCTGAGTGGTGGGAATGAATCCTTCATGGGAACCTTCTCCCTCTTCATGGATTCTGGTAACTCTCTTAGAGGAGTGAGCATTTGATTTGCGAGGGTCGAAGCCCTGAACAAATCCTAACAGCGGGTTGCCATCGTTCGGTATTTCCTCATACTGATTCCGAGCTTCCCTAGCCTTTTCCTGTTCATCCCTGATGTCCTTCATGAAACTCAACATCTGAGCCATTCCTCCCTTAATCTCATCTACAGTACCTTTCAACTGAGTTACTTCTTCGTGAAGGGCGGCTTGATTATGCTCTAGTTGTTCCATGGCTTTCTTCTCCTAAGCACGGGTTTGGTATGGTGGTATGGTTGCTTGGTTGCCTTCTCCAATGGTGTGACTGGAGATAAAGATAGTTTTTTCTTTTAATGCTTTGAAAATAAACTATGGTATGCATGATATGAATGTTATGCTTATGTTATGTTCATGTCTTATCCACATTATTATAGTAAATATATATATTCTATTTTTTTATATTCTTTTTCTTGTACTTTTCTCTCTCTTTTTTTTTTATGTAACTATTTGGTGAATAATATAGGAACAATAAGTAAATGCGAAAAATAAACACACTTTATTAATTGAAAGGAAATACCACTTTATTGTTGGTTTACAAATAGGAATGGAAACTGAAATTAAAATACTTGAAATAAAAGCAACAAAGAAATAAAATAAAATTAGGAATGCTTTTGGATGTCTTCTCGGAACTTGTCCACCATGTCCCTACAAAGCTCCATAAATTCTTTGACTTCTTTAGGAAGGATGATAGGAGATGATTCCGCCTTTGCCAAACTCCTTGGAATATCTTGGAGCAAATCATTACACAAGAAGACTAGCTTATCATAATTATCGCGACATTTTTCATAGTCTTCAAGCATCTTAGGAACCATGCTCACATGTTCATTTGCCGTAGAAACAATTGTGTAAAGTCTCTTCCAATGATCTCTTTCATCCATGGCTGCCTCGTACATCTCTCTTTTCCTTTTGAACACTTGCCTAAGTAATGTCATGGCTTGAAGTGCTCTATCGTACTCCCCGGTGCGCTGTAAAAGTGCTTCTTCCATGGTTAATCTCCTTGCGCGCTCTTGTTGTCCATAATTGCGAGCTTCTTGAAGATCATATTTGAGGTTCCTTATTTCTTCCTCTTGATCTTTAGTCCTATCAGTTAATTCAAAGACTACATCTTCTAGATTTTTCTCGGATTCCGCTTTGTCATGGGAAGCTTTTTCATAACGTCTTCTCCACCTTGCAATTTCTAGATTTGCTTGTTCCAATCTCTCATTATATGCTTCTAGATTATAATTAGCACTTAGGACTCCTTCGGTTGCACGTTTCCTTTTACCTCTTTGCCTATCATTATCTTCCTTCATTGCTTGAAGCTCTTGGTTTTTATCTTTAAGGTCAAAGCGTAGTTGGCTCCTTTCGTTGGTAAGTTGATGTATATCAAGCTCTAATTTTTCCTTTTCCTTTCGGGACGCCTCTAGGGAAGCCCTGATCCCTTCTACCTCTTTGATGGATAGAGGAACAGGATTAGGAGAATCAGGCTTGTATGCGGGATCCACAACAAAAAGAAGCAAAATTTTTCCAACTCTTTCTTGAACCCAACTAGTATAAGGCTCTCTAGCAATGATGTTCTTTGGCCCAAAACTCTTTGCTTGAACATGCCTCCAAGCTTGAATTATTTTCTTTAAAGTCCTTGGTTCCCCTTTTCCATTGTCATGCAAGACTAATTCCTCCATTTGTGGTTTGGGGGGTTCACAATCCATAGAATGACCTAGTTGGCGCAGTGCTAAAATAGGATTATAATTAATGCATCCTAATGTTCCCATTAAAGGCACATTGTTGAAATCCCCACACTTGTAAATAATCTTATCGGAATTTAATTTCTTTGCATACCAAGGGATAGAATCTGCTTTGAGAGCCCTTAATTTTTGGGACCAATCATTTCTAGTCAACTCTTTAATAAAACAACTAGCTTTGTAGAGATGGGAAGTCAGCCAAGAATATAGTAAATGCACACAACAAAATAGCATCCCTTTCTTCTTCATACACCGAGCATGGATGGCATAATAAATATCAGCAAGGATGGTGGGAGTTGGATCCTTATCAATAATCCTAAAAGAGGTGAAAGCATGAATGGCGGCAGGATCAATATAATCAATATTTTTTGGCAATAAGACAACGCCAAAGATCAAAAGAGCTAATAAATGTCCACAAATGTCCCATTGTTTTCTTTGAGCATACATTAAAGCTTGATTTTCTAAGTAAGATCTTTTGATCCCATGCACATCTCCATCAATTTTACAATTAGATTTCAACTCCGTAGCGGTCAATCCCAAAGCTTTTGCCAAATCTGAGAAATCAACTTCTTTACCCACACCAGTATAGAATTCCCATTTATCCTTGAAAATCCTAACATAGCATCCATTTCTTCCAAAGTCGGAGCCAACTGAAAATCTTGAAAAGTAAAGCATCTAAGCGGAGGATCATAGAATTGGACCAATGCAGTGATAGCTTCCTCTTGGACTTTTACCTTTAACAAATCCAAAATATCTCCATAACGGGCCACAAACCTATCCAAAGCACTGGATGGTAGTTTTTCCTTTATTATTTTTAGTTTCTTGATATCTGGGGTGGAAACAGCAAAGGGGATAATGGGCTTCTTTGTACTCATCCTTCCTACAAATTCACCAAATAAAATACATTTTTATATTTATATATTTTTTTACTTTACCATTTTTCTGTGGATAAGTCATGATAAAATGCATATGATGAATGATGCATGCACACAAATAAAACAAAAAAAAATAAAAACAAAAAACAAATATAATAATCACAAATAATATTTCATATTTAATCACATAAACACAAAAGCCCTAGGTTCATAGGTTCGACGTAGCGGCTTTTAGGGAGCCTACCCTTTCCATTGGTATGTCCTAGACACGGGTCTCATGGGGTCGTTCGTAGCCTCCGAGACTTCTTGTCTCTTCGGATTTTAGAACAACTCATTTTATCCAATGAGGTTCGAATTTTTGGGGTAGGTTCTCGGAGAGATCAGCTGACTATCCAGTCCTGCCCTCAACAAAGTCAAGCCTCGTTTTGGAAATTTTCGAATATTCAACCCACTCCAAGTGGAGTTATGAATGAGACTCGTAGGCGATTCAAGTCCCCCCCTGATCTTAAGGATAACTCCCACACTTAGGTTTTAACACAACATAATATATACCCAACAATGCATATAATATAACAATTATGTAATTAAATACAAATATCAAAGCAAATAGAATATTTTGCAGAAACAATTAAACAAATAAAAATGAAAAACAAACAATTAAAAAAAAAATCAAACGCAAAACCCTAAAAATGGCAAATTAGCCAAACCCTAACACTTTGCCAAACCTAAACCCTGCCAAAACCCAAAACCTATAGGAGCATAGTATTCATCATTATAGTTTTCCCCAACAGAGTCGCCAGCTGTAGCAACCTGCCCTAAAAATTAAAGATTAGAGTCGCCACCTATTCTACAAAGGCGAATAGGAAACCTCACGCCGTTAAGAGATCAGGGTAAGATACTATATTCAGGTCGAGGGAAGGTGTTAGGCATCCTCAACCCTTTCCTAAGGTTTGCATTATAATGATCAAGGTTTATGGCAAAAAATAAAGAAAGGCTACAGACAATCAAAAGGGTTAAAAGCAAGATTATTAATATTAAAGGTTTGTAATTCAAAGGAATAAAATCGGGACAAAATGAGATTTATGGGGGAGGGGACTCGCCTTGTTGCCAAGTGCCTACGTACCTCCTTATGGAGGATCAGAGTCTACGTAGTTCGGGGAAGGGTAGTACGCCCTTAGAGTTGTAATTTGATTTGATATGGTTTTGGAGGTATTTTGAGTTACCTATCGTAGTTTTGATAATTCGTAGTTTTGAAAAGGTTTTGGGAAGTGTTTTAAGGTTTGGGCGTACAACCCTGATTTTAATTTGTACTATTAACCGCAATAATCGATTGATTCGACTACCATAGTTAAAAGATTAATAATTGTATCGTTACCAATTTTAATCAATTGATTTAATTATCACTAATAACGAATAATAGTATTTTTTTAATAATTTTTATGAATTAATTTGTATCGTTACCCCTTGTAATCGATTGATTCGATTAAAAAGAACAACGAATTGGAATGAGAGAAATAAAAGAGTTAATCATCGCAACTAATAGAATAGTTGAAACCATTTAACCAATTAGAAATTAATTACATTTTAATTAAATAATATTTTAATTAAAATTATTATTGACCATAGCGATTAATCGATTTAATCGGAACGAACAACAAATTATGATTTTTAATATTAATATTATATATTAATTTTACTTGTAAAATAATTATTATTATATAAATAAATACTTTAAAAAGATTTAATGAAAATAAATATGTTAATTAATATAATTTTTAGTTTATTGAGATTATGATTCTATGTGGCTGGATTTGAGGTTTATATTATGGGGACTAATTCTGGGCGTTGGATCTAAGGGGTTTGAAGATCTAGTGGCTAGATCTGAAGGTATATGGTACATGGTCTAGATGGGAACACACAGGATTGCACAGGAAATTTCAGAAAAAAATATATGCCTTAGGGGAGCCTCAAACCCACGACCTCCCCCTCGCAACTATCTCCACTAGCCAACCCAACCACGCATGCAAGTCGTTAGTCCAACGCACATTAAACAATAAAATATGAAGACAATTGGGGCACATGAAAACGCGCGCGCGAAGTTCAAACAGGCCAACCAGACGAAGACAGCTCATTGTCTTCCTCAACTATACCTGTATTTTCTGGATATTTAGCTACCATTTTACTACGAACTCGTTCGTAGCAGATGCACCTGAAAAAATAACGTATCGCACACAATGCATATATAAATTTTTCGCGACCCCTCTGTCCTCTTCGTCTTGCTCTTGCGAACCTAATTATGCCCTTACTTTCTCCTAATTTTACCTCTAACGAAAAAACCCTAAATTTAACTCAAGAACCCTAATACTATCAACAATGGCTATCAGTATCAAATGTGCCCAGAAATCCAATTAAACACACATGAATGTTCACAACAATCATACAAACCATAATATGCAATCAGAATTACATGAGAACGCGTGAACTACTCTAATCGAGCCAAATTTCTGGGGTTGTTGTTGCAGCGCAATGATCCACACAGCTTCAGAATGATCCCACGAACCTTTTGCAATCCCTAGATCCTCTTGAAAGTCACGAATTCTACCAAACCGAATTCCAATTTCTTGGTGAAATTTTCAGTTCTTGAACGTGTGCCTCTTGCAGAATTCTCAACCCCTATTCATGTGGCCTCCCTTCTCTACTTATAGGGAATGTATTAGGTTAATAAAATTGTCCAAAACCTCACTTGAATCCAATCTTGCAACTTTGAGAAATTTGATTTAAAATTTGATTGGAAACTTTCTAATTTTGTCAAATTTTGTATCAATATTTTCTCAATCAATGTACCACGAAATTATATTGCTAATATGTCATAAATGTGATTGGAATTGGCTCATGTGAATATTTTAACACAATATTTGATTTTTTCTTTAATTATATTATTTTAAATCATTTTTAAATGAAATAAAAATCATATAAAATCAAATAAAAAGATAAAATTCGTGGCACTTGGTTTGGGTAACATAAGTGACTTGTGGACCAAGGTTGAATCATAAAAATATAGGCCCATTTGCAAAAAATTCCAATTTGAACCTCTTTTATTTCACATTTGGTCCTCCAAAATCACCCTACTTTGACCAAGCATATCTCACTCAATATTTTAGCTATGAATGAGTTCTAGGACTTTTTGGAAACCTCAAGAGGTCCTCTATAAGCCACTTTGTAACATATTTTCCATTTGGAGCTTTTATCTTGATCATATTCCCTTTGACAAAAAACTGCTTTTGAAGGATGCTTAAAAAGGACCTATAAACTTTTGCATTATACCTCTGAAATGAAGCATTTCTAGCCTTGGCTTGTGAGAGACAAAGTTGTAGAGAATCCAATTTCCTTCCAAGTAGGATTTGAGTGGGGAATATTTGATGTTCCATGTGAGAGTTATGGTCAGTCAAAGTTGAGTTGACCTTCTCCTAGAGAAACCCTAATTTGAACCTTTTTGCATTTGTTCATCCCTGAGTTTCTACTGATAAATCATGATCAAATTTTGATCAAATGATGGATATACACTTCTATACTTGATGTTTGATCAATGATCATAGGTTTGGACCATGCTTGGATTGTGGTTGACTTTTAGGTTTAATCAGTTGATTATGAATCTTGGAGTTTGTTTGAGCAGGTAACTTTTGGAGTTGAGCTTTGACTTTTGCCATGGAGCTATCTTAGGTCATTACGAACCATAGAACTTTGATTGAGAACCATATCTTATTGATATTTTCAAGAGAACCTCAAACCCTAGCCTCAGGAGACTCTTGACTTATGGAATGTTGTTTGGATAGAACCCTAATTGTAGGTGGGATGAAGAAGGAAAATTTTGGGGTATGACACCGTGCGAGTATAACTCTTTATTTTCCCTACATTTTGCATGCATTTTAGTCCAGATTAGTGTAGATTTGTTACACACCCATAGTTTTAGACACAGGCGTGGATACCATCGAGTACGATGGGCGCGAGGGGTGCTAATACCTTCCCCTCGCGTAACCGACTCCCTTACCCTTTTTCTCTGGTCGTGAGACCGTTGTTTTGTGGTTTGCTGGCATTCCCTTCCTTTTCAGGATAAATATGTAAGTGGTGACTCTGTTAATTTTCGCGGTAGCGACAACTGGCTACTCTGCTAGGGACGTCTCGACCTATTGCGGGTTCGGACTTAGCGAGTCGATCCTAGCGCTTGTGTGTTTATCTTTGGGTGTTTTATTGCTTTGCATATTTACCTGTTTGCATTGCATTATATGTGTGCTTTTACTTTTCTACATCATATTCTGGACTGTCTGGATCTCTGTCTGTTGGGTGGGTGTTTCAAGAGGTAAAAGGCCCAATACCTAGGCTATGTGTGAACCATAGGAACCCTAGGATAGAGTGGGAGCATGATTTGTCTCGAGGTGTATGTCTCGGGATGGATTATGTGACCACGAGCAGAGTAGTGGTTTCAAACGGAGGTATTATCGTCACCCACATTCGCGCTGTGATGATGCTTACCTTCGGACGGACCGTATATTGCGTTTCATGACCTTACCCAGGCCTAGATTTTACCCGTGAGTGGGGAGGGAATCAATGATCATATAACAGGTACATTTTTGGTGACCGCTGTTCTCGTTCGTGGGTTACCGCTATCCTCGTTCGTGGGTTACCGCTGTTCTCGTTCGAGGGTTACCGCTGTTCTCGTTTGTGGGTTACCGCTATCCTCGTTTGTGGGTTACCGGTGTTCTCGTTCATGGGTTATCGTTGATCTTGTTCGAGTGTACTATTGGTTCCTGTTCGTGGGGTACTATGGTTCTTGTTCGAGTGGTAATCTATGTTCTATTCCAGTGTGTTGTTAACTATGGGTTTTGGTTCCATGGATTGACATTCCGTGTTCCGTGGATTGACATTCTGTGTTCCATGTGGTATAACATTTGGAGCCGAACCTTGACTTTGTACTATGTGTGTTACCGTCAATCCAGAATGCCCGGTGGGCGGCACTAAGTCCCACCACCTTGCATCATTGCATATTTACTTTTGAAAAAATGTTGTACAAAAATAACTAGCATACATGTTCCTTCCATTTCCAAGGAATCACATCTCTAAGCCTCGTATCGAGCTTTTCCATCTCTTGCTTTCTAAAAAATAAAAAACATGAGGATTCCTTGGAAATTGAATGAACATGACATTGCATTCATATCATGCATCTCATACATTTCATGCATAACAGGTGTTCAGGATTGAGGATCTCTTATTTAGACTTGGTACTCTCTTCAGACTCAGACTTGATTTGTTTTCATTGTGTGCTCAAAGATCAGTCATGAAACAACTTTGTCTATCTTGAGCTTGCACCATTTGCATTGCTCGAATCCCTAAAGCATTACAAATTCCGTGTGACTTTGCCAGAATCTTCTGCCAGACAGTAATCAAGAGTGATCTGCAAAGGCATCTCTCATTCTCAAGGTTCTGCTTAATGTCATACCCCAATTTTTGACCTAAGATACCACCTCATATCATTTGCATATGCATCATTTGCATCTCTAACAAATTGCATAGCTTGTGTTTGCTACTTGTGACTCAGCAGGGTTTAATCAAGAAACCACTCATCAGTACAAGTAACAATCAACTAGGGTTTTGTTCTCCCTTCATCTCAAATGAATCATCTTCATCAACAATCAACATTTGGTCCTCAGAGATTCATTTCAACAAGCTCAGCAGCTTTGAATCAATCAGATTAGGGTTTTGACTGAAGACAGTATACTCCTGACTTTTGCTCAGGATTTGACCTAATGACTTGGGACATGACCTCAAGACCCCAAGTGCATCATTTTGGCCTAATCCATTGGCTCATAACATCTCCTACACAAAGATTGATCAGACAAATCCTCAGATCAGAGTTTTGAACTATCAGGGACTGAAATCAGGGATCACATTTGGGAAACCCTAAAAACCCCCAGGAAGTCAATCAAAGGTTTCAATCATCCTCAAATAATCCCTATGACAATATCCAATGGAGATTACATCTCAATTCAAGATCCACAGTCATCAATTTCATCTGGTCGACAATTAGGGTTTTTGACCTAATTCACTGAATAACTGACTTTTTAATCAGGACATGGTGTCACAACTCAAACCATGGCTCAATATCCTCTAATGCTTCAATGTGATCCATTCATACCATTCATTTGATGAGGATAGCCTGTTTCATTGAAAACTCTAGAAACGCGATTCGTCTGAAAAAGTCAACTGTACAAGATCACCATTGACTTTTGGGGAATTTTGGTCAACCATGACTTTTGAAGTTTTTAGTCATCAATATATGATATGAGAAGTCATTTGATCAAGAAAAATCAAGAAAATCAATCAAGAATCAAAAAGTCAAAAGTTTGACTTTCATACTTAGAAAAATTTCTAAGTGTTTTTCAATGGTTTTTTCCAAACTTTGAAAGGGAATAACTCAAAATTTCACCTACAAACTGAAAAAAACTTCCAACATGAAAGTTGTAGATTTTGATCCAATGAACAACTTTGTCACATATAATTTTTTTTCATAAGATCAACCATTTAAGAGATATGGAGCATCAAAGTTGGTATCTTATGAAAATTTCACTTAAAACTTCATTTTTCTCAAAGTTCATGGATCTTTTTCACCCACTTCCTTAAGGATCTTGAAGAAACTTTCAACTAGGGTTTTGAAGTGTGTAATATGAGCTTTCCAAAATGTCCAAGAGCATGAAAAAATATGGAGTGTAGCCATGGTTTTGAATTTTGACATTAGTGAACTTTTCACTTGAAATTACATGCCATTTTCACTAAGTTATGAACCAATTTGCCAAATGATCCAAGTAATGATGCATAGAAGCAATAATTGGTAGATATTTTCTGATTTGAGATCAGAATGGAAGAGGATAAAAAGCTTGAGAAATAACCATGGTTAAGTCACTTTTAACCATTTGCATTTAATGTGAAAGATTCCATTTTATCTCTTAAGCCAAATCATCATTCTTGATCAACTTGCAAGAGCTTTGTATTCAGAAACTTTGGCCTATAAATAGAGGTGCAAATCACTCTTCAATTCACACCAAAACCTCACAATTATAGGTTTTCTCTCTTCTTTCTTGAATTACAAGTTTCATAGTTTTCAAAGAGGTAGAAAACTCAACCTCCAAATCATTGAAGTTATGGCCAAAGTGATGGTTCTAACAACTCATAAACATCATATGGGATGTGTTTGAACCACTCACACACCCCAAATCACCCCAAAACTCAGATTCACTTTTCAACCTCCATATGAACATCAAATGAGCCTTATCATGCCAAAATCCACACAAGCTCATTTCTGTCCAAACTAATGCTTCAAACACATTCCATATATCATATATGAGCTATACCAATCATCATCCATGACCTGAAACACCTCCATCATCAGATTCGATCCTCACTCCAAGCAACTGCAGATCGGGTCCCATGACTATGCTCAGATGAATTCAATTTGTTCCAGACATCCAGACACCTTCCATAATCATCATAGAAGCTATTCAGATTGATACAAAGCATCTGTAACACCTCCAGATCAAAATCCAATTCTCAGTTTGGCCGTTTTTGAGGTAAGTGCACTTGAACTTCAAACTCTACTCTCCACGCATCATAAATGAAATATGAACATACCATCTCATTTCTGCACACATGAGGATCATTAACCCTCAATCAATTGCATCATAACCTGCACATACACGATTTCACGATCAAATTCAGTTTTAGGGTTCTTCATGTTCATGCGAAAATTGACCCCCTTAGAGTGAAAATAAATGAAATTAAAGGCCATCATCATGTTCCTCGTGAAAAACCGAGTGAGATAGACCCTTTGATTAATCAAAACAACACAGTTTTGAAGATTTTTGAAAATCAGTTGAAGGTGTGTTCTTGGCGCCAGTTTTGGTTTGGAAATTTCAAATGCTAAGTTTAAAATATAATTCAATAGAAGCATGTATATTACAAGCTGCGCGCGCAGCTCAGTTGGCAAGTGTTTTGAGTTGTGAGAGAGAGGGCGTGGGTTCAAACCCTAGTGGAGACAAAACCAATTTTTTACCACTTGTTTTCTTTCATTTTTTAACAAACTTCATCAATTAATTTAACCAATCAAAATTCATTATTTTTTCTTCATTTTTTACACACTTCTTATTTAATATACCTATTTTGACAATATCAAAAAAAATCATCAAAAAATATTTATTTAATATGTTTTTATTTAGGTTTAAAATGACTTATTTTTAAGTATTTTTAATACTTTAAATATTGTTTTTTCATTTAATTTTTTAACCTAATCACTTGTAAATATTTTTTGTGATCAAACCATAATCATTTAGGTCTTAATTAAGCATTAAAACTTGTTTTAACTTAATTAAGTTGACTTTTGTCAAAATCAAATCGTTTTAAAACAAGCGATCGCGATTCTTTTCAAAAACGATAAACCATTTCTTTTTGATTCTCAAAGAAAACTTTTGATTAAATCTTTTTAATTGATCAATTGATTTTCAAAACGAAGTGGGGCCTCTCGAATATTAGAGAGTGTAAGTCCCATTTCTTTTCTTTTTGTACAGTTTTCAAAACATTCTTCAAAACAATAAAACTTCTTCAAAATAAACAATTTTCAAACAATTTTCAAATCATTTTCAAAGCAACAAAACTCCAAAGAAACAAAACTTTTCAATATACCATGGGCCTCCATGTAGGTATAAGTCCCGAGCCCTTTCGTACATACCCATTCCAGTACATGAAATTAGGTATTTCATTGTACGCCTTTTTGTACATACACCTTTTGTACATATCTCAATCTGTTTTTTAACTTTGAATAACAAACCAAAAATGAAGGTTTCTTTAAATCTTCCCAAAAATACCATGGGCCTCCATGTAGGTATAAGTCCCAAGCCCCTTTGTAAATACCTGTTTGCATAGCTTTGAATAAACTCAAGTGGACCTCTCCCCGAGTATGAGTCCCGAGCCCTGTGTATACAAATGGATCATGCTTACAGGTATATTTCCTTCATAAACTCCATTATATACACACACTTTGTAACTGTTCATATTTGTTCATGTACTTGTGCATATTTGTTCGTACTTGTTCATATGTGTGTTTGTGTTATATATACTTGTTCAACTTAGTACAACACTAGGTTCCCCATAGCCTCCTATTGGGCTTTGTGCAAAGAATCTCCACTAGTTTAGGTTAGGACATAGAGTATGGTTTCCCGGTGAAATCGCTCTAAGAGCTCAAACCAACTATACCATGCCTCCCCTTGGGCTTTGTACAAACGAGTGACCCTCCCATAGCCTCCTCTTGGGCTTACAATGCAAGGACCCTGGATTGTCCCTCCCATAGCCTCCTCTTGGGCTTACAATGCAAGGACCCTCGGATAGCCTCCTCTTGGGCTTCGTACAAGGACCCACGGGCTTCTTATAAGCATCCCCCAATATCCAAACACAAATACCCTAGGAGATTAGACATTTTTCATCTCTATGCTAGGAGTATCTCTTATATATCATCACAAACAATCAATCAATCAAAATCAAACTTTTTTGCCACAAGGCTGGCTGATCAATCAAACTTTTTTGCCACAAGGCTGGCTAATCAATCAAACTGTTTTACCACCGTACTGGATGATTAATCAAAGTTTTTGTCACAAGGCTGACTTCATTGAAACTTTTGCCACAAGGCTGGCTGATTAATCAAAACTTTTTGTCACAAGGCTGACTTCATTGAAAGTTTTTGCCACAAGGCTGGTTAAACAAACAAAAACATCTTTATCATTCTAAGCGCCATAAGTGGCATGACCCAGGGCTTATAATGAAAAGATTTTCAAACAAAAACAAACAGATGTATGTGATGATATAGATTAGATACATCTAGCATTTAGACGACATTTGTCTATTTTCCTTTGCTTCCACTAACATAAGTGGGAACTACGATTGCTCTGACTTTCTCAACATCCCTTTGAGAATACGTAGGCACAAGGTCGATCCTTGGCGAGCAAAACAAAACAAAAAAAACATTCAAACCTTAGCACCCGTAGACCACGAGCTACAGATGCTCTGATTCCCTCTAAGGGATATGTATGCAGAGGATCGCGATGATCTTTGCGAGCATAATCAAACAAACACCTTAGGTCCCACCTATTTCACAACAGAACCTCCACCGTAACATGGAATAAAAAACAATAAAGAACCCTGTAGAGTACTACAGATACGTTGGGTGCTAATACCTTCCCTTCGTATAACCAACCCTCTTACCCAAGATCTCCCCCCACTTTTAGGTTATTGCAGCTTTTTTCCTTTTCCTCCTTTGGAAATAATAAAAAGTTTGGTCGAAATAAAAGAAAAATCATTTTTATGAGCACTCGAGCCCAAAGAAGGCATCAGGTGTCTCGTCCCACAAAAAAGAGGAACAAAACGATTTTTCGCCCGCGACAGAAAAATGGCGACTCTGCTGGGGACCATCTTTTTATTGTTTCCAAAGGAAGGGTTATTTCTAATTATTGTTTTTATTTTAATTTTTGTTACATGTGTGATTCTTTGGTTCTGTTACTTGTGTGGTTCTGTTACAAGTGATACATTATGGACAAATCCTAACCCGGATTAAGTACACATAAGAAATTAGGTGGAGGGTATAGTCATGTGCAGGCACACTTGAGAATCCTTCCGCTCAGTGGAGGTTCCTTGTTGGTAATATATGTTTAGCATGCTTTCGTAGCGAAGACATTATTGCCGCATTGAACTGTAGAAGCTGAGAGACCGTAGAACCCCAACCCATCCTGGCCTTATTAGGACGTGGTGCAGAAACGATCCAGGTGAAGACTTGGATAGTTGTCATGCGGAGAACCACACTCAGACGAGTTTTTCTTGAGAATATTTCTGGCTCATCAGTTTAGTTGTGAAAGCCGGTAATATCCGAAAGAAAAATGTAGACTCTGACGTATCAGTAGAACATGTTGTACAGGTGATTAACTAGATCTATCCCTATTTGGTTCTCTGACCTCATGCTCGTGACGCTGGACCTTTGAACCTGTGTGTACTATGTTTGAATTACCATGTTTGTGTACCATGTTTGCGTTACCATTACCATGTCTGTTTTACCATGTTTGAATATGTGGCATTCATGCATCCACGCATTCATACATTCAAAAAAAAAACCCATTTTTTCCATAAAAACATGATTTTTCCAAAGATTTAGAGAAATTTTCTTTGCAAACATTTTAGGATTTAGTCATGGAAGAAGTAAAAAGGCATACCAAGAAATACGGTTTCAAAGCGCCTGATGTGGGAAAACTGATAGAGTTAGCATCTTCTGTACAAAATCCTTCTAATTTTAGGAAAAGTTATGGAAAGCTTTTGCCTATCCTGAACACTCATGTTGATGAAGGACTTCTCAAAACTCTGGTTCAGTTCTATGATCCCGTTTACCGTTGTTTTACCTTTCCAGACTACCAGTTGGTACCGACCTTGGAAGAATATGCCAATCTTTTGGGTATCCCTGTGTCTGACAAAATACCCTTCAATGGTTTGGAAGCCATTCCTAAGTCACATGTCATTGCAGCAAGTACCCACTTGAAGAAATCTGAAGTAGAGAGTAATTGGACTACCAAAGGAAACCTTCCGGGTTTAACTTCACACTTCCTGGTAAAGAAAGCCTTTGATTTCATCGAAACCGGTAGCATGATAGCTTTTGAAGCTGTACTAGCCTTGCTCATCTATGGGTTGGTTCTGTTTCCCAATGTCGACAACTTTGTTGATATCAATGCCATAAAGATTTTTCTGATTGGAAATCCTGTTCCGACTTTGCTTGGTGACATGTATTTCTCTGTCCATCATAGGAATCGCCAAGGCGGTGGAATTATTGTATGTTGTGCACCTTTGTTGTTCAAATGGATTGTTTCACACTTACCTGAGTCTCCTATTTTCACAGAAAACCGAGAAGGTTTGCGTTGGCCTCGAAGACTTATGTCTCTTACTAATAATGATATTCGTTGGTATACCTTGGCTCGCTGTGGTACAGAAACCATTGATAGTTGCGGAGAATTCGCCAACGTACCTCTCATTGGTACACAAGGAGGAATTAACTACAATCCGATCTTAGCCCGACGACAACTCGGGTATGCAAATTCAGTTAAACCTGTTGGTCTCGCAGTAGAAAGCTACTTCTATCAAGAAAGGGAAGATCCTCAAAGGTTGAAGACAAGAATGATGAGAGCTTGGTACGACGTCCAATGGAAAGAAAAAGGTGAGGAAAAGAATTGCATTGCTACGGACGCCTACACCTGCTGGGTAAAGAAAAGAGCAAAGGAGTTTCAAATGCCTTATGATTATGAAAGACCCATGTCACTTGTGGTACCTCAACTACCCAATATTCCCATTCCCACTATGAAGGAATACCAAGACACTTTAGCCAAGATGAGGTTAGAGAAAAATGCTTGGGAGCACAAGTTTCGTAGGACCGATATGGAAAACAGAAGGTTGAAGAAACAAGTGAAAGATCACGAAGAAACTCTCTACTGTCAAGATGGATGGCTCATGAGTAAAGATGAGAAGATTCGTCAGAAAGACACTGCAATCAAGAGGTACATCAAAGAAAGCAAGAAAAAACCTGAAGGTTCAACAAGCAACGCTCCAACTCCTGACGATTGGAAGAATATTGTTGACAAGTTAAAGACCGAAAAGGCCGAATTGAAAGCTTACTATGGGAAAGAAATCATGAAGCTCAAACTGCACAATGCATTTGGTTCTTCGTCTGATGAAGATGCTTAGGATTGTTTAGCTTTTTATTTATCATTTGCTTTTGTAAGGAGCTACGCTCCAATGTTGTAACATTTCCCATTATTGTAATAAAAAAAAATGAATGAATAAAAGATCAGTTTGTGTACAAATGTTTGCAAGAAAATAATCTTTAAAATATTTGGAAAAATCATAAATTTCTTTTTGCATACATCATTCTGCATATCGAGTCTGTTGTATAGAGTCTTATCTTTTGGATCTTTCTCCATTAGATCGTCAAGCTGTCGCGTCTCAAAGTTTCTCGACCGCGCTCGCAATCAGATCACAGATACAATACTCGTTCAAGCAGAACAAGAGTAATGGAACACTCTGAACAAGAGAATATTGAGCTCCGTGGTACAGTGACCACTCTTCAGGAAAAGTTGGAAAGTCTCACTACTCTGGTTGACTCTTTAATGGCCGCACAGAATCAGCCGCCGCCACCTAACAGTCAAGCAACAGTAACATCTGAGGTCACTACTCCAGTTTCTACGGTTGCATTCGGCATTCCATCTTTCTCCATGCCAGAAGGTTGGGGCACGTCTTTCAGCTTTGGTACAGGTTTCTGCCATAATGTTTCTGGGGTTCAAACATCCACAACTGAAGCGCCTGCTGCTCAGAGTTCACAGTTCACTCCAAATCAGGGGATAACTTTTTCTCAAGTTACTATGGCACTTTCTCAACCCACTATGACGGTTCCGACTCCTATGGTTCACACTGTTCCTTATGATGGCAATGAGATTTATCATGATCAGGGTGATAGCACAAATCAGCGAAGCCTTGTAGGAGATCTCCAAGAACAATTCAACAAGATGCAGCTGGAAGTCAAAGCTATTCGGGGAAAAGATTTGTTTGGAAAGAATGCCCAGGAACTATGTTTGGTTCCCAGTGTACAAATACCTGCTAAATTCAAGGTCCCTGATTTTGAAAAATACAAAGGTAGTTCTTGTCCACAAAGCCATCTTGTGATGTATGCCAGAAAGATGTCTACTTATGCAGATAATCATCAGTTGCTTATCCATTACTTTCAAGACAGTTTGACTGGTGCCGCACTGAAGTGGTATACAGGCTTGGATAGCACTAATATTCGGACTTTCAATGACCTAGGTGAGGCCTTTGTCCGGCAATACAAGTATAACTCGGATATGGCTCCAGACAGAGATCAGCTTCGGTCCATGGCTCAGAAAGATCATGAAGCTTTCAAAGAGTATGCCCAACGATGGAGAGAAACCGCTGCTCAGATTAATCCACCGTTAAAAGAGAAAGAGATGACAAAGATCTTTTTGAATACTCTCAGTCCGTTTTATTATGAACGCATGATTGCTAGTGCTCCAAGTGATTTCACCGAAATGGTAAACATGGGTATGCGTTTAGAAGAAGGAGTCCGAACAGGACGTTTGACTAAAGAAGGTGGATCTTCAAGTGGAACCAAAAAGTTCGGAAGTGGTTTCCCAAAGAAGAAAGAACAAAGTGTTGACATGGTATCCCAAGGGAGGCCAAGAGGAAATGTCAATCGTCAACGACAGGTTGCTTCTATCACACCAGTCGTTAATACAGCACCGAATCCGGGGTTTACTCCTCAGTTTCAGCAACAACAGCCTCGACAACAGGCTCAGCAGTTAAACAATAATCAGAATCGAGTACAAAGAGCTCCACAGTTCAATCCGATTCCGATGACCTACACAGAATTGTACCCTGCATTGATTGAAAGAGGCCTTATTCAAACTAAAGCACCACCACCAGTACCTGAGAGACTCCCATGGTGGTACAAAGCAGAGGTCTCATGCCCTTATCATCAAGGGGCACCTGGCCATGATCTTGAGCATTGCATAGCTTTGAAATATGAAGTTCAGAGGTTGGTTAGATCTAATCTCCTCTCTTTCAGAAATTTGAATCCTAATGTGCAAGCAAATCCGCTGCCCAATCATGGAGGGCATGTTGTAAACATGGTATATGGATGTCCTGGTCCATACCGAGTCTATAATATCAACTTCTCAAGAGCAGATTTGGTACAAATGCACGCCACTCTCTGTCGAGGGCCGAGTTTTCTCCAGCATCAATATGGTTCCTGTAGAATATGTTGTGTAGATCCTCACTGGTGTTCGATTGTGAGAAGAGATCTCCAAGTTTTGCTAGATAATGGTACTATTGAGATCTACAGAAATAGGGATGAAAATGAAGTTAACATGATAGGATGTTATCCGCATGAGCTTTTAGTCTCAGATATCAACTCGGAAATGCCTACAGTTAACATCGTCGTTCCTCATTTCAACATGCCTGAGCGCATGGAAGTTACTTACAACAAGCCGAAGGTTCCTATTGCTCCTTTGATCATTTGTCTACCTGGACCTGTTCCTTATAACTCTGACAAGGCAGTTCCATACAACTACAATGCAACAATGATAAAGGATGGACAAGAAGTTCCTTTGCCTACTCTTTCATCTGTTGTAAACATTGCTGATGTGAGTCGTGTAACAAGAAGTGGACGTGTGTATACTCCGCTACCTCCAAAGCAGCCTGTTGCTCCTGTTACTGGGCAAAATCCTGTCAATACACCAGTAGAGAATCTTGTGGAAACTCCTGTCAGTAATCCAAATACTGATGTTGGTCAATCCAGTGGGACCAATGGCAATCCTGATTTTGATGAAATTTTGAAGCTTATCAAAAGAAGTGAATATAAGATTGTGGATCAGCTTATGCAGACTCCTTCAAAAATCTCAATACTTTCATTGCTGTTGAATTCAGAAGCCCACAGGGAAGCCCTGATGAAGGTCTTAGATCAAGCTTTTGTAGATCATGATGTGACTGTTGATCACTTTGATGGGATAATAGCCAACATAACAGCTTGCAACAATTTAAGCTTCTGTGATGAAGAACTCCCCGAGGAGGGTAAAAATCACAATCTTGCTTTGCACATTTCTATGAATTGTCAGTCAGATTCTTTGTCTAATGTGTTGGTAGACACCGGATCTTCCTTGAATGTGATGCCAAAGACGACTCTTGCTCGCTTGTCTTACCAAGGAATGCCTATGAAATTCAGTGGTGTAGTAGTCAAAGCATTTGATGGATCGCGAAAATCTGTTATTGGTGAAGTCAACCTTCCCATGACAATTGGTCCGCATACATTTCAAATCACCTTTCAGGTCATGGACATCCAAGCTGCTTATAGCTGTCTGTTAGGACGACCATGGATCCATGAAGCAGGGGCAGTAACTTCTACGCTCCATCAAAAGTTAAAATTTGTAACAAATGGAAAATTGGTAACGATAAGTGGAGAACAAGCCTTGATGGTGAGCCATTTATCCAATTTCTCTTTCATTGGTGCTGATGATGTGGAAGGAACTCAGTTCCAAGGTCTCTCTTTAGAAGACGAATCTTCCAAGAAGAAAGCATCGATCTCTTCTTACAAAGAGGCAGTGAAAGTAGTGAAAGATGGAACTACCACTGGCTGGGGGCAAGTTGTGATCCCGACCAAGAATGAAACTAGAGCAGGTCTCGGATGTTCACCAACATTCTCAAACTGCACCAAGAAGGATGAAACCCTTCGTCCGATCAAAGAAACATTCATTAGTGGAGGATTCCTTAACCCAATTCCTCAAGAGGTTAATGTCCTTATCGAAGAATGCATCGAAGAAGGTTTACCCGATACTGAAGAAGAATGGAAATGTTATCTTAATGACTCAGGATACATATCTCAGGAAGAACCATATCCTCCGTCACAGAAATCCAAAGGCAAAGAAACTGAACCTATTCCTGCAGAAATTTGGGATACCTTAGGACAACCAAGTGGAAAATTTGATTATATGGTGAAATACACTGCACCTGAAAGTTCAAAGATTGCGATTGAGGATATCCAACCAACTGGATGGGGAGATCCCTTTGAATATAATAGTCAACCAGAAGAGGCTTACCAATGCTCTCAATTTTCTCAGCAGCCTGAAATTACTGGAGATTTCGGATTCAATGCATCTGCCAAGATTAACAAGCCTGAAGATGGTTATTATCACATAAATGCCATTTTTGAAGATGAAGGGGAAGATGGTCCCGCAGTTGACTCAGAAAGTGTCGCTGACAATGAGTCTCTTCATCCTGAAGACTGGGAAATACATCCTGAAAATTCTGAAGATTGTGACTCATCTTATGCTCTTCAAGAAGTAGAAGAAGACCGTTTCAACTCTACAAAGAACAAGGTTGACAAACCAGGACCTTCAAATCCTGCTCGACCAGCGGTCAATGTCAATGTTGGAGATAACTCTGAGGAGAATTTTCCTGAATACATAATACACAGAGGAGTTCGTTGCTACTGGAAAGCTGTCGACGTTCCGAATGTTGTTCGCCGCTCAAAGTAATCACCTCGCTGTTATTTTGACCTCCTGCCTTGCCCAAAGCAGAGAGATGTTTTATAGGGCTTTGCTTTTAAATGTTCCGCCCAAATAACTTTGTGTATAGGGCTTTGTTTTAAAAGTTTCCCTCTTTGTCCCGCCCAAGACAAATGAGTTTGTGTTTAGGGCTTTGTTTCAAAAATGAATCATAAATAAAGTGTCATTTTGAATTCCCTACATTATGTGTTTTATTTTTTTGCTTTTTTTTCTGGAAATGGTAATCCTAAAAAACCCAAAAAAAAAAAAAATAAAAAAAAAAACAAAAAAAAAAAACAAAACTTTCTCAAAAAAAATCTGCATACACTCTTGCATTCATAAATTTTCTGAAATAAATATAAATCACATGTGCAGATTTACTATTGATAAACCCATTGAATGCAATAACCCTATGCCCTCTCCCAACTTTGAGTTTCCTGTGTTCGAAGCCGAAGAAGAGGAAGAAGAGGAGATCCCGGACGAGATCTCTCGATTACTTAAGCACGAGGAAAGAGCCATTCTGCCTCACAAAGAGCCTTTAGAAAAAATCAACTTGGGTTCTGAAGAAGACAAAAAAGAAGTGACCATTGGATCGCTGCTTGATACTGATATCAAGAGTAAGTTGACAGACCTTCTCAAAGAATATGTTGACGTGTTTGCCTGGTCCTACCAAGACATGCCTGGGTTGGATACCAATATTGTTCAGCATTACTTGCCATTGAAGCCAGAATGTCCGCCAGTTAAGCAGAAATTGCGAAGGACTCACCCTGATATGGCTAACAAGATCAAAGTGGAAGTTCAAAAGCAACTCGACGCAGGTTTTCTTGTCACCTCTGAGTATCCTCAATGGTTGGCTAACATAGTGCCAGTTCCGAAGAAAGATGGCAAAGTCAGAATGTGTGTTGACTACCGTAACTTGAACAAGGCCAGTCCAAAAGATGACTTTCCATTACCTCATATCGACATGCTGGTTGATAACACCGCTAAGTTCAACATCTTTTCCTTCATGGACGGGTTCTCCGGTTATAATCAGATCAAGATGGCTCCTGAAGACATGGAGAAGACATCTTTCATCACCCCATGGGGTACCTTTTGCTACAAAGTGATGCCGTTTGGATTGAAGAATGCAGGCGCAACTTACCAAAGGGCAATGACTACTCTCTTCCATGACATGATGCATAAAGAAATTGAAGTCTATGTGGACGACATGATAGCCAAGTCCAGCACAGAAGAAGAACATATTGAATACCTTTTGAAGTTGTTTCAACGACTAAGGAAATATCAGCTTCGCTTGAATCCTAACAAATGTACTTTTGGGGTTAGATCTGGAAAACTCTTGGGTTTCATTGTCAGCCAAAGAGGTATTGAAGTAGATCCCGACAAAGTCAGAGCTATTCAAGAGATGCCTGCACCAAAAACTGAAAAGCAAGTAAGAGGATTTCTCGGACGATTGAACTATATCTCCAGGTTTATCTCTCAAATGACTGCTACTTGTGGGCCAATTTTCAAGCTTCTCCGCAAAGATCAAGGGGTTGTATGGACTGAAGATTGCCAGAAAGCGTTCGACAGTATCAAAGAGTACCTGTTAGAACCACCAATATTGATTCCTCCAGTTGAAGGAAGACCATTAATCATGTATCTTACTGTGTTAGAAGAATCCATGGGTTGTATGCTTGGACAACAAGATGAAACCGGTAAGAAGGAGCATGCCATCTATTACTTGAGTAAGAAATTCACAGACTGTGAGTCTCGTTACTCCATGCTCGAAAAAACATGTTGTGCTTTGGCTTGGGCTTCAAAACGTCTCCGCCAGTACATGATCAACAATACTACTTGGTTAATCTCCAAAATGGATCCGATCAAGTATGTCTTTGAAAAGCCCGCCTTAACAGGAAGGATTGCCCGGTGGCAAATGCTGTTATCCGAATATGACATTGAATACCGTGCTCAAAAAGCGGTCAAAGGAAGCATTCTCGCCGATCATTTGGCGCATCAACCAATTAATGAATATCAATCTCTCAAGTTTGACTTTCCTGATGAAGATGTCTTGTACTTGAAGATGAAAGATTGTGACGAACCGTTACCTGAAGAAGGTCCTGACCCTGGATCAAGATGGGGTCTAATTTTTGATGGAGCAGTAAACGCTTTTGGCAATGGAATTGGGGCAATCATCATCACTCCCAAGGGTACTCATATCCCATTCTCCGCCAGATTGCTATTTGATTGCACCAACAACATCGCAGAATATGAAGCTTGTATCATGGGTCTTGAAGAAGCCATTGACTTAAGGATCAAGATCCTAGACATATATGGAGATTCAGCCCTCGTGATCAACCAAATTAAAGACAAGTGGGAAACTTACCATCCTGGCTTGATTCCCTACAGAGATTATGCAAGACGTTTGTTGACTTTCTTCAACAAAGTTGAGTTGCATCATATACCTCGAGATCAGAATCGAATGGCAGGCGCTTTGGCTACTCTATCTTCCATGTTCAAAGTCAATCATTGGAATGATATGCCTACAGTCAGAATCACGCGCCTTGAAAGGCCTGCCTATGTGTTTGCAGCTGAAGCAGTCATCGATGATAAACCGTGGTTCCACGACATCAAGCGCTTCCTTCAAACTCAAGAGTACCCGCTTGGGGCATCAAACAAAGATAAGAAAACTCTAAGGAGGATTTCTGGCAGTTTCTTCCTGAACGGAGATGTGCTATACAAAAGAAATTTCGACATGGTTTTGCTCAGATGCGTGGATAGACACGAAGCAGACATGTTAATGCATGAAGTGCATGAAGGGTCCTTTGGAACTCATTCAAACGGGCATGCAATGTCCAAGAAAATGTTAAGAGCAGGATACTATTGGTTGACAATGGAATCTGACTGTTACAAACACGTGAAGAGATGTCACAAGTGCCAGATCTACGCAGACAAGATCCATGTGCCACCGACTCTACTCAACGTTCTCTCATCTCCGTGGCCTTTCTCCATGTGGGGTATCGACATGATTGGAATGATCGAACCAAAAGCTTCAAACGGTCATCGTTTCATCTTGGTAGCCATTGATTACTTCACCAAATGGGTCGAAGCAGCATCTTACGCCAATGTTACAAGACAAGTGGTTATGAGGTTTATCAAGAATAACATCATTTGCCGATATGGTATTCCCAGCAAGATCATTACTGACAATGGTTCAAACTTGAACAACAAAATGATGAAAGAATTGTGTGAGGAATTCAAGATTGAGCATCATAACTCTTCTCCTTACAGACCAAAAATGAACGGCGCTGTTGAAGCTGCTAACAAGAACATTAAGAAGATCATCCAGAAAATGGTCGTCACTTACAAAGACTGGCATGAAATGCTGCCATTTGCTTTACATGGGTACCGTACTTCAGTGCGTACTTCAACAGGGGCAACTCCCTTTTCTCTAGTATACGGCATGGAAGTTGTGCTCCCCGTAGAAGTTGAAATCCCATCAATGAGAGTCCTCATGGAGACTAAGTTATCAGAGGCTGAATGGTGTCAAAGCAGATACGATCAGTTGAACTTAATCGAAGAAAAACGCATGACTGCTCTATGCCATGGACAGTTATACCAAGCAAGGATGAAACAAGCTTTCAACAAAAAGGTTCGACCTCGTGCTTAAAAAGATCTTGTCTTTTCAACCAGATTCTAGGGGCAAATGGTCTCCTAATTACGAAGGCCCGTATGTTGTCAAAAGAACATTTTCTGGCGGCGCCATGATTCTTACAACCATGGATGGTGATGAACTCCCATATCCTGTGAATGCTGATG